>NC_133368.1:5644375-5970485 GCF_049309525.1 Garra rufa | reverse complement strand
AAGAATATCTGTTTTCTGATTTTTTTTTTGTAAAAAGTGTATAGGGTGTGTAATAGTGTAAGTATATTTTTCGTTCATAAAATTGTAAATATCTGTTGACTTAAGTGCAATTCACCTTTAACTCTTGAAGTGGCACTGTTTGGTGGACATTATTAATGTGATGTTTCACTCAAAATTATTGCAGTCATAAAACAAAAGAATATCATTAGCAAGTATTTAACTGATTTGAGTGGCTTTACTGCAGAGCAATTACTGTACGCAATAAATTATAAATGTCACTGTTATTTGAAGTCATTGAAAATGATACGTGTTGAGATTGCAAATATGAGCAAGATTCTGAATGTACTGTGGTCCGAATATGTAATAATGATTGGCAAAACATTCATGCATTTAAGGTTTAAACGACCATTGAGGAGTTTTAACCAAAGCTTGTTGAAGACCTTCATGAAGACCTTGAGAATCATACCAGTGTTAGTCTTAAATACAATCTTTCCCCATATGGCAGCATACATAGATTTTAATTAAAAGTCCTGATGATGAAAATAGTTAATGACATGTTTTTTGCTTTAAATCATAAACCAGCCCCTTGCCAACCTCTGCTTCTTGTGATCTCGTAGATTTGTGAGGAGACTTTAATTTTATGACTTAATCAATCAGTTGCTTTCAATTTAATTGAAATTTTATTCCATCAAAGCTTTTACCTTGTTGCAAGAACTCCTGGGCTTGCATTATGTGCATTAAGCATTAATTGAATCTCAGGGTTATATTATTGGAGCATTTTAAACAGCTCAGGTTCTGTCGTGACCACTAGCGCCATGTTGCATTAAACAACCTTTTTTTCCAGTTGTTTCTGGGCATATCAGCTTGCTTATGAACGGCGTACACACAAATTCATCCAAAATAAACATTTTGCCATTAATACTCACCCTCATGTCATTTCAAACCTGTAAGACCTTTGATCATGTACAGAACACAAATTAAGATATTTCTGATGGGTGTTCAGAGATGAACGAAGGTCTTAAACGAAGGTTTGGAACAACATGAGGGTAAGTAATTAATGCAGAAATTTTTATTTTTGGGTAAACTAACCCTTTAATCATTTTTTTTGATTCCCTTTGACTAATGGCATCAGGCTGCATTGTCACATGAGGTACAACAGCTGCATAATGCATTCTTAACCTGCGGATCTGATGGCTAAAGTGGACTGATTTGTAGCTCTCCATTCGATCTAAATGAATAATGGGCCAGGGCAGCTTGAATTAATTAATCTTTTCTGTTCCACAGATTGATTGAGGAACTTTTCCATTCAGAAATCAGCTTGGCACTGCCACAGAACCAAAGGTAAGCTTTCTTGAGTACTAAAACAGCTGACTGCATGTTTTTGTGTGTGTGCCAAAATTCACCAAAAAGGTGATGCATGTAGTGTTTAGATTAGAAATGTTTGTTATATATTTTACTGTTACACCATGAATTGAGTTCTCTGAAAATGAACTATTGTAATTTGATTTGATGACATTAATGGTGCACAAACAGACTTGACCTTTAAATTTCCTTGTGAATCACTAGTAGAATATTATAGCAACAAAGTTATGATCTAATCCCACGTGCGTGACTGGCTGTCCTCTCTAAACATTTCATAATGCTTTAAAAAAAAACACTCTAAATATTTCCATCGACACGTGATGTGTGTTTTGAAAGGAACATAATTTCTGTGGACAGACTCAACCATTAAAACCTCCCAGAAGTTAGCGAAATCTCAAATAACGCTGCTCTAAGCCTCGGATCCTCCTGTTCGCTCACCGCAGAGTCTGTCTGCATTGGTAATTCCATTTGAAAAGTGAAAGCATGTGGGGATGTATGGAAACAGTAGACCCAGTCTCTCCTCCAGGACTCTGATGTTCCTGAATTACATCCCTGCGTGTCGTCTGCCCTGTTATCAGGTCCGAGACCTGCCGCCTGCCGTACATTCCAGTGCACGTGTGCGCACTATCATTAACCCCTCGAACCCCGCCTCGAGGAAACCTCAGTGCTGCTTCCCTCCATCCACCCTCTCAGTTAGTGCCTCTTCATGTCTCGTCTCAGAGGGAGTTGCAGAAGTGTGGTCATCTCCTTATAGAGCGCCTGCTTTAGCTCTGCGCTAATGAGAGGGGACAGTGGGAGAGGATGGCAGGCCCCTGGGGCCCCACCACTGTGCAAGCAAAGACTTTACAGTCTTAAGTTTCCTTGAACAATAATTACACAAAGTGTCGTTTTCCTCCTCAGTGAGGTGCAGGGAAAGACTCCTAAGTTTTCTCTCTGAAATAAGTGTCTAGACCACTTGTCTGAGGAGCAAAATGTCATGTACCTAGTGGAAATTTTGTAAAATGATCAGATATGGTTAAACTTCGGTGGAGGTTTCCATAATGTGCAGAGAGGTTTTAACATTGTTTGTTATTTTTGTAGTTACATGATTCACTGGTAAAGGGCGTCAAGGGAGAGCGAAACCAATGTCAGTAGCCTTGAAGAGAAGCTGAGATGTTTTTAGTTCCCCAGATGCCAAAGAAGAAGCTTTCCACACAGACTGTGGAAAGGTGTTGCGTTTAATTGTTTTGGTTGAGATGGAAATAGAATCTGAAAGTATGTGCTGCTCCCGGGCAGCCGCTCTGTCCCACTGTGTGCTGTTTTTGGAGTCTGTAGCAACTCTTGAGTTCAGCTGCTATCTAAAGCCAGCATGACCCAGTCGCATGGATCGCACTGCTTCTGTCTGGCATTTTCCATAATACGGGTACAGATTGTTTTAAAATAAGTTATGCATGAATTGTTTGGAATGATACTTTTTTTTGGGCCTGTTGTATCTCAAGAGGTTTTGCTCTTTCTTTATACAACAGGTTATTTTGACGTTCAATGCATTGTAGAAAATATATTTTATCCATTATTGTTACATAATTCATTAAAGAAAATAGTTTTTCTTTTAATTGTGCGAAATGTAAGTTTATAAATTCACCAGTAATTTGTCCCCAAACTAGCTTGTCTCTACTGAGTGAATGTAGGCTAAAAACATTACTTTCAACCCTGTTACCTATTTTATTTTTGTTTAAAATGCTATAAATTAAAGGTGACATATCATGAAAATCTGACTTTTTCCATGTTTAAGTGATATAATCGGGTCCTTGGTGCATCTACCAACCCAGAAAATCAGAAAACGGACAACCTAGTAACCCTGTTGTGGTAAGCCTTTTTTCTGCAAGCGTGTGAAAAAATGAGCCACTCAGATTTCACTCCCTCTGTGATGTAGCAAGGGGACCTTATTATAATATTACCGCCCCTTAATCTACATGTTTCCACCCATGGCGCCGCTTTTTGTTTTCGCAAGTGACAACTGTGTACCATTGCAAAAGTTCAAGCAAAGCATGTTCTGTCGTTTGCTGAACGATTTAGAGTCCCAGCCTCAGAGGAGACAAGAAAGCATGTATTTATTTACTGTATATCAGGGCTGCTCAACCCTGTTCCTGGAGATCTACTATCCTACAGAGTTCAGCTCCAACCCTAAACAAATACACCTGAACCAGCTAATTAACCTCTTAAGTAGCACTTGATAATTACAGACAGCTGTGTTGGAGCAGGGCTGGAACAAAAGTCTGCAGGTAGGTAGATCTCCAGGAGCAGGGTTGAGCAGCCCTGCTGTATATTATGCTTCTGCCACACAGATCTAATATAAACATGCATTTTATTTCCCAGCTGTTTACCTTAACAGACATAAGTAATTTTTTTTGTAACTCGTGTGTCTTTAACATAAACCTTTGTGTATTTGACAGTTTAAGCGCAATAAGACATGAAAGAGAACTTGGTTTAATACTCGCATGCCGTGTGACAGCCACTTTCTGTGGGCGTGCTTCGGATGTGTGTGTGCTTCAGGAGATTAATATGGTTTAAAATGCATGATTTCAGCGTGATAGACATGATAATCAAAACCAAACAGACGTTTTATGGCAGAGTATCTGATTTACAAGCTGTAAAGGCATAGCTCTATTCTGGAAAAGTGGGCAGAGAGCAGCAGCTCATTTGCATTTAAAGAGCCATGCACAAAAACAATGTGTTTCTGCTTCCACTCAAAACAGGCATTTTCAAAATTATGTGATAAATGATCTGTGGGGTATTATTTAATAAGTTGTTTGCCATTTTTACAACCCTGTTAGCAAATCTGAGGCGTGAAACAATGATTTGAAGGATTTTGTTAAAGAAGACCTATTATGTCCCTTTATACAATATGTAATATAAGTCTCAGGTGTCCCCAGAATGTGTCAGCTCAAAATTAGATGAAAAGATCTTTAGTTTGACCTCCTGAGATGGACGAATGTTTTCTAAAATATAATGACCTCTTTTCAAGAGTCTATTGTTGAAAAAGAGGTTCTATTTTGTACCCTTGTCATGGATAGTGCCATTTATGTGGCACTAGGGCTCAACACAATGGAGGATCTCCAAGATCTCTAGGCTAAATTGTGGTCCGTCTATCCAAATGTCTCATTTTCAAGGGCCGGTTTGTGTGTCTGCCTCGTATGCGGCCCTCTAGAAAGGGTGTGATAGTTTTGATTCTATTCATAACATGTACAAACCAGGATCTTTGTTTTTGTTGGGAAGAATGGCCTTTGGCTGAGCTCTTTCAAATGTAGATCCTGAAGTGGTGTTGACCTTAGCAAACTTATTCTACTGAATTCTGTTCCGCCTTGACCTTTCAGCGCCATACAAACTGACTGCTCTGATTGTGCTGGATTCTTGAAGATAAGAAAAGAGCAAGTGGGTACAGGATGTGATAGAGTGATGTCAGAGCACCCACAGGAAAGCACGCAATGGAGGATTGCAATGTGCTTTTATCTACCCATTCAATGTGTTACCACAATAATATGATTTGTTTTATTATATTACAGTATATTATTGTTCAGAAGGTTGGTGGATATTGAAATGGATTTTGAAAGAAGTCTCTTATGCTCACAAAGCTGGATATATTTGATAAAATAAAATTGTAATATTGTAATATACTGTGAGATACAATACTAGTCAAAAGTTTTTGAACTGTAAGATTTTTAATGTTTATAAAGAATTATCTTCTGCTCACCAAGCCTGCGTTTATTTGATCTGAAGATTGTGAAATATTTTTACTATTTAAAACAACTGCTTTCTATTTAAATATATATTATAACAAAAAAAAAGCTTGGCTTATAAAAGCTTGGTAGCAGTATATTTTTTGGGAAAGAAATTATAGAAATTAATACTTTTTTTTTTTTTTTTTTTTTTTTTAGAAAGGATGGTTTAAATTAATCAAAAGTACAGACATTTATAATGCTACAAAGGATTTCTATTTCAGATAAATACTGTTTTTCTGAACTTTCTGTTTATCAAAGAAAGCAGAAAAAATCTACTCGGCTGTTTTCAACATATTAATAATAATAAATGTTTTCTGAGCAGCAAATCAGAATGATTTTTGAAGTGTGACTGGAGTAATGATGCTAAAAATTCAGCTTTGAAATCACAGGAATAAATTGCATTTTAAAATACATTCAAATAGAAAACCGTTATTTTAAACAGTAAAAATCTCAATTTTACAGATTTTGCTCAAATAATCAAATAAATCAAATCAAATAAATGCAGGCTTGGTGAGCAGAAGTGACTGAAGTGTTCAAAAAATTTTGACTTGTAGTTTGTAATATTTTGAAATTACTACGATAAAGGTGAATATATTTTAATGTAATTTATTAATCACATGGCAAATCTAAATTTTCAGCAGCCATCTGTTAGTCTTCAGTGTCACATGATCCTTCAGAAATCATTCTATTATTCTGATTTGCTGCTCAAAAACATTTTTATTATTATCAATGTTAAAAACAGATGTTTTAGGCCCGGTTTCACAGACAGGGTTTAGACTAAGCCAGGATTAGGCCATAGTTCAATTAGGACATTTAAGTCATTTTTATAAACGTGCTTAGGAAAAAAAAAAAAAAAACATTGCTGTTGTGCAATCATGAGACAAAACAAAGGCACTGATATATTTTTAGATCAGTCAGTGCAAGTTTATTTCAGTTAAAACAGCTCAGACTTACATTTTAGTCTAGGACTAGGCTTAAGCCTTGTTTGTGAAACCGGGGGTTAATGTTTTAGTAAATTCAGGATTCTTTGATGAATAAAAAGTTAAAATGAACAGCATTGTTTTTTATTTATAACATTATAAAATGTCTTTACTCTCACATCTTTTCTGAATAAAAGTATTCATTTATTTTTAAAAAATCTTATTGACCCCAAATTTTTAATGGAATGTTATATTATAGAGTTTTTATCTTCTTAAATCTATTTCAATCGTGCACTCATTGATAATTAATGACTTCTGGCTGCTTTGCTGCACCAAATCACAGCCCTCTACATCCCTTATCAGCATAAATGGGTTTAGTGTAGCATGGCAAGTGATCTACATTTGAAAACAGTTCTGACCAGCTCCAGGGCATGTTTGCATGAACTCAAATTAGGCTCAGCTTTGCTATTGATGAACTGCAGGTCATTGTGATGTGTACACAGGCACTTCTGCCAGCCTGGCCCATGTTCAAAGCTTGTGGGTTTGCTTGAAAAGAGAATGGGCAACTGTATTGATTCATAGTGCGGTGCATTATGTCTCTGTGGATGAACACAAACCCCCCTGCTGTGTGTAAATGGGGCCTCAGCTGGACTGTCCTGTACCAGAATCGTCATCTTTGATTCCATTCACTGTCTACTGCAGAAACCCCTCTTTCTCCTTACTCATTAAATTTAATGGTAGCATCAGCAAGACTGCCTCTGATCTGTCTCTGTACTGTCACTGAATAAGGGCCCCTCATTTCCCTAAGTGCCCCGAGGCAGACAGTCTTGCCCCCTTTTATCCCAGCTAGAGTTTATGCCTTGGCTATATATTTAACCTCTGAGATACGACTGTGACTTTAGAGAGGCATGGCTGATATGGCTTTGGTACACTCTTAAAAAAATAATGGTGCTTTATTATATCTCTGAAGAAGCTTTACATTCATGGAACCTTTCAAATGCACTAATAATAAATGGTTCTTTGGTGAAAGGTTCTTTGTGGAACCCAAAATGGTTCTTCTATTGCACCTTTTGGAACCTTTATTTTTAAGAGTGTTTTACTTTATGTTGGACGATTTTGTGACTTTTTAGCTAGGGGGCCTAAAGAATGACTTGCTATGTTTTTAGGTAGATTTTAAAGCACCTGCTTTGTATTTCATGTGCGGTATCAGGTGTGACCCTGTTACTGTGCAGCTGGGATTGGAAAACTGGAGCATCTGCGCTGGTTGCGATGTCTGGGGAATTGCCAATATGTGTCGCTGGCAGACACCACACCCTTCTGGGCCTTGGGATGTATAAAGGGGCATCTAGACATGAGAGTTGGCCTTGGATAATGCTCAGAATTGCATTTACATTTGAAGCACTCTGGACCACAAAACCAGTCACAGCGGTCAATTTTTTTAAAATTGAGATTGATTCAATTGAAATTGATTAATACATTATCTGAAAGCTAATAAATAAGCTTTCCATCAAAGTATGGTTTGTTAGGATAGGACAATATTTGGCCGAGATACAATTATTTGAAAATCAGAGGGTGCAAAGAAGTCAAAATATTGAGAAAATTGCCTTTAAAATTTTCCAAATGAAGTTCTTAGGAATGGATATTGCTAAGCAAAAATTAAGTTTTGCTATATTTAGGAAAATATCTTCATGGAACATGATCTTTACTTAATATCCTAATGATTTTTGGCATAAAAGAAAAAATAATTATGGCCCATACAATGTATTTTTGGCTATTGCTACAAATATACCTGTGCTATTTACGACGGTTTTGTGGTCCAGGGTCACTTTTCAGTTTGCATCCTTGCTGGACATCTTACTTTGTGCTATTGTGATGTGATTTTTGGCAAATATTGGTCAATCAGCTGAACTGAATTGAATTATGCTTGTTTGTGCATCTAATCTCACTATATCAGGATTACAGAATGGCTAATCTGCAACCTAATTTGTTAATTTGGAGTTTGTTTTGGATCCTCTGCTCTGCATGTAATTGGCAGGGCTGCGTGTGAAGACTCTCTCCCATTGTGTGTGTTGCCAAGCCCACATAGGGAGCCTTCATGCACGTCTCTCGTTTACAGCACTCAGTTGTGCGTGAATGATGACATTAGTGATGCTTTGTCACTCTGTTGCAGGATGTTAGGACCTCTGAATCCTTCTTTTGCTTCCACGTCTTTTCTCTTCCCTCCTCCTCTTAACCTTGTGCTTTCTCGCTAATGTGAATTGACCACGTGATTGACGAGACAAATGGCTCAAATACTTGGCCTAGCTTTGGTTCCAGTGTTTAATTTGGTCATGGACAAGCAGCTGTTCTAGAGCCAGACACCATCAACTATCCCCAGTCTAGTGGGTTCCCATATTTAGGATCTTCACCATTTGTTTGGCAAGAATTTTCCTTATTTGAATATAGCAGGATGGATCCCTTTTTTCTCTTAGAAGGGTAGATGTAGCTGTGAGTATTGATTACAGTAGTTTCTGGCTGTGGGTTTGTTGGTCCAAAGGTGAGATCAGAAACAGGCTTCACTGGGGTTTTCATGCATAAAAACAACCATCTCTAAGTTAACATAAGTTTGTGTATAAATTTCCTCCGAGGAGGCAGTGTCTCCTCAGAATACAGGATGAAATAACACATTTGTAGTAGAAAAATAAAACGATGCAAGTATTACAAAATATACACTGTCCTCCAAAAGTTTGGAAACACCCCTAGCAAAGTGTGGTTTTGGACGATATCAGCATAGTGTTGAAGGATTACAAATTTAAGAATCTGTTAAAGATTTGTTGATCCTACATTGTATTTAGCATTTATGGTAAATATGAGGACATCAGACAAATTACTCTCTCAAGCAAAGTTTGTAGCCGGAGGTTCCTGCCAGCTCCTGTTCTCTTACAGTTCCTGAACAGGTTTCCCAAGTTAAGTGTGAATTCTAAGCTCAAAGTACAGCTATGCCTTTGTCTCTATGATAATGTGAAGGTATAGGCAATACTGTCAGACTGATTGGATTAGCACCTATGCCTTTGAATGACACTGTTATGATAATGAGATCAGGGATGGGGGAACTCTGATAATGGGTTTATTCCTGTATTGCATTTGCATGCTTTGTTTAGATTGACTCCACCTCTATGTATCCCTCCCCCTTGGAAAGGTATATAAACTATAATGTATATGCCTTAGTCAGACGACTTTTGATGACTGCAGCGACGCACAGCTAGTATCTCAATAAAGAGAAACTTCTGCTTCAAGATGTCCAAACGTCTCCTGGTCTCAAAGAAAAAGTTCACAACAGTGTGAATCATTATTAGGCAGTCCTTTAGGAGGATTGGAGTAATATATCAAGTCAATGTTTGAATAAATTGACAGCTCGGATGCCCAGATTATGCAGAGCTGTAATAGCTGCTAATGGTCGATATTTTGATGAATCGAAAATTCTAGTTTTTTAGTTTGTTATAAAATATGTTTTCGTAGTTTGTGTTGTCCCTTATCAGTGCAAAATAATTTAAAATTAAAAAGCATTCATGTCAATATTGTCCAAAACCCCACTTTTCTAGGGCATTTCCAAACTTTTGGAGGGCAGTATAAAATTAAAAAGTATATAAATCGCTTGTTCTTCTAAAGAAAACTTGTCCAACAGCGACACCAGCAGGTAAAGTTACAGCAGGAGTCCACGTCTCTTTTGCCTCCCTTGAGCCCATTGAGTTTTAACAGACCCCCTAAAGCATGCCGTGACTCGTTTGGGGGGTAACTGAGAATGAATGGGGGGGACATCTTTTATTCAGAAAAGATGTGACTGTAAAAACATTTTATAATGTTATAAATAAAAAACAATGCTGTTCTTTTGAACTGTTTATTCATCAAAGAATCCTGAATTTACTAAAACATTAAGCAACAAAACTGTTTTCAACACTGATAATAATAAAAATGTTTTTGAGTAGTAAATCATCGATTTCTGAAGAATCATGTGACACTGAAGACTGACAGATGGCTGCTGAAAATTCAGCTTTGCCATGAGATGAATAAATAACATTAAAATATATTCACCTTTATCGCAATAATTTCAAAATATTACACACTACCAGCCAAAAGTTTTTGAACAGCAAGTCTCTTCTGCTCATTTATTTGATCCAAAGTACAGCAAAATCAGTTAAATTTAGATTTTCACCATTTAAAAAACAGTTTTCTATTTGAATATATTTTAACATGTAATTTATTCCTGTGATTTCAAAGCTGAATTTTTAGCACCATTACTCCAGTTACACTGCTCAAAAACATTTATTATTAATAATGTGTTGAAAACAGTCAAGTAGATTTTTTTTCAGCTTTCTTTCTTTTCTTTTTTCTGAAATAGAAATCATTTGTAGCATTATAAATGTCTGTATTATCACTTTTGATCAAATTAAACCATCCCTTCTAAATAAAAAAAAAAGTATTAATTTCTATAATTTCTTTCCCCCAAAAAATTCTTTCCCATTCCTCCCTCTTGTGTTTGTGTGCGTTTGCAAATCAGTCTGAATGAACAGTATAATGGCGTTAATGGAAAGGCTAATAGAAAAGTAAACAGCTCGCACACTTGGTTACACATTTTGTTACATCAAAATAAGACTTAAAATGGCATGAAAACATGATCTGTGGGAGTTTTTAGGGAGTAATCAGCTTGGTGAATTTTAAGGTAAATCTTAGTGTTTGTGACCAATATTTACCAAGCTTTGATGACTGATAATCCAAAAATAGTTTGAAGTTAGCTTTAAAAAAAAGAATAGCAGAACATAAGTTCACAAATAATATTATTTTGGAACAAATTTAAAATGCTTGAAAACACCAACTTGATTAGATTCATACTTGGCTTTAATAAATAGTATATAGATTCCACTGATAATGTAAAAAAATAACCTGATTTCATGATGAAAACATACCTGTGGGAACAAAATGTGTACCGCCATGTATGTTTCGTGATATGTTTGATGTGAAATGTCCACTGAGTGGTGCTAAAAAAGTGTTCAAAAGAGTTTTTTCCCTGGAATAGATGAATGGACATATGGTAAGTTTTATGTGACATTGGTTTTATACATGTCACCACAGTTCTGACTTAAGATTTCCGTTGAGTGGCGCTATGACTCTAATGCTCAGTGACGTTTTAAAATAGCGTACCATTTGCACTACTCCTAAACTTCCCTGACTGTATGAACAAAAGCGAATGTGATGTAAAAACACGATCACAAGCATGCCGTTTTAGCTTGTTTTTTTTTATCTCTCATCTTTCAGCTCTTTCATTGCGATTCATGTTTTTCACGGGATTCGCACCCAAGGATTCCGCATCCTAAGTCCAGTTCCGTGCCGACCAAGGTACCGAGCAAGCTTGTTACGTCTGGAAAGCGAAACATGGAGCTGTAATCATAACTGGAAAGCTATTTTATCGCCGCTAGTGTTTATTTCTGTTGGAAACTGCAATGATATAGACTTACTGCTATGTATTTCGTGTCTTGCGAAAAAGTTTCCACAGGTATGTTTTCGTTATGAAATCAGGAAGCATACATATGCGTGTGTGTGTGTGTGTTTTGAAGAGTTAGGATTTTAATATAAAAATTTAATTTAATAATAATATTGTTCTTGGTAAAGGCAAAATAGGCCTTGAATCTACAAATCAACAGTATTGCCCTCCTACACACACACACACCAATGATGAATGACCTGCATCCTGCTTATGGAGACACAGGAAATAATCTCTTTTCATCTCTCTGTAGCTTCTGTTTGAGAGGATGCTGTTGTTTTCATCTTTTCCTGGCAAGTGAACCACTTGTATGAGCTCCCATCCAAACAAACCAACTTGATAGACATTTATCGTCTGTAAAAAGTTGTCTTTTAAATCAAATTATAGCCTAATGTCAAATATAAGTTTGGTTTCTGTTGGTCGCGTGGGAGATGTTAAGTAATTTGCTTGTGTGACTTCATGAGGTTGGACCATCGTCTCCATTGAGCCTTTGCAGAGGCGTTTGACCAGGGAGAGTTTTGGATGGTGCTTTGTTTATCCTGGTCAGGGATGTGGAAATGACAACAGAAGCATGGCAGATCTGACTGAATAAAGACATGTCTCCTGCTATTAACTCGTGAGGTTATTTTAGTACAGACTGGAAATCTGCAGTGGCATCAAGTTGGGAAACATTGACGATAGTTTCGCAATAATGAGAAGGGAACTGCATGGAGGATTTAGTGTTCTTCACTCCAGGAAAAGAGCACTGAAATTCTTGCTTTTATGTGTAGCAAATAGTGCAAGTCTGCAGCAAATTTAAACCTGCAACTTGTTAAGAGTCAAAGTCCTGGACCGAATTAATTGACACATGGTTTACTTTATGCCTTCATCATGAACGCAGGGACATCACAGATTCTTGCTTTGTACTGCAACTTTTGCACGAAGCGTGAATACATTTTAACATGCATTGTGTGACAAATTGGCTGATTGAGTTGTGCAGATTCTTTCTGGTCAGCTCCACTGTTTTGTCACTACAAGGTTGTCTGTTGAGCTCTAGATATTGCTTTGTGATTGAATGTCTGGAGGTAATAAGCAATGGAGACTTTGTGGTGCCACTGAGATATTATTTGACTAATTTTATAAACATTTAATCCAGTGCATTCCTTTGGAAAGAAAACTCTCCACATTATCAAAGAGGATATGTTTTTTCACTTAATCCTGATTAACATACTGAGGTAATGCATGATCAAAGAGTTTGGCTGATTTCATGATTTGCCGCTTAATTTTGTTCACAAATATTGAGCTTGCGTACGCATTCATGAGAAACCCATGAAAGTGGCTTGTTAAGCAGTTTTCCTTCCTGTTTTGGTGTATTTCCAATTGAAACAGGATGTTTGGAAAGGGCGTATTAAATGCTTTGTCTGTTTTATTTTATTTTTGTTTTATATTATTATTTAATTTAATTTTGTTTTCTTTATTATATATTTAATTTTTTCATTCATTTAAATGTTATTTTATTTATGAAATAAATAAATAGCCTTGTCACAGTTATGATGAACAGTAGTGTATTTAGTCAAAAATGTGTCATCAGAATTTTTGGTCAACGTTTTAGGTGGGTCCAGTTGAGGTCAAAAGTTTGCGTACACCTTGCAGAATCTGCAAAATAATATTTAATAATAATTTTACTAAATTAAGAGAAATGATGCATGTTATTTTTTTATTTAGTACTGACCTTAATAAGGCATTTCACTCAAAAGATTTTGTTAAAGATTTTATTTATTTATTAAAATAACCCTTTTTTTGTTTTAGTGATAGTTGTTTCTGTGTCCCTTGTTTGTCCTGAACAGTTAAACTGCTTGCTGTTCTTCAGAAAAGTCCTTCAGGTCCCACACATTCTTTGGTTTTCCAGCATTTTTGTGTATTTGAACCCCATTACAATGACTGTATGATTTTGAGATCCATATTTTCACACTGAGGACAACTAAGGGACTCATATTTAACTATTAAAGAATGTTCAAATGTTCACGGATGCTTCAGAACAAAACACGATGCACTAAGAGCCGGGGGTGAAAACTTTTTGAATTTAAATATCAGGGTAAATTTAACTTATTTTGTCTTCTGGGAAACATCTGACTATCTCCTGTAGATTCTGAAGGGCAGTATGAAATGAAAAAAAATATGATATGTAAAATGTACACATCTTCATTCTGTTCAAAACTTTTCACCCTGGCTCTTAATGCATCATGTTTCCTTCTGGAAGCATCAGTGAGTGTTTAAACCTTCTATAATAGTTACATATGAGTCCCTTAGTTGTCCTCAGTGTGAAAAGATCTCAAAATCATACAGTCATTGTTGGAAACTTTTTGATCAGGTTAATTAGTATAAATTCTACGATTATTTTCTCTTATGTAAACATCTTTTATGTGAAATACCTTATTCAGGTCAGCACTAAATAAAAAATAACATGCAATTTGTATGATCCCTCTTATTTTGGTAAAATAATTAACATTTTGCAGATTCTGCAAAACTTTTGACCTTGTTTATTCAACTTTAAGGCATAAAGTAGCATAAAGATGACCCCAAACTGGCACACATGGACTAAAAGCTACAAAGCTTTGATTTTGTGGGGTCGTTTAAAAAAAACATCCTCCATATATACATAGCCATGAATAATCATACAACCCTTTGAGCTGTTTTCCAGAATTTGCTTAAGAGTTCTCAGTGTGCTTCTGTCCGTTGGAAACATTTAATGGGAAAGTGCGGTCCAGTGACAGATGTGTGATGGGTGTAACCCTGTGCGGGTGTGAGACAATCTTCATGTTCTGACTTTAGCTTTGAAAGGTCATGTAGACGTGCTGCTGTTTTTACACAGGGCTGGTACATTACACAGCAATTGAACAGGACTGGTAATACGCAGCAATTAGACCGCGCTGTTACGTAACGGCATGAGTGTGACTTCAGTGCCGCCAAGAGCAGTGGCCAGTTTTATGTACCTCATCTGTCTTTCTACAGTATTTTTCCAGTGACATTCTCACTCTGGCTGCTATTTTAGTGTTTTGATGAACAAACCCTTTCCATTCCTGAATTCGTTGAGTAGCCGTAAGGCCTCTAGAATAAGACAGTCCTGTCTGCTAACACGAGCTGCCTCTGACTAGTAGGTGATTTGTTTGTGTGTTTTGTCATGAAATATGAATAGCCACAATTGAAGCCAGTCATAAAAGGTTGTACACTTGGTCCAAGTCCAGATTTGAGATTTACGCCCTTGATGAGGGACATTAAAATCACTCTGCTGGACTGGCTTTCTCAGTTCTTTCCTGAACACCTATTTCCTTTTCAAGACTCTTGATAATCACTCAGGTGTTCAGAGTTGATTTGATTGGATTTTAGTGGTAACTTTCATGGGAATCTGTTTTATGTCCATAATAATCCATTTTAGAATGAAATATTAAATGTGAAAAAAGTGAAGGGCAGAAATTGTTTTAAGCATCAGGAATTTATTGGATCATGAAAAGTGGATGTTCCAGAATAGAGTCAGATCTGAATGACACCTCCAAAATCCTTTGTGGAGCAGGCCATGGAGACTGAAAGTCAGATTCATCCGCTAGTTTACTTTCTTCAAGTCTTTAAATCTAAGTAATTCAATTCTGGATGAATGTGCCCCTAAAGTGCCCCTATTATGCCATTTTGAATATTGCCTTTCGCGTAGTGTGTAATGTCGCTGTATGTGAATGTAAACGCCTAAATGAGTCATTAGTAATTTGAATCCCACTTCCATGATGGCTACACATCACAGTGTAACACGTTTGCATAATGCACGCCTATGTTCTACATTGGCTGGCTGCAAACAACTTGACCCGCCCTCAAACACGTCATTTTACTTATGACAGCTTCTCAATTCTCGGAAAGTTCAATGCAGGATTCAGAAAATGCTTGCTCTTGAAATATGGCTCAGTACACAGTTTATTTGGACCAGTTGGATCACGACCTGTAAGTATGATAAATAAGAGATTTTATGTTTTCTATCATTTCTGACACGCTAAACGCGGTAGAACAATTTCAACAGACTGGGCCATCTGACCAATCAAAGCAGATAGGTTAATGAAAAGGAGGGGTTAAGAAAAACTGAATTTTTGAACTGCTTCAAACTAATCGTTTGAGAATCACTGGAAAATGTGGTAAATGCATATTTTGAGAAAATGAAAGTTTGACTTTGCATGCATGTAAACCTTTTGCAGGAGACCTCAAAATGGCATAATAGGAGTATTTGAATAGTCTTTTACATAGATTTGTAGGACTGTGTGAAGGAACATCATATCTTATTAGACTCACTGCAGTTAGTTATCTAGCGTGCTATTGGGACTTGGAGCTGATCTCATGGACTGGAATGTAGAGCTCACAAGTACAAGGCATCAAATGTAAACTTTTGCTGAGAGTGGAAAAAAATGTAGTGGGAATAGCCATCCGGGCCTCGTGCAGTAAATGGAAAGGAAATCATGACTTTGTTTGTCAGACCTGTTCGGTAGGACATATTCCATCAGTCTTTGGCGAAATGCTCCCACTGGAGAAGTCTTAAACATTTCCAGCACACATCCTCGACTGGATTCTTGCTGGGGCTTTTTTTCTTTTCAGTCTCTTCTTTCACATTTTCAATCTGTTTTTCCCAGAGCACAACGTGGCACTCAGTCACATGCATACTTTTGTGTTTTTCAGTCTCTATTGGAGATAAACGGCTGCTTTAATAACGCTTAAGGATCTCAGTGCCATAGCAGTGCTGTGGGATCAGTGGGAATACAGCCTGTGATCGCTCCCATATGTAGGGATCGTGCCAGAAACAGTGGCATTGGCTGAGCACCAGCATCCCTGCACCTCAGTCTGCCTGTTGTATGTGGTCTCCGACAACCTGTGCTGACTCGAATAAGATGATTTATGTTAGACAGTACCATCTGTTGAGCAGGAGACTGATTTGCACACTGCCAGGACACCATGTGTCATGCACTTTATCATTTGAAAGCTGTTACGTCTGGTCTAATTTGTTATGTAGTGTTTTTCCTTTCTAAATCTGTTTATCTTGTTTATATTACAAATTCTTTAAAAAATAGCTTTTCTGTGATGAGCATGTTTTAAGTGTATTGCATTTTCCAGAGTAAAATAATGTCAGGATGATACAACTGTCAGAATGAAGGAGGAAAATTCTTATTAAAAGAAAGGAGCTCTTGAAAAGAAAACCTTTTCATAGTGATCTGGCAGTTGGGCCATAATCTTTTCTTAGGGAAAATAGGATTTTAAAGCTTACCTATTATGCCCCTTTTTACAAGATGTAAAATAAGTCTCTGATGTCCATGTGTGCATGTGAAGTTTTAGCTCAAAATACCCAAAAGATCATATTTTGTATCTTGTTAAAATTGCCACTTTTAGGGTATGAGCTAAAATGTGTCGTTTTTGTGTTTGTCCCTTTTAAAAATGCAAATGAGCTTGTGCTCCGGCCCCTTTTCAGAAGAGGGTGGAACTTCAAAAGCTCATGCTCTGGCATACTGGCAACAACAAAACAGGACAGTCTCATGCACTGAAACTTTCAGAAAACGTACTCGGTTTAAAAGTCAGTCATCTGATTGTACTGTGCATAATAAATGCGTGTTTATGAATTACACAGACGGGGAGCACGGCCTGCTATCACAAACTTGCAATTATAAGCTCAACAAATTCCAGCGGTCGACTTCACATTGCTTTCATATGCAATTTTTAACTACCACATTCCTATTTACAATGATTCTGGTAGCATGTGAAGGCAGCGTCAGTGAAAACAGGCAGAGACAATGGTAGCTTTAGCAACATTAGCCTTGCAGAGTGGAAAGAAGCTCTTTCAGAAAGGCAGTTTGGAAAACAAAAACATGATACTTACTTTGTCCGGAGCTGATGTTTGTGCACGAAACATTGGTATTGATCCCTAAGCATATAGGGACATATTTTTCAAAAATGAAATTTAAACACAGTGTCCTCAGCAGCTCAAATGGAGGGAGTCTGTTGAGACTCCTATGTTCGTTGGTGCATCCCAAAACACAGCACACTTGTAATGCCTCTTTGGCACTGACATTGTATCTCCAGAAGCTACAGCAAGAAAATAGTAATAGGGTGGGATTTCTCACTATGATGACGTCAACGTTGGGAGAAATCTGGAATCGCGTGTTCACTGAGACTGTTTATGATTTATTGGGATTATAAAAAAAATGAGTGGGTGGATTTTTACCATTATAGGCTGGTTGTTTTCACATACGGCGGCCAGACCGTAACTGTTCAAACACCTTACAAAAGTGATTTTTGCATAATAAGTCCCCTTTAGGAAAATTGCATCATGACATATTAGTTTTTAAATGAAAAGGAAAGAAATTAAAACAAAAAAAATGTATATAGAGGCCCCCTTTCACACCCTTATAACTGTATCAATATAGAACTTTAATAATTGTAGTAACAACAACAATAATAATTATTTTAGTTTTAGTGTTTAGTTTTCATAATTGTACTCTCACTTAAATATATTTATTTCATTTAGAAGCCAAGACTTTATCTTCATTTGTTTCATGTTTCATGCTTTCATGTAATATTTGTATTTTATTTCAGCTTTAGTGCAATTTACGAAAAAAAATTGATTCTTTTAGTTTTTAGCCATATATATGGCATATTTTCTGGTGATGGCTGCTATTTACACCAAGTGCAAATAACAGTGGATGTCAATGCTGATAGCCTTTAAAAAAAAAAAACTACTTAGTGCAAATAGTGGTAGATATATGCACCTCAGTATTGTAGTACATTATAAAACACTATGCAATAATAACACATTGAGTGTAAATTGTGACCCTGGACCACAAAACCAGTCATGAGAGTAAAGAGTTTAAAAATTTGGAATCTGAGGGTGCAAAAAAATCTAAATATTGGGAAAATCGCCTTTAAAGTTGTCCAAATAAAGTTCTTGGCAATGCGTATTATTAACCAAAAAATCAAAGTTTGGATACATTTATGGCATGGAAATGTACAAAATATCTTCATGGAACATGATCTTAATCTTACTTAATATCCTAATGATTTTTGGCATAAAAGAAATATCGATAATTTTGACCCATACAATGTATTTTTGGCTATTGCTACAAATATACCCGTGCTACTTAAGACTGGTTTTGTGTTTTAGAGTCACAATGATCATTTTTATTAAAATTATTAAATGAATGCTACTAATTGGTACAATAAAGCCCTCCCTACATCTAACCCTAACCTTAACGGATAAACATAATTTTCCACTTTCCGATTATTTTCTTAATTTTATCGAAAATAAATATCTTTTCGATGTGATGTGAAAAGGGAGAAGATAGAGTTCGGCAAAAGCTGGATTCGAACTGATGATCACGTCAGAAAGTAACTGTTACGTGCTTTACTACCTATGCCACTGGAGCGTGTTTTTCAATGTTGTCTAACCCTACCACCACATGTTGATGGGTGGAGTTAGTGTAAATAGATAAAATATTAACAAATAATAATAACAAATGTTAATAAATATTAACGTCATGGTTGCACCATGTGACATTCCTATATTTATTTTGCTCATTTTTTTTCCCTTCAAAAGAATTTGGCACATGTGACTAATATTTCTCTTTATTTTGGACATTTTAATTTGTCATAGACCCTGCCACAAAAGTTCTTTTAAAAATTGGGAATGCAATGCAGTGTTTTTTTTAGCCAACTCAACTTTGATCCCAGGCGATGACCTTTATAGTGCTATCTCTTGCTTTTATTTATCCGTGAGAACCACAGACTTCTCTCTTAAGATTTGTTTTGCTATTTTGGTCCCTGTCTAGATAGAGATGCTGGTGTGTGTGTGTGTGGTGTCCACACACAGTGGCTCGCCAAGGGACCTCCCTTTGATACTGAAAAGAGATAAAACTCCCTTCTTTTCCGCTTGTTTCTTTATTTGTTTCAAACGTTTATAAAGAGCCTACTCGCAGACAGTTTAATCGCAAAGCCACTGTGCCCTGAACTTCAATCTAAACATCGCCCTGGTACTGTTTACGTTGCCTGCGTAGAAGGCTGTCTCCAGCTCTCTGCCTACGACCCTGCTGTCTTTCTCTGGGGAGTAAATCGCAATCAAACAGCGAAGAAGAACGGAGACAAACAAGGAGGAAAAGAAAGGTATGCGGGGAGGAAAATGTTACTAAAGCTTAATATTTGAATTTGTACCCAGCAATCTCGCTCGTCCACTGTTTTGCCCCCCGTTTTGATGGTTTCCTGGCTATTTTTGCTCGTGGTTTCATACGCGAGCGAGAGAATGTGTTGTGTTTGTGTGTCTCCATGCTCCCTCGCTCACATCTGGAATACTAAGCTGAGAGTTGGACTCTCTTGTTGATTCATTTTCATTTTTTCCTACGATGACTGAGGCCAGCTCGTCCTCACCACGAGTACATTTGTTTTTCTCCTCGAGAAGAAGGCAGAGGGAATGAAGGAAAATCTGGATCTGATTTGAAGCTGTTTCTTTCTGCCTTGACGTTCTGCTTGTATCCTCACCACAGCTCAGCTGGAATCTGCCTCGTGCGAGGAGCTTACTGCGGTCGTGTCCCAAGTCACCCATCCCTGAGGATGACAGCTGTACCGTAGTCGTGGGAAAACGCTCCTCAATGCTCCTCTGTTTTACTGAGAGTTGTTGGACTTGAGTTGGTGGTGTGGTTGGAGGAACTTTTCCACTCACGCTTCACGAGGAACGTGGGTGTTTCTTTGTAATTATGCCCAGTCATCATAGGGTTACTGTATTTCAGCCCAACAACAAACCAAACCCCCCTCTGTATATTTATTGCTCCTGAAGTTAGGGTGAATAAACCAGAGATCTGCAAACTGAAGCAGCCCCCAAGGACAGCTCTGAGCTTTTGGACTAAACCACGTCTGTGTCAGATGAATGCTGGACTTGCAAATGGAAACTACTCTTTAAATGCGTTTATTATAGTTTTTTTCTACTTCCATAGCAGGGTTTAAGAACAGGATTTAAGATAAACCATCAGTTTGGCTCATGAATATTTATCAGGTGATGTAAAGTTAGCCTGCAAGTCCTTAATGATGTGCTGAAAGCTGGGTAAGTGGCACAAGCTATTGTAGCTTTACCTTTACTGCTTATTTCTGTTCACTCCAGAAGCTTTTCCTAGCTGTTTAATGCCTCCAGTTTTAGTGTTTTATGAAAGGATTATTTATTAAAGATCAGATTTCAACACGGTCTTGATGGTAGTTATATTTTTACATGACAAGAGTCTCTACTCAGTCAATGGTATAGAATTGTTATTTTCGAAAGCACAGTCTTAGCTTTTGGCAGTTCCTGTACCTGTCCTTTAGTTGCCTCCCTCCGGTGTTTTCTTTCTTTTTTCCATTTGGCTCCTCATGTAAATCTCATCTCTGCTCGCTCTTTGTTTCACTAGTTGGGGTTGGATAAGGTTTGCATGGATGCAAAAGTGCAAGAACTGCTTAGAATGAGCCACGTGTCTATAGCTCCTTCCAAGACTCTGAGTTTTCAGACATCAGATCGTGTTTCTGCTTCAAAATCAAGATTTCAGGAAATTAACTTGGATGTCGGTGTTTAATTGGATGCTGTAATGCGCACTTGCTGTTTGTTGACACAAGATGTCCCATAAGGTCATGATTTCAGAGGAATGCTTTTAATCAAAAAACATTATAGGGAAATTCTGCTTGAAAGTGAGTATTGTAGAAGACAGAACACTTGAAGTGAGCACTCTGAAGGGTGCAGGGTAGTACTGACTAATTGGAACTCGACTTTTATTGATCTGTGTATCTGTTTTTGTGTTCTGTTCATAGATTTGTGGGTATTGGCTGCAACATAATTGAAATGAGGACTATATACGTTACCATTCGAAATATTTTTAAAATGCGCTTACCAAGGGTGCATTTAGTTGATTAAAAAAACCGCATTATTGCAATCTAAAATAACTATAATGCATATCAAAATTTAATTTAGTCCTGTGATGGCAAAGATGAATTTTCAGCAGTCGTTACTTCAGTGTCACGTGATCCTTCAGAAATTATGCTGAATTTGAAACTTATTTGGAATAGAAATATTTTTTTGTTATATTCTAAATGTCTTTACTATCACTTTTAATCAAATTAATGTCAAAAAGAAATCTTAGTGACCCCAAACATTTTGAATAGCAGTGTAATTCACACGTTTTTAATAAACTGTTTTGTGGACTCGTGTGTGAAGTATGCAGGGTCATTTGTTGCGCTTACAGGTGATGAATGTGGTGTTGCATAGCTTTCTGTAGACCAGCTGAGGTCTGTGGTTTGTGTTTAAACTGTGTTTTACCATGCTTCCAAACACACTTTTATTATATGAGATCCTCCATGTGTTGTGTGAAGAATGTACAGGGGTCACAACCCCACTTCAAAGCCTCCTTGCATCCATTTTTAACATGCTGCATGAGAGCAGACTAACTCTGAGCTTAATGCCTCTGACAGGCCCACACATCCCATCAGTGCACTTTAAATTGCATTATTATTCTGTGACTGTTGGGTTGATAATGGCATGAATTAATGCGTGGTGTCTTTATCATTCTCAGTTTAAGAGTTTTGCAAGACACTAGGGCTCCATGACTGAATTTGAGCTTATTCCAACGCACACTCCTGACCTCTGACCTAGAGATCAAAGATTATAAGGTCAGGCAGTGGGAAGCACAATTCACACAGTTGCTGTGCATTTGCAAACAGCATGAAGCTGGGATCATGGGAAAGACTGATCGTCTGAGAATACAGGCTATCACAGGAAATCTATGAGCATTGTTGAGGAAATGTTAAAGGGATAGTTGTCTATGCAGGGTCAGAAAGCTCTCAGATTTAATCAAAAATATCTTCATTTGTGTTCTGAAGATGAACAAAGGTCTTACGGGTTTGGAACGACTAATTAATGACAGGATTTTTTGTTGTTTATAGGATTTTATTGTTTGGGTGAATTATCCCTTTAAAGCAGCTTAAAATGCAGAAACCTAGTTCTGTTAACATTACGTTATTGTGTTGGAGAGTTGGCGGCCTTTTGTGAACAACTATGATGGTCTCATTGGTCTGTCAAGAGGTCATGCGATTTCCTGCCGTCCACTGGTATCAGACTATCACTAAGTAAACACACTGGTATTTCTTGCACATTGCAGCACATCTTTTGGAGCAACGCAACAGTTATCACCATTAAATTCATTCTTCAGGATTTAGCTGCTCATTTATTATGGATCTTAGCAAATTCACTTCTCAGATAGATGTTGAATTCCTCTGGCACTCCCCTGGCAGGTTGGTTGATTGTGAAATTGCATCTTTGGGTGGAGATGTGCCATTTCTTGATTATGTAGCTGTTTTCTGACCTAGGATCGGTTAAGGATTTGATGGGCCATTTGTTATATAATCTAAAATGTCACTGATGCAATGAGTCACAGATTTTGATGAACTGCTTTCGGGAGTGTGTGTTTGTTGTGACATGGTCGAAGTTTGGTGTGGCTCTCTTCTTGAGGGATGACTTACACAACAAGCCGCAAGGGGGATGAGGAATCCATTACATCCTGCACACTTCCTGTTCACATTAGACTGTCCTCCTACACACAGCTACATGCTCTCAGATTTAATGTTTCCTTTGCTGCTTATGATTTCTTATCAGTACAAATTTAAATGATGTGTAACTTCTAAACTCTTGTGCATTTATAATTGCTTATTTCATTTCTTCCTAACTCACAAAAACAAGCTAGCTGAGAAAAATATGTTCGCTAAAACTTGTGCAAAGTGCACACATTTAATTGGTGCCGAATGTGAGCCCAAGTTTATTTATACAGCTTATTCCCACATGCCAGTAGTTTCAGTTTTGCATGAAATAATTTAGTTTATAATGAATGGACCATTTTTCATTCCTGTTGTATTCTGAATGCTGGTAAATTTATAGGATTTGTTGCAGATGAACTAAATGAGTGTTTATTATATGTGCACTAATGCAACATAACTTTTTTTCCCTTCTTAATAATGCAATTTTATATGGAAGTCTGTTTCCGCAAATTTTATGTCACAATTCTGCCTTTTTTTTTTTGCGAGTTTACATCTTGGAATTTTGGCTTTTTTCTCATAAATGCGAGATAAAAACTCAAAGTACTGACTTTTCCCAAAAAAAATTGGATAAAACCTGCAATTCTGCCTTTTTTCTAAAAATTGTAAGATATAAACTTACTATCCTGACTTTTTTCCCCAAAATTGGATAATAAAACCAGCAATTCTGACTTTTTTCTCACAGTTGCGAGTTTACATGAGAGTTATAAAGTCAGAATTGCGACATATAAACTCACAATACTGACTTTTCCCCCTAAAATTGCATAATAAAACCCGGAATTCTGACTTTTTTCTCAGAATTGTGAGATACAAACTCGCATTACTGACTTCCTCCCCCAAAATAGCATAATAAAACCTGCAATTATGACTTTTTCTCACAGTTGCCAGTTTACATCTCGCAATTTTGGCTTTTTTCTCAGACATGCGAGATAAAAACTCAAAGTACTGACTTTTCCCAAAAAAAATTGGATAAAACCTGCAATTCTGCCTTTTTTCTAAAAATTGTAAGATATAAACTTACTATCCTGACTTTTTTCCCCAAAATTGGATAATAAAACCAGCAATTGTGACTTTTTTCTCACAGTTGCGAGTTTACATGAGAGTTATAAAGTCAGAATTGCGACATATAAACTCACAATACTGACTTTTCCCCCTAAAATTGCATAATAAAACCCGGAATTCTGACTTTTTTCTCAGAATTGTGAGATACAAACTCGCATTACTGACTTCCTCCCCCAAAATAGCATAATAAAACCTGCAATTATGACTTTTTCTCACAGTTGCCAGTTTACATCTCGCAATTTTGGCTTTTTTCTCAGACATGCGAGATAAAAACTCAAAGTACTGACTTTTCCCAAAAAAAATTGGATAAAACCTGCAATTCTGCCTTTTTTCTAAAAATTGTAAGATATAAACTTACTATCCTGACTTTTTTCCCCAAAATTGGATAATAAAACCAGCAATTGTGACTTTTTTCTCACAGTTGCGAGTTTACATGAGAGTTATAAAGTCAGAATTGCGACATATAAACTCACAATACTGACTTTTCCCCCTAAAATTGCATAATAAAACCCGGAATTCTGACTTTTTTCTCAGAATTGTGAGATACAAACTCGCATTACTGACTTCCTCCCCCAAAATAGCATAATAAAACCTGCAATTATGACTTTTTCTCACAGTTGCCAGTTTACATCTCGCAATTTTGGCTTTTTTCTCAGACATGCGAGATAAAAACTCAAAGTACTGACTTTTCCCAAAAAAAATTGGATAAAACCTGCAATTCTGCCTTTTTTCTAAAAATTGTAAGATATAAACTTACTATCCTGACTTTTTTCCCCAAAATTGGATAATAAAACCAGCAATTGTGACTTTTTTCTCACAGTTGCGAGTTTACATGAGAGTTATAAAGTCAGAATTGCGACATATAAACTCACAATACTGACTTTTCCCCCTAAAATTGCATAATAAAACCCGGAATTCTGACTTTTTTCTCAGAATTGTGAGATACAAACTCGCATTACTGACTTCCTCCCCCAAAATAGCATAATAAAACCTGCAATTATGACTTTTTCTCACAGTTGCCAGTTTACATCTCACTATTCTGACTTTTTTCTCAGAATTGCGACATATAAACTCAAAATACTGACTTTGCCCCCCAAAATAGCATAATATAACCTGCAATTCTGACTTTTTTCTCAGAATTGAGATATAAACTCATATTACTGACTTTTTTTCTTTGAAATTATGTAATAAAATTTGCAATTCTGACTTGTTTTTCAGAATTGTGAGATGCAAACTCACAATTCTGACTTTTTTTCTCAGTTGCGAGTTTAAATCTCGCAACTGTGAGATATAAACTAGCAAGTGTTAGTTATAAAGTGAGAATTGCGAGACATAAACTCACAATTCTGACTTTTTTCTTGCAATTCTAGCTCTTTTGTTAGAATTGTGAGATATAAACTTGCAATTTCGAGTTATATTGTCCACTTCTGCGGGGGAAAAACTGATATGTTCTCAGATTTATGAGTTTATATCTCACAATTCTGAGAAAAAAAAGTCTGAATTGTAGGATGTAAAGTCAAAATTGTGAGAAAATATCATAATTGGACTATAATTTAGACCCAGTGTAACTTATTTTCCGGAAATCGCTTCAAAGCTGACACATGAAGGTAATGATGCACATGCAGTAGCTTGTTTTAAAATCTCCTGTGATGATAGTTTTCAATAGGGATCTGAAGTCTGATTCAGCTAACTCACAAAATGTGGACACAGCAAGAGCGTGGCTGTGTTCGAGGGACACATGTTGCTGTATTAATTAAGTTTTAGGTATAAAGCATTTACACTGCTGGCTCTCCCGTGTAGGAGGCAACAGGAGCGCCTGCTTTACTCCATCAGAGCGAAGAGCTTGCTGTGAGTGGAATGTGTAAGGCAGTGATGTGAAACAGATGCCTCCTCTGCAGGCTTGACGCTGCACGTGGCCGCTGTCTCTCCAGACGGATTCTGCATAAAACGGAGAAAAGTGCGAGCCAAGCAATCCGGTCCAGCATCTATTACACTAGACTACTGTGGCATGACTTCACAGCACGTGCGATCGCAGGCCTTCTGATGATGATGATGTTGTTGTCACATGTACACGCACACATACTCACTCGCTCTTCTACACGGGCCAGTGTGTGTCAGCAGGGACCTTTCCGAGCACAGTTTGAGTGTCTGTAGTGGCCCACGCCCGGGGCCTGCCAGTCCAGGCCCAAATCACAGGGCTGCTAACCACAGGGAGCTAATTGTAGCACAGCTCCCCGAAACGCTTCCCTTTAATTCTCTCCCTGGTTTCACTAACTCTCTCTCCTTGGATCAAACATAAACAATCGCTGATAAAGCTCGGAAGGCCACAGAGATGAGCTAAGAGAATGTGAGAAGTGGAATCTGAATCCGAAAAGTTTCCAGAAACTTGAGACTGATGTTTAGAATATAGCATGAAACAATTGCTCAATAGTTGAGGCATTTGGGGGGCTTTATAGCCTGTATTGACGAAAAAGTTGAGACTGACAGGTAGGGGTTGGAGTTAGAAAGTCAGTATTGCAAGATATAAACTCACAATTCTGACTTTTTCCCCAAAGTTGCATAATAAAACCTGCAATTCTGACTTTTTTCCTCGGAATTATGAGATATCAACTCGCAATTTTGACTTTCCCCCCCCCCAAAATTGCATAATAAAACCTGCAATTCTGACTTTTTTTCTCAGAATTGATATAAACTTTTTTCCTCACAGTTGCGAGTTTACATCTTGCAATTTTGAGAATAAACTTACAATTCAGACTTTTTTCCTCAGAATTAAGATCGCAAGCCTGAGTTATAAAGTCAGAATTATGAGATACAACCTTGCTATTTGGGTTTTTTTCCACAAAATTGCATAATAAAACCTGCAATTCTGACTTTTTTCCTCAGAATTGATATAAACTCGCAATTCTGACTTGTTTCTCACAGTTGAGAGTTTACATCTTGCAATTTTGAGAGGATAACCTCGCTATTTGGAGTTTTTCTCCCAAAAATTGCGTAATAAAACCTGCAATTCTGACTTTTATTCTCAGAATTAATATAAACTCGCAATTCTGACTTTTTTTCTCACAGTTGTGAGTTTACATCCTGCAATTTTGAGAATAAACGCACAATTCTGCCTTTTTTTTCCTCAGAATTAAGATCGCAAGTGTGACTTATAAAGTCAGAATTATGAGATATAACCTCGCTATTTGGAGTTTTTTTTCCACAAAATTGCATAATAAAACCTGCGATTCTGACTTTTTTCTCAGAATTGAGATAAACTCGCAATTCTGACTTTTTTTCTCACAGTTGAGAGTTTACATCTTGCAATTTTGAGAGGATAACCTTGCTATTTGAAGTTTTTCCCCCAAAAATTGCATAATAAAACCTGCGATTCTGACTTTTTTCCTCAGAATTGAGATAAACTCGCAATTCTGACTTTTTTTCTCACAGTTGAGAGTTTACATCTTGCAATTTTGAGAGGATAACCTTGCTATTTGAAGTTTTTCCCCAAAAAATTGCGTAATAAAACCTGCAATTCTGACTTTTATTCTCAGAATTAATATAAACTCGCAATTCTGACTTTTTTCTCACAGTTGTGAGTTTACATCCTGCAATTTTGAGAATAAACACACAATTCTGCCTTTTTTTCCCTCAGAATTAAGATCGCAAGTGTGACTTATAAAGTCAGAATTATGAGATATAACCTCGCTATTTGGAGTTTTTTTTTTTCACAAAATTGCATAATAAAAACTGAATTTTCACTTGTTTTCTCAGAATTGTGAGAAATAAAGAATTGCATGGTATTTTTTAGGGCTGCAACAACGAATCGATAAAATCGATAAAAATCGATTACTAAAAGAGTTGGCAACGAATTTCATAATCGATTCGTTGTGTCGCGCGACGCAGAGACATTTGGTTATTATATACAGGGGTTGGACAATGAAACTGAAACACTGGCCAATATAGTGTTGGAGGTTTCATGGCTACATTTGCTCAGCCTGGTGGCCAGTCTTTACTAATTGCACCTTCCACCAGTAAGAGCGGAGTGTGAAGGTTGACTATGTGCACCCAATGGTTCAAACATAGTACCCTAAAGGTGGTGCTATGTATCAGGATGATAATGTACCAATACACACAGCAAGACTGGTGACAGAGTGTTTTGATGAACATGAAAGTGAAGTTGAACATCTCTCATGGCCTGCACAGTCACCAGATCTAAATATTATTGAGCCACGTTGGGCTGTTTTGGAGGAGCAAGTCAGGAAATGTTTTTCTACACCAGCATCATATAGTGACCTGGCCACTGTTCTGCAAGAGGAATGGCTCAAAATCCTTTTGGCTACTGTGCAGGACTTGTATTTGTCATTCCCAAGATGAAATGATGCTGTTTTGGCCACAAAAGGAGGCCCAACACCATACTGATTGTGGTATAAAACTAGGTGTTTCAGTTTCATTGTCTAACCCCTGTATATATATATATAAGAAAAAAAAAATTGAGCGCAGAGCGGAGTGGACACATTCGGTCTCTCTCCTGCACTGATGCCAGCAGAGTTCGGCGCCTCATAAGCTGTGTTTCCATCAAAAAATGCGAATTTAACTTATGCGCAAAACTGGAACATTTGAGCATAAAGCACCGTTTCTACATTCTACCTACTTTCACAGCAGCCAATGTGCGATCGCAAAACAGCTGCTGTACGGTCGTTGGATATAGTGGAGATGGAGAAAACTACTTCTATAGTTTTTGTAAGACTGTCTGTCTGTATAATGTGTCGAAAACACACCACAACCGTAAGGAGAAAGAGGAGCTCTGCTGAGGTGAAATCGTCTCAGTTTTGAATAGGGCTGTGACGGTGGCACGTTGTTTTTTTTATATATACACTTCAGTCAGCAAACAAGCAGCCCAAACACGCTAAAATAAATCAAAGAAATA
This sequence comes from Garra rufa, assembly GCF_049309525.1. Taxonomy (NCBI): domain Eukaryota; kingdom Metazoa; phylum Chordata; class Actinopteri; order Cypriniformes; family Cyprinidae; genus Garra; species Garra rufa. The sequence goes on along the minus strand of NC_133368.1, from coordinate 5,941,367 downwards.
ATATATTTAATTAAGAAAGTAGCCTAAGAATATTATATAGGCTATTAATCAAACATTCCTTGTAAAAATGTCCAACAGCTCATCAATTTTTGGCCGACAGAATTTCCAGTCCGACTGTCTTTTTTTCTCTTTCTCTTCCTCATTCCACAGCTGCTGTTTTTAATAGCAAAGTGATTACATTTATTTTCGTTTCTTTAGTTTATAAAGTTAATTTAGAGATATATTTGGAACACTTTTTGTTTGTTAAATTCAAGTTTTTGTTTTTTAAAGTTATGACCAAACAGCGGCAGACAGATCAATAGCCTGCTCAAGTCATCGCGATTTAAATTAAAATCCATTGATATAAAAAACTTAAAACATATCACAATATTAGTTTAATCATTCAATCAATATAAATCCAAGAGAAGGAGAGAAGCGCGCTTTGCAGGACATGGAGACGCATTCATAAAGATGCATTAGGCATTAATGAGCAGATGGCAGGATCGTCAACTTAATCTTTGCAACACTGAATCAGAAAATACTAGTTTATTAATTAGTAATTCGAATATTTTCTTAATTTTTGCCCTGACACATTCATGGTAATTACTTTTGCTGGGGCTTTGAGGCCAGTTTTGCGTGCATTTGAATGCGGAACTCTTCCAGCTGGTCGCTGCTGATGGCAGGACGCTAAACACCGCCATGGCAGAATGAATGTAGCAGAAAGTTAGTCAAGTTATCCCGTTCCAGCGTGCAAAGTCACTTGACTTTTTTAATGCGCACTGAGGAATTTAATTTGAGAGGCTTCTTGATGGGAAATGCATCATGTACACCACAGGAAGCCGCTGTCTTGACGGATAGTATTTTTATAGTTTATTTAGTTAGTTTATTTATAAAAAAAAAAAAAGTCTATATATTTGGCAGATGTAAAGCATACATGTGTATGTTTTTTCTGTTAGTCCATTTTTATTTTATTTTATTATTATTAACAGTTCAAGGAGCAACATGTTCGTGCACTTTCTAAAGATTTTAGTTCTGTTTTTGAATGAAGGGTTGTAAATTAACCCCTTTCTTGTTTTTTGTTTTTTAAATCCGATTCATCGATTAATCGAAAAAATAATCGACAGATTAATCGATTATTAAAATAATCGTTAGTTGCAGCCCTAGTATTTTTGTCAGAATTGAGATAAAAACTCGCAAGTGTGAGTTATAAAGTCGCCTCGCTATTTGGATTTTTCCCCCCAAAATTGCGTAATAAAACCCACAATTCAGACTTCTTTTTCAGAATTAGAATTTTTTTTTAATAAATACTTGTATTCAGCAAGGATACAAATGATCAAAAATGACAGTAAAGACGAACTTTCATTTCAGCAAAGAATCCTGAAAATTTGTCAAATGTATTTCCACTAAAATGTTAAGCAGCAAAAACTGTTTTTGACATTGAAAATCAGCATATTAGAATTTCTAATGGATCGTGTGACACTGAAGACTGAAGTAATGATGCTGAAAACTCAGCTTTGACTTCACAGGAATAAATAGCATTTTAAAATATTCAAATAGAAAGCAGTTATTTTAAATTGTAATAATATTTCAAAACATTACTGTCTGTTCCTGAAAAAAAATGCATTAAAACATTAGAAATCCAGCCACAAACTTTTTAATAGCAGTTTATGTAAGTACCATGGTATTATCATTTGTGATAGCATCACTGTATAAGGATAGCATCGTAATACAGTGGATTTTGTAATAGTGGTCATTGGACATGCACTGTAGTGATGTTGATCATTCTTCAGCTGTGCTGGTGTGTTTAAGATATTTGCGGTGGTCTCTGGTCTCCATTTCTAATGATCCTGCCGGCTGTTCTGATGAAGATCTAAACTCTGGAACATCTGGCTAGCACTTCATCATCCCACTGCCCAGTTTTCTTCTGCATGTTTGAGAAGGACTGACCCACAATTACAGGGTTGCCAGATTGCAAATGACCCCCCCTGCATATCGTACATAACCTATGGAATGTTGGCTTCCGAATGACTGGCTTGGAAACCATTTCAACAACTACTGTAAATAGCCCATGTCTATTTTTTTTTTCTTTCCGTAACATGGTTACGGTGGAGATTTCTGTGGCCTGGTACAGTCCCGCCACGAGGTTTCCTCACCAGTGACAGGATATTTTCAGATCAAAGTACCTGAGAAGAATTTTAATAATGTAAGAGGATTATTCCCGTTTTGTTATGCACAGTGCTTATTTTGTTCATTGGCTAGTACATACACTTCAAACTACTTATTAGAGGGTTGATGTGTGGTACAGAAGCATTAGACACTGGAGAGCGGTAATGGCTCTGTGTTTTAACAGCGATTGAAATGTGTTGCTGCTAAGCTTGCCAAAACCGTTTACAACTGGAGAGGATGATTTCCAAACCATCTGATGATAAGACGCTGATATATACAGATGTGTGCATCACACGCACCAGGTCTCCATCTGTCCTGCATAGTGTTAGATTCTTGTTATCTATAAATCTTTAATGATTTGCGTGCTGAGTACAAAGAAGAATTGGGCCTGTGATGTTACATAAGCACTTTATAATTTACAATAGTGACAACGCTGGCTGTCAGTAACATTAGTTTGTGCAGTCTCAGACAGAAATGTTATTTGTCCTAGTGGCCAGCAGAGGGCAGTGTGTGATTTAAAATTTCAGGTCAGTGGCTGCTTATGAAATATAGGCCTTAGTAATGCATGGACGTTACAGCCCAAAGAAAGCGGCATGTTGTGAGGTTCATATGTCAAATTTTGGATTCACAGTGCTTTTAGTTCCTTTTCTTCTGAAGCATGTACAAATAAAATGCATGGACAGCAATGCATTAGTCACATTCAAGGCCCAGAAAGGTAGGAAGGACATTGTTAAAATAGTCAATGTGACATCAGTGGTTCAACCGTAATGTTATGAAGCTAAGAGAATTCAACAATTGCTTAAATGCCTAATTGATTGAATTCTGAAAACTTTTTTTTGTTTCAGATGGAACAGTTTTCAGATGACGAACTAGATCACGCTGCAGAAGAGGATAGTGATAAAGACGACCAGGACCTGGACAAAATGTTTGGAGCTTGGCTGGGAGAGCTGGACAAACTGACAAAGGTGAGGCTGAGAGATAACCAGTAAATTTGTGTAATAATCTCATGGTTGTCAGGGTAGATTAACTTTGAGATGTTATTACCAATGAGGCTTTAAGCAGTGTGATGAGTCTGTCAGTCATTCAGTTAGTCATTTGATTCAGTTTTGCGTGGTGTCCTCATCTCATAGATGCATTTCAATTTACTATTTAAGCTTCTTTTGTTAGTTTTTAGCGTAATGTAATAATGTATTAAGTATGAATGACATGAGTGATGATCTGTATTTTTCTAAATTAATCAGATAGTCCTGAAATCCCTCTACAGTGTTATTTATAGTACTGAAACTACTGTATGTATAGACTCACCACTCTTTGTTTATCCGTCTTGCTGTTTTTAGAGTCTAGATGACGGGAGACCAGAGAAGGTGCAGAAAGCCCCTCTCAGACAAGAGACAAACATGGCCAACATGGCCTACCGCTTCTCCATTTATAACATCAACGGTAAGGGCACATTATACAGTCTTCGTTACAATATATTCAATTATTATCCACAATATTACACTGCTGCTCAAAAGTTTAGGATCTGTAAGTTCCATTTGAACAAAATACAAAAATAGTACTATTATGAAACATCAATGCAATTTAAAGTAACAGTTTTATATTTTAATATCATTTAAAATCTAATTTATTTCTGTGATTCAAAGCTGGATTTTCATCAGCCATTACTGTAGTCTTCAGTGTCACACAATCATTGAAATCATTCTAATACGCTGATTTATTATCAGTGTTAAGAACTTTTTGGAACCTGTGATACTTTTTTCAGGATTCTTTGATGGGGAAAAAAGTTTAAAAGAACAGCATTTATTTGAAATTGAAACATTTTCTTACAATATACACTACCGGTCAAAAGTTTGGGGTCAGTAAGAGTTTTTCAAGAAAGTCTCTTATGCTCATCAGTGCTGCATTTATTTAATCAAAAATATAGAAAAAAAAAAACTGTAATATTGCGAAATGTTATTACAATATAAAATAATGGTTTCTATTGTAATATACTTTAAAATTTAATTTATTCCTGTGATGCAAAGCTGAATTTTCATCAGCCATTACTTTAGTCTTAAGTGTCACATGATCCTTCAGAAATCATTCTAATATGCTGATTTATTATTAGAATGATCTATATTGGATTATATATTGCAACAGTTGCCCTGCAAAGTATTTATTTAGAAATTGTGATATTTTTTCAGGATTCTTTGATGAATAAAAAGCTCAAAAGAACAGCATTTATTCAAAATATAAATATTTTCTAACAATGTAAGTATTTGCTCTCACTTTTGATCAATTTAACACGCCCTTGGTGAATAAAAGTATTAATTTCTTTCAAAAAAAAAAAAAGGAAGAAGAAGAAAAATTTACTGACCCCAAACTTTTGACCGGTAGTGTAAGTCTATCTGATCACTTTTTTTATCAGATTAGCACATCCTTGCTGAATAAAAGTATTAATTTCCTTTAAACATAGAAGGAAAGAAAAAAAATACTGACCCCAAACTTTGAACGGTAGTGTATATTGTTACAAAAAATATATATATTTTAAATAAATGCTGTTTATTTTAATGTTTAATTGGTCAAATAATCCTGAAAAAACTATCACAGGTTTAGAAATGTTGAACTACAATTGTGTTCAACATTGATAATAAATCAGCATATGAGAATGATTTCTGAAGGATCGTGTGGCACTGGAGATGCTGAAAATTCAGCTTAGCATCACAGGAATAAGTTCTATTTCAAAGTATATTAAAAAAGAAAATGGTTCATTTTTAAATTGCAATAATATTACTGCTTTTTTCTGTATTTTAATCAAATAAATGCAGCCTTTATGAGCAGAAAAGACTTCTTTAAAAAACATTAAACATCTTACTGATCCCAAACTTTTGAACAGCAGTGAATATTGTTGTATTCAAATATCATTATGACTCAGATGGGGGCTATAGATTGCAAAATAATTTATGTAAATGATGACTACACATTTTAATGTGTTTTACGGTCACCAAGGCTGCATTTGTGTAACCAAAAATACAGTTAAAAATAGCAATACTGCAAAATCTTATTACACTTTCTTTTTTTCTAATTTAATATGTTTTAAAACATAATATTTTTCTGTGATGCCAAAGCTGAATTTGCATCATTACTCCAGTCTGCAATGTCACATGATCCTTCAGAAATAATTTAAAATGCTGATTTTCTGCTCAAGAAACATCAGTGTTGAAAACAGTTGTGCTGCGTAATATTTTTGTGCAAACGTGAACAAACATGATCTTTCTTACCCTGTACTTTTGAAACACAATGTATTCACAAAACATTGTGAAGTAATAAATAAAGTAAGAATTATTTCAGAATAGATGCCCCTACAAATGAACAGGCGCTTGTATTATATATGGTTGCAGAATTTAGAAGACTACATACAACAGACAGGATTTACTGAGGAGTTTACTTGATGCCCAAAAATACTGTAGAAATGTAAACCTCACTAGCACAGACTCTGCTGGTTTGCCTGAACTGTTTGCATATACATGGAACTCAAGACCCTTGAGACATAAACATTTTACTTTAGTCGTAATAAATATTTGACATGCTTAAATGAGCTGGTTTGTTTACATCTGTGTGTGTTTACATTTGTTTCCTCACAGAGGCTCTGAACCAGGGTGACGCAGTGGATCTGGATGCTCTGATGGCAGACCTCTGCTCCATCGAGCAGGAGCTCAGCACCATCGGTAAGCCTAGCAGCGCTTCCTCTCGCCTCGGCCTGACAGGGGACACCAAAGTCCGTCAGAAGCCCCCGGCCGGCCGCAGTCACAGCACCAAGCACACAGGCAGCAGCAGCGGAGGGGCGAGTAGCAGTGGCGGCAGCACCAGCAGCAGTACCCGCGCCTCTCCCGCGTCCACCGTCAGGGTGAGCAGCTCCAACAGCAGACCCCCGCTGGCATCAAACTTTTCTCTAGATGACATCACAGCCCAGCTGGAAAAAGCCTCCCTGAGTATGGATGAAGCAGCCAGGCAGAGCACCACATCTTTCGGCTCTACAGTCTTAGCACCTTACTCTTCCTCCACCGTGCGGCGGCCGACCTCCCATCATCATCATCATCGCAGGACAGGGTCGGTGGGTACGGTCACCGAGCATGAGGTGCGGTCCTTTGTCCATTCCTCTCGCTCTAGCATTAACTCGGCCTCTGCGTCCAGCATGGACTCGCTAGACATCGAAAAACCCAAGTCTGATCAGGACGGGTTGCAGGATGGACAGGAGCAGCCGAGTTCAGAGGTAAAAAAAAACGCTTTGTGTTGTTCTTGTCTCGTATTATCCAACATTTTTGATGAATTTTTTTCACTAAGCTTGATGCAGTTTGTTAAAGGGATAGTTCACCCAAAAATGAAAATTTGATGTGTATCTGCTTACCCCCAGGGCATCCAAGATGTAGGTGACTTTGTTTCCTCAGCAGAACACAAACGAAGATTTTTAACGAAAACCGGTGCAGTCTGTCAGCCAAATAATGTGAGTGGATGGGCACCAGACATTTAAAAGTAAAACAAAAACATGCACAAACAGATCCAAATTACACCCTGCGGCTCGTGACGATACATTGATGTCCTAAGACATGAAACGATCATTTTTTGCGAGAAACTGAACAGTATTTATATGCTTTTTTACCTTTGATACACAGCCACGTCCATCTGTCATGAGCACGAGTTTACCATCCGGCTCGTTACACGTGTACGTGCTTTGGCGTAGTATATGCAAATGCCAGAAGCGATGTGTCGCATGTATAGGACACTCATTGTTTACACAGTGCACAGAGATTGTGGGTATAGCGGCTATTCAAAATGGTAATTACTTGCGCTTATCCTGATTGCATTCCAAACCGATTTAAAGCTAAAAGATGACGTTTGCTTGCGCAAACTCATCTGAGACTTTTCACCGATTTCCCTTACGGCGTTTGAGTATACTACGCCAGAGCGCGTTCACATGTAACGAGCCTGATGATGAGCTTGTGCTCAGGGCAGATGGACGTGGCTGTGAATCAAAAGTAAAAAAATGATATAAATACTGTTCAGTTTTTCGCAAAAAACGATCGTTTCATGTCTTAGGACATCAATGTATCGTCACGAGACGCAGGGTGTAATTTGGATTTGTCTGTGCGTGTTTTTGTTTACTTTAAAATGTCTGGTGCCCATCCACGTCCATTATTTGGCTGACAGACTGCACCGGTTTTCGTTAAAAATCTTCGTTTGTGTTCTTCTAACAAAGTCACCTACATCTTGGATGCCTTGGGAGTAAGCAGATAAACATCAAATTTTCATTTTTGGGTGAACTATCCCTTTAAGGGACCTCTGTGAAGGATACATCTGGACCGTGGGTCTCAACCAGGGTTTGGAGGACAAACAAGCATTAAATTAAACTTAAAACTAAAAATCAAGATATTTTTAATTTCAATTCACCCCTTCAACAATAGATTTTTTTCCCCTTTGAGGTACCAGGGTTTTGGAAAACCTAGATATATGACGACACACATCCTTGTGTGATTTCTAGACATGGAAGAGTCATGTAAATTAAAGTAAAAGTTCACTTCCAGAATGAAAATTTCCTAATAATTTACCCACCCACATGTCATCCAAGATGTTCCTGTCTTTCTTTCTTCAGTCAAAAAGAAATTAGGTTTTTGAGGACAACATTGTAGGATTTTTCACCATATAGTGGACTTCAATAGGTATCAGTGGGTTAAAAATCCAAATTGCAGTTTTAGTGCAGCTTCAAAGGGCTCTACATGATCCTAGCTGAGGAATAAGGGTCTTATCTAGTGAAACGATCTGTCATTTCCCAAGAAAAATACAAATTTATATACTTGTTTTTCACCACAAATGCTCACCTTGCACTAGCTCATCATCACAAATTATGTCAGAAAGGTGACGCGTGACCTAGGCGAAAAGACTGACCCGGTGTGACCCAGTCAAACGCCCTTTATAAATAAAGGTAAAACAGCAATGTTGGATGATTTTGAAGTTGGAGGAGAAAATGAGATGGAGTTTTTCGCCCTATACCCTACCTTTTTAAACCAAAGTACACAGACGAAGGACTAACCATGTGTGACCTTTCCAACGTAATTACGTAATGCGTGAAGATGCTCATTGCAGAGGTAGTGCAAGACTAGCATTCGTTAAAAAGTATATAAAATTTTATTTTCTGTAGAAAATGATAGATTGTTTCGGTAGATAAGTCCCTTATTCCTCGGCTGGGATTTTGTAGAGCCCATTAAAGTTGCATTGAAACTGCAATTTGGACCTGGAGGAAATATGGAGGAAACGTTTTCCTGAACGTTTTCCCCAAGACGTGAACATCTTGGATGACATGGCGGTAAGTAAATTATCATAAATTTTCATTCTGGAAGTGAACTTCTCCTTTAATAAATTCTTATTTTATTAAAACTCCACAGGCATTTTTATAAACAGCAAACATTTGTCCACTTACGCCATGTTTTTAAATTATTTTAAGGGATAGAAATTGAGAGTAAAAATGTTTTTTTAAAAACCTTGGCAAAAAACTTTGAACCTTTTAATATTGTTGTATTTAATGGGGTGCCTGTTGGAACAGCCTTCATGTCTAAATTGCTTAAAACGCTGCCCATGTAGTTCACTAGGTTTGGAACAGAACCTAGTCAGTTCATCAGGCCTCTAGCCGAGCAGATTAAGCATTAAACTGAGCGTTACTTCTGTCCCTGACCGAAAGGCCAAATAAAAGCAGCTTTTACCCTCACTGCAGACTTAATTACACAGGTTTGGCTGCAGTTTGGGTTGTATTTAGTTGTTGTATTGAGACATAGTCTAAATATTTAAAGGTAGACTAATGTAGACTTCTCAAATGCACCAGTCATCAGTTGCATTTTCTTTCTTAAATGAAGGGAAGGCTGTCATGCATCATATGCGTGACAGTAACGGACCATTTGTTTTACGTAAGGCTTTTCACATGCCACCAAACACCACTTGTTGGGTTTTGTTACAGTATGTCAGTATGTTAACCGTGTTAGTAAATGTGAACCAGCTTGCAAAACGGAATAAGTTTGTGGTCACAGATGAAATGATTTAAGAAGGCACACAGACCACTGCTATTTAAAGCTGTCTTCGTGCTTCCTTCGAGTGTTAAGAGGAAAAGTCTTACAGGGTAGACTGATATGGAGGGATTTCACTAATCTATCCTATCCCACAGATCTTTACAGACAAACATGATTCTCGTACAGATGATTGATTATAGATAAACACTTTTTGTTTGTTTACTTCTCTTTCTAATTAAATGACAGAGCCCACACATGTTTGAGTACAAACAAAACAAGATCATTACTCACCATCCTTGAAAATCACACTAGTTAGGTCTTTAAAAGTGCAGTTTAAAAACTGATTTTTATTTGTTTTATTTTTGTTTTTCTTATAACAATAAAAAAAGTGATCATATAATAAGTATGTAATAATAACATAAATGTGTAATAAATGTTTTTTAATTATTATGTTTGAATCATTTAGTTGCTTTTGATATATTATTCTATTATTATTACAGAGTTCCACAAATTAAACAAGCAAAAAAAAATCTACATTTCCATATTTATTTTGGATGTTATACCACGCCATAATGGTTTTACTGTTTGTTCATATAGAACGACTCATCATGTTATGTGAAATTGCACAATGTTTTAAACAGGACCTTTTCTTTTTGTTTGCAGTGATTATTGCTCACGATTTTCCCCTGTGCTTTCACACTATGAAAAATCATTAATGTTTATTAATCAAAGCACTAATGACTCTTGTCTCTCCTCTCTCTCTCTCTCTCTCTCTCTCTCTCTCTCTCTGCACCAAGCACTCGTATTTGGACAGGGAGACCTCTCTCATTCTGCAAAGCATTGCAGGAAAGCCCTCTCACTTGCTGACCAAGGTGACGCCCACTTTCCACCTCTGGATTTATTGAATCTCTCCTAGTGGCTTCCTAACCCCTCTGTGCATGCCAGCATGATTCATTTTCACCATTTTTCATTTCATTCATTATATGTCTTCATGTTAAGACAATAATGAAGCCCTTCTAAAGAAATAAGGCTTTGTACAATCCCTCTAACCTTGTTCCTAATACCTCAGTGTTTTTTTGGTAAAGTCATACTGACCTTAACCATCTCCCACCTCCCGCGTTATGCTGATTCCTGGTCTGTAGCCAGTCAATTCGGTACATCAGAACAAGGACATCAGAAGAATGAGTAAATGGTTGACGCAGAGCGATGTGCATGGATACTTCATATCACCTACGGTGTTTTTGTTCCATTTTGTTCCATTCCTTTATTAACTCAAACTCTCAATTTTTGGATTGTTGATATAGTTATAGTGCACTACATTTTTAGGTCCTGTTCACACCAAGTCTGACAGGTAGTCAAAGATGGAGATGCATTGTTTCAATCTTAAATTTTGCGTACACTCATGATAATTGGTGAAGGAAAAAACATGCGATTGAAATATAAAATTGTATTTTAATGCTTTCGCATTAAATTAGATGTTTATCTGCTTACCCTCAGAACGTCCAAGATGTAGGTAACTTTGTTTCTTCAGTAGAACACAAACAAAGATTTTTAACTCAAACCGTTGCAGTCTGTCAGTCATATAACAGCAGTCAATGGCATCCATGGCTTTGAAAGTCAAAAAAACATACACAGACAAAACCAAATTAAACCCTGTGGCTTGTGACGATACATTGAGGTCTTAACACATGAAACGATCGCTCTGTGCAAGAAACTGAATCATTTTTTAATCTCAAAGTTGTGGATCCCATTGACTGCCTTTATATGATGGACAGACTGCAACGATTTGAGTTAAAAATCTTCATTTGTGTTCTACTGAAGAAACAACATCAGTCACCTACATCTTGGACGCCCTCTGGGGTAAGCAGATAAATTTTCATTTTCGGGAACTATTCCTTTAACAATTCCTTGGTGAGAGAATGTTATAGTTTTCAGCACAAATATTCTTAAAGGAATGCAAAAGCATTGCAATATCATTTTTCTTCGCATCTCATAATGTTTTCATCACCATGTCCCCTCAGGGGCTCTGTAGCATCTGAGACGTCCCCTTAAAGACTAATTGTTTTGCACTATGACTGTTGACTTAATTAAGATATGTCTGGAGAGCATGTTCATGCATGTTTTGAATCGCATTTTGAGTTGTGTGAAGCTCAGGACTGCATCGAAATCATTTAATATGTATGAAAATATGTAAAGGATTTTGGGGAGCTCATTCTATTTAGAGGTTAAACATTTGGACATTTGGAAAACATTATGTTGAAAACTGTACATGGATTGTTTGTAATTGCTGAGATGAGTTTCATTGAATCTTTTATTATGGAAGGAAACTTGGTTTCGTCACTGCTTGCGTAACACAACATCTGTGATAATGACTGTAAGTGATGACTGTGTGCTCCCTCTGGGTTTGTATGTACCTGTTCATTAGAGAGGTACAGCCCCAGATCGGTTAGCCGTGGACAGGTGGCAGACGGACCCGCAAGGTACCGAGTGACATAATGATCAGCGCAACAGATGGATTCTAGGAAGCTATTGAGTTTCACCAGAAACAGCAGGCTTCAGTCCCAAACAAAAGTGTTTTGCTTCCTCACAGACAGCCGTACGCCACATTCAACCAGTGTTTGTTTTCTCTTTTTGAGGATTTACCTGCACAACAAAAACAGGTTCAAAATCAAACCTGCATTATACCGTTTAGGATTAGTCTTAAGCTTTCTTAGCACAAATCAGCTCATCCTGTTAAACTGTACTGTCTATTTTCATGATGCCTATGTTCCACTGACAGTTATGTTTAAGCATGGACCTTCGTGGTTTCTTTATTTCTAAAATAGTAAAAATGCATAAAAAAATTGCAAAATAGTTATATTTTATATTTTTATATCTACCTTATTTTTGCCATAAGAGCGGGTGCATCCATTTGTAAATTTTATGGGTCTGGCTCAGATGACGATGACGATGACGAAATCATTTCGTTGACGCCACTTTTTTCCATGACGAAAACGAGACGATGACGAGATAAAAATGGCTCGTTGATGACTAAAACATGACGAGACGTGTGTGAGTTTTCGTTGACGAGACGAGAATAGACGAAAATGTTAGTGGGTGGTCCGTCAGACGTTTAAAATGCATGACATTTCTGCTTATTGTGCATGCCAATTAAAACCGAAAAAAGTACCTGCCGCTATGGCAAGCCGTTTTAGCATTAAATGCTCTTTGCTATACTAGTATGGCAAGCCGTTTTAGCATTCCATCCTTGTTTGTCTTTTATGTTCTAAAACATTCCTTCATTATTGTAATTATTGGTGAAAATAGTCGATCCGGAAGCTCACATTGTGTTGAACTATAGATCTGCTATTTTCACAACTTATAAGTGACACTACCCAACAGCAAAATACTTACTGACCTACATTAATTTGTTAAAAGACTACTTTTTCCCCTTTTTTTGACTAAAACTAGACTAAAACCTTTTTGACTTTTCGTCGACTAAAACTAGACTAAAACCTTCTTGACTTTTCGTCGACTAAAATTTGACTAAAACTATCACATATAGAAGTGACTAAAATTTGACTAAAACTAATAACCATTTTAGTCCAAAAGACTAAGACTAAGACTAAATCTAAGATGGTTGTCAAAAACAACACTGGTCTGGCTTCCAGTTTCATCCGCATTCCAGCTGTTTTAGCTGTACAAAGCTGCTTGTTTTACTGCGTGCTATTGCAGATTGGTGTGTCTTATCGTATTATTTTAATGTATTATCTTAATTATGAACACACTGGTTTCTAGTGCAAACAGTTTATTGAATGTTATGTAAAATTGGGTTGGTTAAACCATTCACTGGAGATCTCAGATTCAGTACAGTAGCACACTAGTTTAGTAACACCTAAAACATCTGCGAGAAATCGGTTTACGGATGTGCTGACTGTTAAGTTACACTGCCACTTCTTCTGTGGACACTAGCTAAAGTCTGAGTCAGTTGTGTTGTGGTGGCATTAGTAAGGCTTGGAGTTGGTTGAGGTGATCTGATTGGTTGAAGGAGTTAAGTGAACGTGCCAGTAATCCGCTTTACACTGTGGAGATTACATCACCTAGATTTTCATTCCTTATTCTGGCACTGTCAGTTCATCACTGACCTTGTGCACTACGCTACTTTACGTAGCACATCATTATTTATGCATAGTTGTACTTTGGCATAAATAATGAAGTTCAATACATTTTTTTTTAAAGAATCAGTTCTGGTCAAGTTAATGGAACAGTTTTCCCTTATCTTTCGTAAAACTAACATCACAGTCTTTCCACTTATGCTGACGTTCATAATGTCTGTGTGGTCGTGTCACCTACAGCTCCTGGGTTCATGTCTCTCGTCATACTCCCACTCTCCACTTTTATTTGAGTCACCGATAACCGTAACTCTGGCCTGAGGGGAGAGAGCACACCTGCTCACTGAGATGTCTTTCTCCTTTCTCTCTCCTCTCTCTAAACAAGCTGCACTGGCTCTCCCCATTTCCCAAAAACCTTGGATGTGATACAAGCCTTGATAGCTCAGCACTATATAGATAATTGTAGTTTCTGCAGCCAGGTGGTTTGTGATGTAGAATTATGGGTCAGAAGAACAGCTGCTGGGCAGTTTCTGCTGCTGCTTATCGGCTTATTTTTGGTTTCTCTAATGTTTTGTGCCAGGTTTTTCTTTCTCTCCTTTTTTAGACTGTGGGCCATTTAGTTTTGACATTGAGGCCTTGAAATTTAGCAACAATAGCCATTAATAGTATCTGGCTTCTGATCTTCAGATGAGGCTATTCTTATAGAAGACAGGCTTATTTTAAATATGTGTGTTTCTGTGTCAGCGATGTCCCATTTCCACATGCTGTCTATGAGTCGTGAGCTCATGCCACTTTTTAAGCATTGCTTCAGTCAAAATAGACCATACACCTTATTTGCGTGCTCTGATATGTTTTGAAATTTTGATTATATGCATTTTTCTTTACAAATATTGTAAATGTTAATCCAATTAGTTATGAAAGGGTTAGTTCACCTAAAAAATTTAAATGAAAATCACTTGTGAGAGTAAGAGTGAGGGTGTGAGTGTGAGGGAGTGAGTGTATTAAAGGATTAGTTCACCCAAAAATGAAAAATCACTGGACTGAGTGTGAGTGAGTTATTAAAGGGTTAGTTCACCCAAAAATGAAAATAAAAAGTTACTAGAGTGAGAGCGAGTGAGTGTGAGAGCGAGAGTGAGAATTGGTGTGAGAGTTAGTGTGTTAGCGAGTAAATGAGTGTGAGAGGGTGTGTGTGTGTGTGTGTGTGTGTGTGTGTGTGTGCGTGTTATTAAAGGGTTAGTTCACCCAAAAATGAAAATAAAAAGTTACTAGAGTGAGAGCGAGTGAGTGAGAGAGCGAGAGTGAGAATTGGTGTGAGAGTTAGTGTGTTAGCGAGTAAATGAGTGTGTGTGTGTGTGTGTGTGTGTGTGTGTGTGTGTGTGTGTGCGTGTGTTATTAAAGGGTTAGTTCACCCAAAAATGAAAATAAAAAGTTACTAGAGTGAGAGCGAGTGAGTGTGAGAGCGAGAGTGAGAATTGGTGTGAGAGTTAGTGTGTTAGCGAGTAAATGAGTGTGTGTGTGTGTGTGTGTGTGTGTGTGTGTGTGTGTGTGTGTGTGTGTGTGTTATTAAAGGGTTAGTTCACCCAAAAATGAAAATAAAAAGTTACTAGAGTGAGAGCGAGTGAGTGTGAGAGCGAGAGTGAGAATTGGTGTGAGAGTTAGTGTGTTAGCGAGTAAATGAGTGTGTGTGTGTGTGTGTGTGTGTGTGTGTGTGTGTGTGTGTGTGTGTGTGTTATTAAAGGGTTAGTTCACCCAAAAATTAAAATAAAAAGTTACTAGAGTGAGAGCGAGTGAGTGTGAGAGCGAGAGTGAGAATTGGTGAGAATCGAGAGTTAGTGTGTTAGCGAGTAAATGTGTGTGTGTGTGTGTGTGTGTGTGTGTGTGTTATTAAAGGGTTAGTTCACCCAAAAATGAAAATAAAAAGTTACTGAAGTGAGTGTGAGATCAAGTGAGTGTGAGAGTGAGAGTTGGTGTGATAGTGAGAGTTAGTGTGAGAGGGAGTGTATGAGAGAGCAGGAGTGAGTGTGCGAGTGTCTGTGAGGGAGGCGCTGTGTGTGTGTGTGTGTGTGTGTGTGTGTGTGTGTGTGTGTGTGTGTGTGTGTGTGTGTGTTATTAAAGGGTTAGTTCACCCAAAAATGAAAATAAAAAGTTACTAGAGTGAGAGCGAGTGAGTGTGAGAGCGAGAGTGAGAATTGGTGTGAGAGTTAGTGTGTTAGCGAGTAAATGAGTGTGTGTGTGTGTGTGTGTGTGTGTGTGTGTGTGTGTGTGTGTGTGTGTGTTATTAAAGGGTTAGTTCACCCAAAAATTAAAATAAAAAGTTACTAGAGTGAGAGCGAGTGAGTGTGAGAGCGAGAGTGAGAATTGGTGAGAATCGAGAGTTAGTGTGTTAGCGAGTAAATGTGTGTGTGTGTGTGTGTGTGTGTGTGTTATTAAAGGGTTAGTTCACCCAAAAATGAAAATAAAAAGTTACTGAAGTGAGTGTGAGATCAAGTGAGTGTGAGAGTGAGAGTTGGTGTGATAGTGAGAGTTAGTGTGAGAGGGAGTGTATGAGAGAGCAGGAGTGAGTGTGCGAGTGTCTGTGAGGGAGGCGCTGTGTGTGTGTGTGTGTGTGTGTGTGTGTGTGTGTGTGTGTGTGTGTGTGTGTGTGTGTGTTAATAAAGGGTTAGTTCACCCAAAAATGAAAATAAAAAGTTACTGGAGTGAGTGTGAGAGCGAGTGAGTGAGTGTGAGAGCGAGAGTGAGAATTGGTGTGAGAGTTAGTGTGTTAGCGAGTAAATGTGTGTGTGTGTGTGTGTGTGTGTGTGTGTGTGTGTGTGTGTGTGTGTGTGTGTGTGTGTGTGTGTTATTAAAGGGTTAGTTCACCCAAAAATGAAAATAAAAAGTTACTGGAGTGAGTGTGAGATCAAGTGAGTGTGAGAGTAAGAGTTGGTGTGAGAGTGAGAGTTAGTGTGAGAGGGAGTGTATGAGAGAGCAGGAGTGAGTGTGCGAGTATCTGTGAGTCAGGCAGTGTGTGTGTGTGTGTGTGTGTGTGTGTGTGTGTGTGTGTGTGTGTGTGTGTGTGTGTGTGTGTTAAGTGTTAGTTCACCCAAAAATAAAAAGTTACTGGAGTGAGTGTGAGATCAAGTAAGTGTGTGAGAGTGAGAGTTAGTGTGTGAGCGAGTAAATGAGTGTGAGAGGGAGTGTATGAGAGAGCAGGAGTGAGTGTGCGAGTGTCTGTGAGGGAGGCGCTGTGTGTGTGTGTGTGTGTGTGTGTGTGTGTGTGTGTGTGTGTGTGTGTGTTAATAAAGGTTTAGTTCACCCAAAAATTTAAATAAAAAATCACTGGAGTGAGTGTGAGAGCGTGAGGGAGTGAGTGTGAGAGTGTGAGCTAGTGAGAGTGTGAGCAAGTGAATGAATGTGAGAGGGAGTGTGTGTTAATAAAGGGTTAGTTCACCCAAAAATGGAAATAAAAAATCACTGAAGGGAGTGAGTGAGAGAGACCATAATGTTGTTCTAAATGTTATTCTAAACCCGTAAGACTTCATCAAATCATATTTTTAATCAAACCTAAGACACTTCTGGTCCTCTATTGAAACATAAAATGTTTGGTGTATAAAATATTCAAAAAGTTCTTAAAGACATTGTAAAAGATTGAGGTTTGTTCTCGTTCATCAAGTGCAGTTGAGCTTTCATTTACCATATTCTATGTACTTTATGTATGTGCATTGATCAATGTTTATATGCGAATAAAGGCTTAAATTAAATCATATAAAGCAATCATGTCAGTAGACTTACGCCTCACAATTCATATGAGCGTAGATTTTCAGTGAAGGCATAGAAATCTTTAAATCTGAATATATATATAAATATGAACAAGAATAAATGCATGCCTCTGAATATGAATATTATGCTGTTTGCATGCTACTGTTACTATAGCTGATGTGCTCTGCATTAGTCAGTGGAGGTTGTGCACTGCTAAGAGGCTTGAGCTGTAAGTCCCTCATTTGCCATTTAGTTAGTTAAAATGAGAAGGCATGTGTGTCCAGATTTTAGGATGATTCTGTAGCTAGTCAGTTTTTCTCTGCCCTTTTGTGACCATTTTCTCATGTATTTGTGTGTTATTCACTGCAGCATGAGAGGATAATGCACTGTGATTCGGCACTATTCCAAACCCAGACTAAAGCAATTGCACACAAATACACATACATACAAACGGAGAGAAACCGAGATGGGCAGGGCTTGACAGAAGTCTATCTGACAGTAAAAGGGGAGGGATCATCTCTTTGTTTGAGAGAGAGAGAGAGAGAGAGAGAGAGAGAGAGAGAGAGATTAGCCAGTAGACGAGAGGTAGTAGAGTGTAGCCAGTTCTGCCCATCCTCCACCTTTCTGCTTGTAGTAGATGCGTTTTACGCTCTTGGGCTTCTCTCTGGGAATTATTCATGCTGTTGGAGGGGTATTCCAGTCTTTTATTCTTCAGTAATCTCACAGCTTCCTGACCATTACCGATTTGCATGGACATTAAATTGCTCTGAGCATGGATCTGCACACCTCAGCGATGGCCAGAACAGTCACGAATAGACATGGACCAGCTTCAGACTTGCTACAATGGGATATTTTTCTATTCGACTGGACCTATAACTCTAAATGTGACTACTGAAAAGCAGCTTTCTGTAATCTGTTGAGGCGAATCTGTATTAAAGGGCTACCCGAAATCAAATGGGCCGAATGCCAGGAGAATAGTGTTCAGATTGTGTTTACCGACAGATGTCATAGCACTGCTTGTTTTTAAGCCTTTACCTTCCCCTATATTGTTTTGCACCATTTTGCTTTGTTGTTCTTCAACGTTAAAGTAACCCTTTTTACAATGGCATCTTGCTGGAAAAGCCAGGTAAATGTAAGGGGTCTTACACATCAAATGTCCAAGTGTTTAACCATAGGAATTTGGTTACTCTTAAGCATAACTGGAAAATAATTCAGAATGTATTTACATGTAGTGACTGTGTTTGTATGTGTATATTTAGGAGGAACAAGCTGCCAAACAAAAAGCTGAGAAGATCCGAGTAGCCCTGGAGAAGATAAAGGAAGCGCAGGTTAAAAAGGTAAGATGATCAGCAGTTTTTTTGTTTACATGTAAACGTATCTTAACTGAACATGTGACGCAAACCTGGTCGTGCATATGTTTACTGATTATACATCTGTGCTCTACAGTAGTTTTCAATTGACACCTTCAGCATGTGCAGTGTGGTGTAAAAGTGGGTCATCTCAGTTTAATGCAGTGCACTTACATGGCTGAATCAGGCCCTCGTGGGACCTGGGAAATGATTTTATAGCACATTTTTCACGGAATGGTTAGTGTAATTTGGCTTGAGCTGTCTTGCCTCTAGTAGAGACTGACCGATATTCAGTTGACACAACTTGTATTAGTATCATTGTCTATTATGTTTTATTGTTGTTTTCTAATACAACAATAAGACCTGTAAAGCCATAGTTAGAGGTTATATTTGTTAGCCATGATACAGAGTGTTTGGCTGGTCTAAAACCACTGTAAACCACAGCTTCATGGGGCTTATGGTTACATATACCTGACAAGGGTTCATAAAATAAACATACAGCAACAGCAGAATAATAATACTGATACTACTACTACTAATAATAATAATAATTTATGATATATAATAGTGCTTTTTTCAAGCAATGTAATTTAGGTGTATGTTTATAGAGTATGGCTTTGAATGTGACTCAGTCATGATCAAGGGACCATAACGTTTGTTCTTTTTTAATTAAAATTATTAGTAACACTTTAGTGTAGGAATCTATTGTCATTGTTAACTAATTGCTTATTAGCATGCAAATAACTAGCATATTTGCTGTTTATTAATATATAAAGCACATATGTGACCCTGGACCACAAAACCAGACATAAGGTTAAATTTGACAAAACTGATATGTATACATCATATGAAAGATCAATAAATAAGCTTTCTATTGATGTATGGTTTGTTAGAATAGGACAATATTTGTCCGAGATACATCTATTTGAAAATCTGGAATCTGAGGGTGCAAAAAAATCAAAATATTGAGAAAATCACCTTTAAAGTTGTCCAAATTAAGTTCTTAACAATGCATATTACTAATCAAAAATTACATTTTGATATATTTATAGTAGGAATTTGACAAAAAATCTTCATGGAACATGATCTTTACTCCATTTCCTAATGATTTTTGGCATAAAAGAAAAATCAATAATTTTGACCCATACAATGTATTTTTGGCTATTGCTACAAACATATCCCAGCGACTTAAGACTGGTTTTGTGGTCCAGGGTCACATATTAATGCTTAATTCTGCATAAACATATTTCAGATCCCTTAAAGGGATAGTTCACCAAAAAACGAAAATTCTATTATTAATTACTCACCCTCATGTCGTTCCAAACCTATAAGACCTTCGTTCATCTTCTGAACACATATTAAAATATTTTTTATGAGGTTCAAAAGCTTTCTGACCCTGCATAGACAGTGATGCAACTACCATGCTCAAGGCCCAGAAAGTAGTAAAGACATTGTTAAAATAGTCCATGTTACATCAGTGGTTCAACCAGAATGTTATGAAGCTGTGAGAATACTCTTTGTGCACAAAGAAAACAAAAATAACAACTTTGTTCAACAATTTCTTCTCTTCGGTGTCAGAGGTTTTTGAGAAAAAAGTCATAGTTAATAGTTAGTTAACAGTGAGAATGAATCCCCAAACTAAAATGTGACCTAATTATTTAGTTCCTAATTATTTACTGTCTATTAAAAAAAAAAAAAAAAATATATATATATATATATATATATATATATATATATATATATTATTAATAATTTTGTCATGTAATTTGTCTCATACTATATATAATCAGTATTGGTGTTGGTCTTTAAAAGTCTCTTCTGCTCACCAAGCCTGCATTTATTTGATCCAAAGTACAGCAAAAACAATAAAATTGAGGGTTTTTTTTTACTATAAAATAAAGTTTTCTATTTGCATATATTTTAAAATGTTATTTATTCCTGTGATTTCAAAGCTGAATTTTTAGCATCATTACTCCAGTCACAGAAATCATTCTAATATTCTGAATTGCTGCTCAAAAAATATTTTATATTATTATGTTGAAAACAGCATAGAGTAGATTTTTTTTTCAGGTTTCTTTGATGAATAGAAAGTTCAAAAGAACAGCCTTTATCCGAAATAGAAATATTTGGTGAAATTATGAATGTCTTTATCATCACTTTTGATCAATTTAAAGCATTCTTGCTAAATAAAAGCAAAAAAAAAGAATGATCTAACTCCAAGCTTTTGAATAGTATAGTGTGTTACAAAAGCTTTTTGTTTCAGATAAATGCTGATCTTTGGATCATTCTATTTATCAAAGAATCCTAAAAAAATACTTAACAGTTTTAAATATTATTATTATTATTATTATTATTATTAATAATAATAATAAATGTTTCTTAAACAGCAAATCAGCATATTAGAATGATTTCTGAAGGATCACGTGACACTGAAGACTGAAGTAATAATGCTGAAAATTCAGCTTTGATCGCAGGAATAAATTACTCTATCTATTCAAATAGAAAGCAGTTATGGTAAAAAAAATATTTCACAATTTTAATTTTGCTGTATTTTGGATCAAATAAACAGGCTTGGTGAGCAGAAGAGACTTCTTTAAAAAACATTAAAACTTTTGACTGGTAGTGTAGATATAAGTGCAGTTATAAATTTAATATATAAATTGAACTTTCTGATGTTTCTGTGTTGTTACCTGATGAGGTGAAACAGGGCTGTGTTGAAACAAACAGCCAAGAGCGGATGATCAAGACAGCTGAAACACATTGAGGGGATTAGCTGTGTGTCTGTGCACGTGCGCTCGTGTGGCCTTACTCTCCCCCAGCGTCTGTTCTCTGAATATATGTGTGTGTGTGTGTGGGTCAGCAGCCCTGATGGAATGTTTTCTGGGTCAGGTCACTGTCACAGTACACAAACTGAGCCTGCGTCTCTTTAAACGCTGCTCTGAAATCTCTCTTGTAGTGAAATTGCTGTAAATGTGCACTTTTAAAATCCTCAGTTAATCTGGAATGAGAGTTTGTAGACACTAACAAGCTGCAGAATTTTTGGCAGTGTTCAGGGAGGAAGCCGTTGCTTTGTGTTCTGAGATATTGATCTCCATAATTATGATCTGATAAATACATTTCTGTTAAATAGATCTGTGGATGTTTTGGTTAATAATGGAAATTCGTTGTTGAATCAGTGTGTATAACCAACAGTTACGAAGAACTGATTATTAGAAAGAAATCTAATTTCTCAAAAGTATCAGGATACTGTTTGTGGCTTGCAGTAGATTAAAGTAGATGGTAGATTAATGTCTAGATTCTAGTATTTTCGCTGGCCTTTGACCATTAGTATGATAAAATGTAGGTCAGTGTATGTAATGTCTTCAAGAGAGAGGGGATTCCTACTGGTTTCTATGTTGTTGCTGGGAGATTTTTCTAAAATGCGGATATGTATGTGGAAGGGTTATTTAATTTAATCCTATTTGTAAGCAGTTGATGTTGCCGTTTTACTCTGAGCTGAGGTGAATGTTTGCCTGAAGTGCTTTCAAAGGCCAAATCCCCTAATAAAATGTCACAGGTCATGATGTAACCCACTGATGAGAGAGGAATTTTTGCGAGCACCAAAGTATGCACAAACATATATAACTGTTTGTCATGTCCTGTTCCTCCTTTCAGTTGGTAATCCGAGTGCACCTATCAGATGAAAGCTCAAAGACTATGATGGTGGATGAGAGACAGACGGTGCGCCAAGTGCTGGACAACCTGCTGGACAAATCCCACTGCGGTTATAGCCTGGACTGGTCTCTGGTGGAAATCATCAGTGAACTCCAGATGGGTAAGAGCCAGAAGACAGACCTCTCTCTGACCCTCATTGTAGCTTGTTCTGTTTAAGAACTGCCCAATAATTGACACGAAAATGGACCAACCGCAGGATGTTTTGGGTAAATCTGGAATTGGTATTACATTAATAGACCAACATGCTGCAAACTGAAACAAATCATGACACAAAAATCTCTGTGAATGTTTTTTTTTTCTTTCGTAAATTAGTCTCTTTTTTTGTAAATTAGTACTTACCTGATCTCATGACGAAAACGTACCTGTGGGAACTTTTTCGCAAGTTTCCAACAGAAATGAACACGAGAGGCGGTAAAACAGTGAGCATTTGTAATTGTTTTTGTACACAGTTATATACAGCTCTATATGTTTTGCTTTTCAGACACGACAAGCTTACTTGGGAGCTCAGCTGGCACAGAATTGGATTTAGGATGCGGAATCCTTGGGTACAAATCCCGTGAAAAACGTGACTCACAATGAAAGAGCTGAAAAATGAGAGATCGAAAAACAATCTAAAACAGCATGCTTGCGATTGTGTTTTTACGTCACATTTGCTTTTTTTCATACTATCATGTAGTTTAGGTATAGTGCAGATGGTACGTTATTTGAAAACATTACGGAGCATTAGAATTATAGTCACTCAACGGACAAGTCAAGTCAGAACTGCGGTAGTCTCGCGTAGCCAGACCTTCAGACTACGGCTGAAGGTCTGGAATCCATAGCAGCTTTCATTGGCCAAGGCCCACCCATAAGGCCGTTTGACCGACATGTCAAACAACCAATCACAGTTCGTTTCGTTCAGCGTTACGTTTCAGTGCGTGGAAATGCCCCGCCAACAACAGACTGGCGTGCAACAAGTCAGTCACTGAAATAACCAGCATTGAAAGTTAAATAAGAAGAGGGAGAACAAGCAGTAAGTCAGTAATTTGTTCGCGAACGTCGCAAAAGTGTATAACAACAATGGCGTCTGCATAAGCACATTTTAGCAAAACACAGAGTAAATCAGTCTGCGCTTTGTTTCCCGGCGGGCCGAAAATAAACGCGACACTCGCGTCTCCCGGAAATCCGATCAAATTCAACTAATCAGATGACGACTTTGACATTACTGAAGTGTTTCCAGTTAAGTGTACCATATGCATCAGACGTTTAGCCAACGTTCCGTGAGCGTGACGTCTGAGGATGAGACTAGAACTGCGGTGACAAATACAAAACCAACGTCACATAAAATGTACCGTATGTACGTTCATCTGTCATGAAACATAAATTTATTTTGTGCCTTGCAAAAAAGTTCCCACAGGTACGTTTTTGTCATGAGATCAGGTTTGTAAATTTATCAAAAGTGGCTGTAAAGGCATTTATAATGTTACAAAATATTTCTTTTTTTAAATAAATGTTGTTCTTTTGAACTTTCTATTCATCAAAGAATATTGTGGAAAAAAAAAATACTTCCACAAAAATATTTAGCACTGTTTCAGCATTCATAATCACAAATGAATATCAGATCATCATATTAGAATATAATTAGAGTAATGATGCTGAAAATTCAACTTTACAATCACAGGAATAAATTGCATTTTAAAATATATTCAAATACAAAACGGTTATTTTAAATTGTAAAATTATTTCACTATATTACAGTTTTACTGTATTTTGTATTAAATGTATTTTTTCCATTCAAAAGCAATAATTACTGATTATTTAACCAACGCAACTCTTCAAACAAAGCAGAATACACAGTTGTGCATACTGTATAGATATCTAGATTACTTCTAATTTTGGTGATAATTGACACCAAAACTCTTAAATATCATCTCTTCAAATAGCATTGGTATATTGTAAACAAAACTGTTTCCTGGTAGACTAATAAAAACCTGTGCGTCATTGAAGACGTGGTCTGACAGGAAGTCCACATGCTGGCACACATGTGGCATGTTGTGTGGTGGCACTTTAGTACAGATGATAATAGACTATTACTTCACTGACTACTCTAAAATATCCAAAGAGAGATTGAATCAATAAAGAGATATGAAAAAAGGGATTAAAGTCATGTGGTCAGGCTTGCCCCAGATCGAGCACAACAACAGCTGGATGATAATGCACATCTTTTTCATTTTCCGCTGGTCTTCAAAACATAGCGGCAGTCCTATTTGATTTATTTGAACACTGCAGATTAGCAACGAGTATAGATTAGCAAAGTCTATGTCTGAAATCCCAATAGGATTACCCCATACAATCATGTGACGTCTGAGCGAGGATAGCCCTAGACTAGGTAAATATTACTATTAACAGGTTCCACCAATTCCATAATAGTAATAATGTAAGTCTATTGAGAAAATGTTTTAAAAAGTAATTTGAATATATTTTATTATTTTATTTCAAAATGTAATTTATTCCTGTGCTGGCAAAGATGAATTTTCAGCATCAGTACTCCAGTCTTCAGTGTCACATGATCGTTCAGAAATCATTCTGATATGCTGATTTGCTGCTCAGGTAACAATTCTTATATTATCAATGTTAAAAGCAGTTGTGAAAAGTGAAAAAACTGGAAAAGTGCTGGTCACCATTGGCACATAATGCAACATAGATGGCTAAAATGAACAGATTAATTAACCCCCCTCTACAAAACAGTGAATTACTCAGTAAATATTCATCCATGACATTTAATATTTCAGCTGTCATCACTATACATGTCTGTCTGTCTTCAAAAAAAATATTACCAAAATTGAGCCTGGGACCTCTGGTTGAGTTGACACAGAATGACCCTAGAAGCATTTTTTTTAATGATTTAAAGGAAAAATCTAATTTATTATC
Source organism: Garra rufa (assembly GCF_049309525.1). Lineage (NCBI taxonomy): Eukaryota > Metazoa > Chordata > Actinopteri > Cypriniformes > Cyprinidae > Garra > Garra rufa. The sequence goes on along the minus strand of NC_133368.1, from coordinate 5,916,386 downwards.
TGTGGTTGTATTGAACCAGAACATGTGTTTAACTGAACCTGCACCCTCTCTGATACAGTATGTGAGTGTGTGAGTCAGAGGCCTCATGTGCTGGGCTGCTCTGTATGTAGGTCCTGAGCGTTCATGCGTGTGGCCGTAGCCTACATCTCCAGGGCTTCAGCTTTTCCACTTTCTGCTCTTTCATTGGAGGGAGAAAAAGGCAGAGAGGGGAAAGATAAGGAGATCTAGTGTTTGGGTGTAGGATATCCACCAGATGGACTTTGCTAAAATCCCTGTAATGAAAAGAGCAGCTGAGGTCTTTTCTGGAGGTATTTTGTGCGAGTTGATTCATTGTTGCAGTTTATAATGAGGAATGATGTGTTTTTGCCCCTCAGGCTGAATGAGTTCAGAAATAGATGTAAACACTCATATGATAATGAGAAAAAAATGTCTTGAAGTGTATTTTCATGCATTAAACAGCAGTTATCGTTCTTGAATGATTCTTGTCTTGCTGTCAGCACCTAATCAAACTCTTAGATTTTGCTCTTTTGGCAGGTTTGTTTGTTGGCTCATTGTTTTTTTTGTTTTTTTTAAGGTTGCGCAAGTTGAGGTTAAAGGTCACTGATTTAGTGTTAAGGTGCGATAAAATCAGTCTCAATCCCGATGTGAGGATCAAGAGCTGTGTAAGGGATTAATTCCTTAAGCATCTTTAATCTAATGGATGGACCTCTGACAGATTAGCGATTTCACTAGTTTCATTTTTTTATCATCGTCTGTTAAACATTTGATAAAGGGAACCCTGGGTATTTAGACTTATATTGCTTAATATAAAGTAAATGATGTCTCTTACTGAAATATGTAGCAGAAAACCCATGAAATCCACATTGTTTTTTATACATATTTTAGACTATTTATTTCGATGATGTGAAATGGTTGCACTCAGTGAGCTACCGGGGCTAACTTGCTATTTTTACCGCAATGCAACTCAGAAAATAAAATACTAATACGATGAAACATTGTGTGGCTTTTGTTTGTTATTTTCAGTCGAAGGGCAACAAGAGAAGTATGTAAGTCTTCACTGCTTTCCTAGCGATGAGAAGAGGAGCAAAGAATGGGAAGATGCCTGTGGACGAATCAAACTAAAGACCAGCGTCTTTGTTCTCTCCACTTCCGCCCTGATGCCTTTGAGGCTTTTAGTAGACCACAGCTACTGGAAGAGCTTAAAAACAGCAGAGACAAGAAACGCTATAAATGCCATCTTGGCAGGATGTAAACATGCCGACGCTTGTCATGACACCGCAGCCACTGAAAGGGATGGTTCGGAGTAGAATTGACTTCATTGCTATGCACTCCGAAGCCCATCTAAATACCCCATCCAGAGTTTTTTTTACCTTAGTCGAACATTTATGGAGATATTAGAGTTTTTTTTGCACCACTAAACGTGCACCACTAAACGTGCAAGTAATCTTACCAAACTTGTACAGTAGTGTAAATAGGTTATGTACTCACAAAACGCTGCATCAGAACATTTGTAAGTCCACCATGAGTGTTTTAAAAACACGTTTTAGCCGAGAACTACTAGTCTCAGAAACTACAAGTCGACGTCACTTCCCTGGTTTGAAAAAAGCACGTAAAAGTCCTCCTCCTACATCTGTGTGCATGTCAACTTGTAGGAGGACTTTTACGTGCTTTTTTCAAACCAGGGAAGTGACGTCGACGTGTCGCCATTTGTAGTTTTTGAGACTAGTAGTTCTCGGGTAAAACGTGTTTTTAAAACACTCATGGTGGACTTACAAATGTTCTGATGCAGCGTTTTGTGAGTACATAACCTATTTACACTACTGTACAAGTTTGGTAAGATTACTTGCACGTTTAGTGGTGCAATTTACGAGATACATCACATGTACCATTCACTCCTGTAACAAGCAATTCGAAAAACTCTAATATCTCCATAAATGTTTGACTAAGGTAAAAAAAAACTTTGGATGGGGTATTTACATGGGCTTCGGAGTGCATAGCAATGAAGTCAATTCTACTCCGAACCATCCCTTGAAGGAGCTTCCCAGTGTAGATTTTACTCAATATCCGGACATTTAGACTCATTGTGGGGAAAAACAATCGATGTTACAGTATTTGGTTCAAGCCTATTATATCCACTGCCACCTGTAAGCTCTTTCAGTAGCTGTGGTCCAGTGTTGTTTTCGTCAACGATGACGATGACGAAATCATTTCGTTGACGCCACTTTTTTTCATGACGATAACGAGACGATGACGAGATAAAAATGGCTCGTTGATGACTAAAACATGACGAGACGTGTGTGAGTTTTCGTTGACGAGACGAGAATAGACTAAAATGTTAGTGGGTGGTCCGTCAGACGTTTAAAATGCATGACATTTCCGCTTATTGTGCATGCCAATTAAAACTTAAAAAGTATCTGACGCTATGGCAAGCCGTTTTAGCATTAAACACTCTTTGCTATACTAGTATGGCAAGCCGTTTTAGCATTCCATCCTTGTTTGTCTTTTATATTCTAAAACATACCTTCATTATTGTAATTATTGGTGAAAATAGTCGATCCGGAAGCTCACATTGTGTTGAACTATAGATCTGCTATTTTCAGAACTTATAAGTGACACTACCCAACAGCAAAATACTTACTGACCTACATTAATTTGTTAAAAGACTACCCTTTTCCCTTTTTTTGACTAAAACTAGACTAAAACCTTTTTGACTTTTCGTCGACTAAAACTAGACTAAAACCTTTTTGACTTTTCGTCGACTAAAATTGGACTAAAACTATCACATATAGAAGTGACTAAAATTTGACTAAAACTAAGAAGCATTTTAGTCCAAAAGACTAAGACTAAGACTAAATCTAAGATGGTTGTCAAAAACAACACTGCTGTGGTCATCGCATCAGTTTTTTATTTTCCCAGTTGTGTTGTGATAAAAATAGCAACAGGTAGTGCCAGTGCCTTACCAAGTGTGACCATTTCACGTCATAATGGTGCCCTCATAGTCTAAAATATGTATAAAACAATGTGGATTTTTTAAATAACGTAGATCTTTCATATTCAATATATATGTTTATCATACATAATAAGTTTTGTTTAAATAATACTTCTGGTGTCACTGAACTTCCAGCCGTCATGCAGAAATTGTTGGAGAAGTATACCTTTGATTTACCTCAGTGGGTTTTAAGGTTTGACCTATTTTAAATTTGTCTAGTGCATGCAATTTGTTACGTACTTTCTCATCCTAAATGTCTTCAGGGGACTTTCCCGCCATGAAGTAGATGCAGTAAAGAGAGCAGGACTGTGGCAGCAGTGGCTTATAGTAATTTGGATAAATGTCACTTTTCCTTACAGACCATCGGATCTCTTGTTGTCCTGTTTTCTTTATGATTTTAGACATGGACTACTAAACCTAATATTTAGTTCTCAATCACTTTTCCTCCACATCAGTTTGTGTTTTCAAGGAGAAATGAAAGTGCTCTGCAACTGTGGTAGATAAATAGACATAGTGTCCATAGTTGATTTTTGAATAGGAAGTCTCACTATCTTCATATTGGTTGCATTTTGTTTTCCCAGAGAGAATCTTCGAGGATCATGAGAACCTGGTTGAGAACTTGCTGAACTGGACCAGGGACAGCACCAACAGACTGATGTTCATCGAACGCATTGAGAAATACGCACTTTTCAAGAACCCTCAGGTAATACTACAGCTAATTCTAAAAGTAATACTACATCTGTCTGTCAGTAATGACCAGATCAGTATAGCAGCAAAATGGTTCCATACTACTTCTGCACTACATTTCAAGTTACCTAAAATGTACAATAGCATTGTTAAATACTTAGAGTTAGTAAGATTTTTAAAAATGTGTTTGAAAAGTAGTATCATATGCTCACCAAGACTGCATTTATTTAATAAAAACTACAACAAAAACAGTAATGTAAAATTTTACAATTTAGAAGAAATGTTATGTTGCTGTTCAAAAGTCTGGGATCAGCATGCTTTTTTTAAAGACATTTTTAATGCTTACCAAGGCTGTATCTATTTGATCAAAAATACATAAATCTGTAATTTTGTAAAATATTATTGCAAAATTGTTTTCTGTTTTAATATACTTTAAAATGTATTCCTGTGATGCAAAGCTAAATTTTCAGCATCATTACTCCAGTCTTTAGTGTCACTTGATCCTTTGGAAATCATTCTAATATGTTGATTTATTATCAATGTTGAAAACAATTGTGCTGCATAATATTTTTTGTGACCTGTGATAGTTTTTTCAGGATTCTTTGATAAATAAAAAGTTAAAAGAACAGTGTTTATTCAAAATATACATTTTGTTACAATACACACTACTATTCTTTTATTTAGCAAGGATGTGTTAAAAGGATAAAAAGTGATAGTAAATACTTATATTGTTAGAAAAGATTTCTATTTTGAATAAATGCTTTTTAACTTTTTATTCATCAGAGAATTAAAGAAAAACATATTAGAATGATTTTTTTGAAGGATCATGTGACACTAAAGACTGGAGTAATGGCTGATGAAAATTCAGTTTTCCATCACAGAAATTTTAAAGTATATTAAAATAGGAAACAATATTAGAAATTGAAATATTTCACAATATTACTGTTTTTTTTTCTGTATTTCTGATCAAATAATAGCCTTGATATCATAAGAGACTCCATTAAAAAACATTAAAGATCTTACTGATCCCAAACTTTTGAACAGCAGCTTATATTTTAAAACGCTATTTGTTTCTGTAATGGCAGTGTCACATGATCCATCAGAAATCATTAACATATGCTGATTTGCCGCTCAAGAAACATTTCTTGAGATTTTTTTGGCTGCTTAATATTTTGTTTTTGTGAACCCTAATACATTTTTCAGGATTTTTTGATGAATAGAAAATGTTCATAAGAACAGCATTTATTTGTAATTTACTTGTAATTTAATTGTATTTAGTTTTAATTAAATGCATCCTTGGCCTTGCTCAATAAAAATATAGTAAAAAATGCTACAAAGAAAGTCAAGATTTTCAATGAATAATGCTTTCATTTTCAGTATTACAACATTTACATTTTTATGTGAACTGTCCTTTATTGCCCATGTAATGACTAGCTGTGATGTGCAGTTTTGTCCCCAATGACTGTAATGGATATGTAGGAGGAAGGTGACTGAGTTTCAGAGTGACAGTAATATAGGTTTGCCAGTATGGATGTCCTTCTAGTACAGTGCTCTATGGATCAGTAGTTTTATTGGTGTGTGACTGATGTAGGTCAATGTCATGTAAATGCTGAGCTGTAATGAATAATTGATCTCAGCAGAGGCTGGTTGAAGTGAGTTCACTGCCCAGACTCAGTCTCTGGCTGCTGCTTTGGCCATTTTAACCCCCCCCCAGACAGACAGACTGTGCAACCCTAAAAACAAAAAGTCATTCCATGTGTTTAACCACTTACGTTGTATTAAGTCTTTTAAAATAGCACATTCAAATATCTGTTTCCTCAGAACTATTTGCTGGGGCGTAAGGAAACGTGTGAGATGGCTGACAGAAATAAAGAGGCTCTGTTGGAGGTGAGATAGACTGTGAACCTCCTTACACGCATTTTCTCTTGGGTTTTAAAGTCAGCGTGACTTATTTAGGTCATGTCAGGCATGTTGTACTCTCTCGAGTGACTGATAAAGGTGTTTGTGTGTATGTTTTTGAGCAGGAGTGTTTCTGTGGAAGCTCTATCAGTGTGCCTGAGATGGAAGGGGTGCTCTGGCTCAAAGACGACGGCAAGAAATCCTGGAAGAAGCGCTACTTTCTGTTACGAGCATCGGGGCTATATTATGTGCCAAAGGGTAAAGCCAAGGTCAGTTGTGAGTCTTTTTCTTCTGTCTTAATCTGTTTGCTGTGAAGTTCATTCTCTTTTCTCTGTCACACACTGACAATACAATGACTGATACACAAACATTCTTACACCTTCTACCTTTATTTCCAACTGGTATTAACATACATTTTCTGATGATCTAATCACAACAGTTCAGTTTTCTGTGCATAGTGCTAGATTAACACTAAGGATTCAGTCCCAGAATCTAATCCAATCACCAACTAAATGATTCTAAAAGCATGAAAGGAGATTCTGGGGTTATATGCACATATGATTATGTGCACATATTCTTGCATTATGCATGCACTTAAGTGTTCACACATATATGTACAGATACACTCACACTATGAGGCCTGAGCAGTGATAATACACAAGAATTTTGTGTGAGAAACAAATGATTTAAATCAGGATTGACTGAAAATCTTTCCCTTGAATAAATGTGTTCAATTTTGTTACCTAAAATGAGTAAAAAAGGTTTTTTAATAATTGAAAGAGCTAAAATAAAATGTATTTTATGAAAAACTTAACGAAAATTGCAAATGTTGTATTGGCTACTAACTGTTTAAGACTAGAAATAGAAAAAATACTCAAACTGAAATCAAATGAATTACATCTCTATATAAATATATATGTGACCCTGGACCACAAAACCAAAAGTCGCTGGGGTATATTTGTAGCAATAGCCAAAAATACATTGTATGGGTCAAAATTATTGATTTTTCTTTTATGCTAAAAATCATTAGGAAATTAAGTAAAGATCATGTTCCATGAAGATTTTTTGTAAAATTCCTAGTATAAATATATCAAAATGTAATTTTTGATTAGTAATATGCATTGTTAAGAACTTAATTTGGAGAACTTTAAAGATGATTTTCTCAGTATTTTGATTTTTTTGCACCCTCAGATTCCAGATTTTCAAATAGACATATCTCGACCAAATATTGTCCTATCCTAACAAACTATACATCAAAAGAAAGCTTATTTATTGAGCTTTCATATGATGTATACATCTCAGTTTTGTAAAATTTAACCTTATGACTGGTTTTGTGGTCCAGGGTCACACATATATATATATATATATATATATATATATATATAAATAAAAAACTAAAATATGGAGAAAATCGCCTTTAAAGTTGTCTAAATGAAGTTCTTAGCAATGCATATTACTAATCAAAAATTAAGTTTTGACATATTTATGATATGAAATTTAAAAAATATCTTCATGGAACATGATCTTAATATCCTAATGATTATTGGCATAAAAGAAATTTGATCATTTTGACCCATACAATGTATTCTTGGCTATTGCTACGAATATACCTGTGCTACCTATGACTGGTTTTGACGTCCAGGGTCACATATTGTATATAAATAATGCTAAAATAACACTTGGTTTGTGCATATATTCACATTAGGTGCATTGGGTGCAAGACATGATGACCAATGACGTTTGGCATCATTGATGTCAAATCTGGCAAAAGCACATCTTGTGAATGTGCAAATGTGAATAAGATTTAAGAGCTGAAGCATGAACACGCTTGCTGTCAGTCGCATATCATAACTCCTGCGCTTTTCAAGAGATAAAGGGCCCGCTGACTCTGTGCTTAACAAATCCATGTTCAGATATCAGCTTAATGAGGTCAAGTTCAGAGGAGGTATGGGCCAGTGACTGCTCATTATCCACAGACCACAGAGAGGCAGAGGGTGATGGAGAGAGAGAGAAAAGAGCAGCTGCTGTACATCCTCAGGTCATCACTCTGGGTTTGACAGCTGCTGCCCATCTGCATCCTGTTTCATACTTAACACATTTGAACCGTCTGATTCTACGAGACAAGTACAGAATGTCAAAAAAGAACATTCAGGACCCTCTTTGCTTCATGCTATTCAACCTGTCTTGCCTATTTCTATGGTCTAATCCAATGCACTTTACACACATGTAGTGCTCCCCCTAGTGGATTCAACAGTGAAGTAACATTTGGCTCAATTTAGGTCATAATTGCATTTTTGGTTATTTAATAGCTCATTTTAAGCCAATAATTTTCATTGTCACAGTATAATCAAAAAAATGTATTAAGCAAGTCTAACTGTGTGGTGTAATGTTTTTAAAATAATTATAACATAATTAATCTTTCTGATAATAGTAGAAAATAAGATACAAACATATGAATGTAGACAATCTGTTTATTTATAATTTGTTGTAGTGTTATTGCCAGCATTCCCTACAGATGCATTTACAAACAAAGTTTTTCCTTTATGTTCTAACATGCAGTCTTTTTCTTTTCATCTGGTGTCATCTGTAGGCCTCTAGAGACCTGGTTTGCTTCCTGCAGCTGGATCATGTTAACATATACTTGGGACAGGACTACCGCAGCAAGTATAAAGCCCCAACTGACTACTGCATGGTCCTGAAGGTGAGGGTTGACAATCACCTTACAATGCATAGTATCAGACATGTATCGTCTGTTTTTATGCAGTTATGAATATTGACTAAAAAGTATCAAAGTTGTTATTCCTCGTTATCAGATGTCAGTCACATTTTAGACACTGATTTGTTCCTGATGAGGAAAATAAGTTAATGATTGACTGAATGATTCACAGCTGTGTTTTTGTTTAGTGATAGTTGTTCATGAGTCCCTTGTTTGTCCTGAACAGTTAAACTGCCTGCTGTTCATTGGAAAAATCCTTCAAGCCCCCCAAATTTTGGGAGCGTTTTTGTGTATTTGAACCCTGTAATAGTTACAGTTGTCCCCAGTATGAAAAGCTAGATCTCAAAATCCTACAGTCATTGTTGAAAAGGGTTCAAATACACAAAAATGCTGAAAATCCAAAGAATTTGTGGGACAAACAAGCTATCACTAAATGACAACAAGAAAAAAAAACAGCTGTGGAAAATTCAGGTAACAATTTAGTATTAAGAACCTTTTGAACGGGGTCATTTTTTAAATTCAACTATTATTTTCTCTTGTGGACTATATGCAAATTTATTTTATGTAAAATATCCTATTCAGGTCAGCACTAAAAAAAAAAAGTAACATGCATTTTGTATGATCCCTCTTATTTTGGCCAAATAATTAACGTTTTGTGGATTCTGCAGAATTCAACTGTACCTAAATGAATAAAAATCATTTGTAAGCAATGGAAGCAGTAAAACAAGCATTTGCCTGTCCATATCTCTACAGTTTATCACAAGCTGCTTGCATTTTCTAGATTTCCACTTGCCTATATGGCTAAAGCAGACAGCAGTAAAAGGTTTTTGCCAGAGGACATTTTAAGCACTGGGATTTGTACAAGCCAGATCTTGCTCTGCATTACAATTTATGATTCTGGACTGAACAACATATTTCTTCGGGTTGTCTAGACACCCTCAGAAGGAAATTAAAGCCACAGAAGTGAGACAAACATAAATATAGACCGTTTTGGTCAGTGTTTGGCTTCTTTTGACAAAACATTTATCTGGCTTTTCTGACCTTATTCTTGCATAGACAAATATTTGACTACAGCATATAAAGGACTGACCACACTTATTGTGAAGAATTGCTTGCTTAGAAAGAGTCCATGTGAAACGTGACCCAAACAATGTGTTTTTATGCTCTATTTAGACATGAGTTCATTTGTAACCGTTTATACCACAATATTATGCCAGAAAATCTAATTCAACATCAGCAACATTATACAAATTACAGACGTTTAATCCCACTTTGGCAAAGAAGCATTTATTGTATCAAACTGATACTTTGTAAAGACAGCATTGTCAGAAATTGGAAAGGTCAGAAATTGTCAAAAAGCTATTCAGGCAGTTTCAAATGTACACTTTTTTTTGGTAGTGCTTGCCAGTTTTGTGTTTAATATGTGATCATTTGGTGATTAGATTGTGGGTGAGCCAGCTGAAGCTGAAAATACTCTGGTCTAGGCTGATACATGTGCTGATGTGTCTATAACTGATATGAGGATATCAAACTATTGCTATATGCTTTGTACACAGACAATGAAATGCATCAGTATAGGTAACGTCTCTGATTTTGCCACACAGCACCCACAGATTCAGAAGAAATCACAGTACATCAAGTACCTGTGCTGTGATGATGTCAGAACGCTGCATCAGTGGGTCAACGGAATACGCATTGCCAAGGTAACATCTTGTTATGATGACATATCACATATAAAATGTATATAGCTATACATTTGTGGCTCAATCTGTGTGATTTGTAATGCAGTATGGGAAGCAGCTGTATTTAAACTACCAGGAAGCTATGAAACGCACGGAGGCTGCTCATGACTGGTCCTCCCTGTCCAGCTCCAGTATCAAGTCTGGTTCCAGCTCCTCCAGTCTGCCAGGTGAGTTCAGCAGCACAGCAGCAAAAATATAGGAAACTCAAATGAGACAGGCTTGTGTATTGTTTATGTCTGTGTTCACCTTTTTATTTGACTTATTGATCCATTGTGATTCACGCCTACAGAGTCTCAATCCAACCACTCCAGCCAATCAGATAGTGGTGTGTCAGAGACTACATCCTCTGGTCATGTGCGCTCTCAGAGTGTGGTCAGCTCCATCTTCTCTGAGGCCTGGAAGAGAGGCAATCAGACAGATGAACCCAAGGTGACCATTGAAGAACTTTACTTGTCTCTTTACTTGCTCTGCTTTGTTTCACCTCTGTTTCTTCATCATGGTGTCATTATCATCTCTTCTGTCTCTTAATCCATTTTGTATAATATACAGCTGAAGTCAAAAGTTGACATACACCTCGCAGAATCTGCAAAATGTTCATAATTTTACCAAAATAAGAGGAATCATACAAAATGCATGTTGTTTTTTATGAAGTACTGACCTGAATAAGATATTTCACATAAAAGACGTTTACATATAGTCTACAAGAGAAAATAATAGTTGAATTTATTTAAAAAAAATTACCCCATTCAAAAGTTTACATACACTTGAGAATCATTTTTTCACACGGAGGACAACTGAGGGACTCGTATGCATATGCATATGATGCTCCAGAAGGAAACACGATGCATTAAGAGCCCGGGGTGAAAACTTTAAATTTGAAGATCAGGGTAAATGTAACTTTTGTCTTCTAGAAAACATGTAAGTATCTTCTGTAGCTTTTGAAGGGCAGTACTATTTAAAAAAAATATACACATAACATATTGTTCAAAAGTTTTCACGCCCGGCTCTTAATGCATCGTGTTTCCTTCTGAAGCATCAGTGATGCTTCTTAATTAAATGCTCTTGTCAGTGGAATTTGTTAAATCAGGATATGACATATTGTCAGCTTCTTCCAAGTGTTAAGTTTAATTACTCAGAGGACATAAGCCACAATACAAACCTTTTGGGTGATTGTGGGACATTACTTGTCGCACTGTCCCCAGATATATTACTTGTTAATTGGTCCCCTCTCTGTTTGTCTACCCAGGAAGAGAATATCAAGTCTGGAAAGGCTATACACTGGTGGGGATTGAGGTTAGCAGTGTGGTGAAACCTCACACTCTAGCCGTTTATATTTAATATAATCCTCACATGTGAACCTCTAAAGCAACTAACCACTGATATGATGTGTGCGGTGGGAAGTTCATCTTAGTTGTTTTTTTGAATGCTGGGTAATCGGGCACTGGTGTGAGACACCTGTTGTAATAGTTTGTGTTAACTCTTAACAGACAGTGCACTGGTGTTTTGTATTTTAAATAACCCATTACATAACGTTTGGAGTGTTTTGGTTTGGTGTGTTATCAGTTGGAGAAGGTAAGCACAAAAAAAAAACAGGTTTTTAGATTGAGCTCAACATCTAAATGATTCTGTTTAAAGTGTCTGAGTTTGGAAGAGCAAACCTTAATTAATACTAACAGTTCTTAGCTTCTCCCTTAAGACTTCATAACATTTCCTGTAACATTTCATGTCATTTCACACTTTTAATTGCAGTCTGCTGTATATCTAATAATACATATCCTTCAAAAAGTAAATCTCATTCATACTCCTGTTCTAATTGAATCATTTCTGTCATATCCACAGATGAGAATGGATGGCCCACCAGCACAGCCTGCTAGAGCCTCTTACCCTCTACAGCTTCCCCCACTGCCCCAGTCTTTCCAGTCTCGTAGCAGCTACAGTGGTGTGTCCCCAGTGTCCCCTTCCTCGCCCCCATCTCCACCACCACCTCCTCCACCACCTCCGCCTCTCCCCAACCCCACGCACCACTCCACACCGGTTATGTTCACTAAATACAGCACCCTTGCAAGGTTGCAAAACATCTCCCAGGCTCCGAGTCATTACAAACAGACCCCCTTATTGGCAGCACAGCAGCAGCTTATGCCCCCTACACCGCCTCCACAAAGTCTCAAACCTGTAATGAATAACATGGCAGATGCTGCCAGCAGTCCCCCTCCACCCCCACCACCACCGCCTCCTCCAGAGATGCCAGTGCCAGGGTCAGCCATGGCGGTGTTAAAACACGCCCCTCTTAGCCCTCATTATGCTCCTCCTCCACCTCCAGAGGAAGATCAGCTGCCACCTCACCTACACAGTAATGGCAACTTGCCTCCACCACCACCCCCAGAACAGTTAAAATACTCACCTCCCCTCAGCACCAATGGGCTCCAGCAGTTCTTAGCTCAGAAGTTTCCTAATATGTCCTATGACTTCTCACCTGTCCAACAAGATGAAGAGCCTCCACCACCTCCCCCGGTGTGTTTCTCTCCACCGCCTCAGCAGTCAGGTCCACTCGCCCCGCCTAAAACATTCACCGGTGGGTTTCCACCCCAAACGGCTCCAAAACCCTCCCACGGGATTTCCCCCGTTTCCCCTGTGCCACCTTCTTTGTCTCCAACTCCTTCGGCCACCATGAAGAAACAGCAAAGCCTCTCCACTGGTCACAGTCCTAATCAACCTCCACCTACCCTTCCCAAGCAGTATAGCCTTTCTTCCAAATCTCCATCAGTTTCTGCCCCCATCTCTCCAACACAATCGCTCGTAAAGCAGATTGTAAATCAGTTCCCTGACACCCCTGATGGATCCAAAGGTCCCTTATCTCCTCCTGTGGTAAAGACCAAACCAAAATGGCAACCAGGAGGACAGGCTCAACCACAGTCTCCTGAATTTCCTCCACCGCCACCAGAGAGTGCCCTTGATTTCCCTCCACCTCCTGCTCCAAGTCCTCCTCCTGCCCCACAGCCTTCTGGCAAGATGGGATCACCGATCAAGAAGTCCCCATCGACGTCGTCTAATTCTTCAACTGGTTCAGGAGGGAAGAAGCCCCCTCCAACCCCACAGCGCAACTCCAGCATGAAGTCCGCCTCCTCCGTGGAGTACCAGGAGTCAAAGAAAGTGGAGGATCTGGTCAGCATGTTTGCCCAAACCAGTCAAGCCCAACCCAGCTCCTTTTCAACACCATCCTCTACGACAGGATCCCCTTCCAAGGACTCCACAGGACCTCGTGCAGCACCAAAACCAGGCAAGATCAACTTAGCTACTCTGCCTCTGGCTCTCCAGGGGAAGCAAGGCCAATATCACCTATCCAGCGTGGACTTCCCCTCCCCTCCTCCTGAGTGTGACTTTCCCCCTCCGCCGCCAGACTCAGAACTCCTGCCTCCTCCACCTCTCCCTTCAGAACTGCACACCGGGGCTCCCAAAGTGGCCGTGGTGAACCCTCAACCCCAACACTCCTCCAGCTCCACATCCTCATGGAAGCAAAGCTCCTTGAAGAAAATGGCCCCTCCGACTATGCACCGCCGCAGCAGTGGCCCACCCGAGCCGCTTGTCCTTTCTCCGCCTCCTCAACAGATGCCTCTGTCCTCTTTTAACTCTCAGATCCCACCAACTTCCCCCAAGGCCAGTATGCCGATCCAGCCCAACTTCTTGGAAGACCTCAACAGAACTCTTAAAAGGAAGTCCATGACTCGACATGGCTCCCTCACGTCCTCCAGAATCTCGGCCAAGCTGGAGCCAGTAACCACCATGGACGATATGGCCCTTCCGCCCCCTCCGCCAGAGCTGCTGCTGGGCCAGCAGAAAAAGGGTGGATACATGAGCGCCAACATCTCAGGCTATGCAACGTTACGGCGGGGGCCTCCGCCGGCTCCACCCAAACGGGACCAAAACACTAAACTGACAAGCGAGTGGTAGTTGGGACATGTGCTGAGTACAGATATGCGACTCTCCTTTTCCACTCCGTTTATCTTCTGAAACGTCTGCATTAAAATAATACTCATTTTAACCCCAGATTATAACCACAGTATGAAAAAGCCAAACCATCTATACATATGCTTCTCTGCGTGTTTGTGCCGCTTTGCTATTACGTGTAGCAGATATACAAAAATACTGAGAAAAAGAGACTGACGTTGTTATTATAGGTACTGCATGGACACTGCTGTGAGGAAAGGGGATAATGTATATGTATAATAAAATATATATGTGGAACTCTGGGGTGGGAGGGAACTTGTACTTTTTTATATGAAATTATTTAATACCTGAAATATATTCTTATTTTAAAGTTTAGTTTTGAAACCCTTGACTGTAAGCGTTAAACGTGAATAGAAAATCAGGGTTGTTGAACCGATGCTTGTGTGTGTGCGTGCACGCATTTCGTCTGAGTGATTTGGTTGATCCACTCTCAGAAAAACAGCGAGGGCTTGGTAATAGCGCCGCCCTAGCTTGTGCAAATCCCAGTGTGGGAACTGCACTTGTGTAGCATACATTCGAAATGAAGTATTCTACAAAATTTTCCACATTTAATTTAAATGGTTTAAAAACTTCCACTAAAATGTCAAGAAAGAAAAAAAAAAAACCAACTACCATTGTTATTGATAAATCTGTTATGTTGTGTCGCTGTGGACCCTTACTTTTCATAAAGATGTCCAAATGTTAGACAAAGATGAAAACGAGACCGTTACCGCTCGAGTGCATCTCGGTGTGTAGCTGGCCCGTGTCTGGGATGGGATGTGATGTCTGTTTATGTTGGTTACATTGCTATCTATCTGTACATACAGCTGCAGTTCCTGACTTTATCAGTGTGCGTTAGCTCTGCATGGGTGAAACACACACACACACACACACACACACACACACACACACACACTAGGAAGTGATGTCGTTCTCCTTATTTTGACCTCTGTCTATACTCAGTGCTGTATTAATGTGTCACATATCTGGAACATCTATCTTTCATGTCATGTCAATGCCACAATGTACTGACATTGATCTAGCATGCATGCTTCCATAGTATGGTTGCCTAAGATTGAACACTTTGTAGGGTTTTAGGACCATAGCCACAAAATAAAAGGTGTCATGTCAAGTTTACTTGACTTACAATGCAAAAAAATCACTGTGTGCCTACTATCATTGTCATCCCTCGAGCAAACTTGAATGCGTAGGTTGAGAAAATGTATTCCTGTTGGTTTTGCATCTCCAAAACCCTTTCAGTTTTGAAAGCCTGAGCGATGAAATGTAGGAACAGATAGAGTTCTCTTTACAGGGGGAGGAGGAGTTCAGAGCTAATGCTGCTTCTTAAAGTCAGGAACCTTTAGTTAAATAAATGGGGAAGTAAATGTCTGTTACATTTAAACTGAACAATATAAATGTGTAAATCACAGAACGTTGTCCAAGTTCTTGTTCTTTTGATGGTTCATCGTCATCATACAATTAAAAGCTTCTTATGGTGAATTCTCTGATTTACAATGTTAGTCCACTATGGACAATACACTCTAATACATGCATACTGTTTTAAAATCTACAAGTTTATGTGCCTGATTAAGCTGTAAAAGAATGTCTTGGGTTGAATGTTGCTCGAGAGATTAAGGCTATACCACAACAATTAACTACTACACATTTAATTTGATTATAGACAGTCTACGTTTACCACGGTAATACAGCATATACAGAAAAATAAGGACATTTTGATTAGATTTGATTATATTATTTTGGTTGAAAATGCATCTTGTTTAAAGCCAAACAAAGTTAGTTTTATTTGAAACATCAGTCTTGTCTGTCACATTTAAGGAAATCACAGCAGTAATCTGGAGCAGTCAAACTGTCCTTGACACAGAATGACTCCTTAAGAGGAAGAGCCCCTAGAAACCCGTCTTGTCCCCCGGATAATGACCTCTTCACTGCTGGACTCTGAGCTGGACTCAAGTGAAGCTGTATCAGCAATACAACTGATGCCCAGAGGAGTTACAGATCTGCTGCCAACACGCACAAGACTTGAGCACAATTCCTGAGACTTGAGAAAAAGAAGAAAAGGTGAGAAATATCCTAGTGCAATGTTGGCGAAGTGTATGTCTGACCTGCAACAACCAGAAGACAGTAAAAACATTAAAGCCTTGTCTTACCGTAAGACGTCCCTGTTTGAAAGGGCACCTATCCAGGTATGGTCTCCTGGTATGTTTCCGACAGACTGTCTCCTTTATTCCGAAATCAAGCAGGATATCATACGTATTATCCCGTACCCGTGTGATCTTCAATTAGAAAGAGCAGACTTTGTAATTTAACTTCATTCAAACTAGTATTACTGTTTGATAACTTTTGACCTCCGCTGTAGCTTTAAAATCAGTTATAGCGTTTTTAGTCATGGCTAAATTTATGAATAAACTGCCTGCCAAGCAAAATAAAAATAGAATATATTCTCAATTAAATTGTCAGAAGTTACAAACCCAAACTTTAGGCTGTTCTTGACGAAGATTTTACGTCAATGCTGTTGCTGTGAGAAAAAAAGAGCGTGACGATTCTGTACGTTTCTCCTTTTGTGTTTAATAACAACAGCATACGGATTTGGAACTGAACGAGGTAGAGTTTATAATTAAGTAATGTTTGTTTTTGTGAATTATTCTTTTAATGTGGATTAAACCCACCACTATACTGTTATAGCTTTGTTGTCTTAAATTTATATAACCACTAGAGGACGGTAGAATACTATGTGTACTTCTGCTGAGAGGATTCCTGAGGCTGCAGTCTAGCGCTGGTATTATAGCAAACACACACTGGAGTTGGCAGATCAAATATTAAATACACTTTTTTTTTTTTTTTTTTTTTTTTTTTAATCTCTGTAAAAAGAAAGACACATATTATTACCTGTCGGACCACTCTGCTGTTTGGCCTTTGCAGGTTAAAATTGCTGGGCTGCCTGTTGACTTCATCGACAGAAACCTTCAATGCCAGGTTAGCCAGAGGAGTGAAATTATATCTTAACAGAAGCTGCCCTGTTTATTTAGAGTAAAAGATAACACTCCATCATAATTTTTTACTAATGAAGTAGCAATCTGTTAATGTACTGTACTATTTAACATTTTGAGTTTAGTAATTTTTTAAGGTTTTTGGAAAAAGTCTTAAACTCACATTTATTTGATCATAGAGAGATAAAATAGAGAGATCTAATTCTAGTTCTAAATTTAAAAAAAACAAAAAAACAATCAAAACACTTTTCACTCAGAAAAAAAAGGTACAAAAGTTGTCACTGGAACTGTGCCTTTTTAAAAAGTACTGATATGTACCATTTTGGCACTAATATGATCTTTTCTTTAGATATTAATTTGTACCTTTAAGGTCCAATAAGAATAAGGTTTACTGAGAATGTGAAAAGGTGGTGTACAATACACATATTATTAAAATATTTATATATGTGACCATGGACCACAAAACCAGTCCATACGGGTCCATTTTTTGAAATTGAGATTTATACATAATCTGAAAACTGAATAAGCTTTTTATTGACATATGGTTTGTTAGGATAGGACAATACTTGAAAATCTGGAATCTGAGGGTGCAAAAAAAAATCTCAATATTGAGAAAATCACCTTTTAAGTCTAAATAAAGTTCTTAGCAATGCATATTACTAATCAAAATTTAGGTTTTGATATATTTACAGTAGAAAATTTACAAAATATCTTCATGGAACATGATCTTTACTTAATATCCTAATGATTTTTAGCATTAAAGAAAAATCGATATGTGCAATAAAGATCTGTTAAGCACTATATAGTTGTTAACGGCTTGATGCGATTGTAAAGTGTTACTAAAGAATTGAAGTCCGTATTACATTTACAGCGATTCTGTATTTAGATCCTCATCTTATGAACTTAAATATGTTTTCTTACCTGAGACACAGCAGCACTGAAAGAAGAGTAGCATAATGACGGCTGGTGTCATCTTTTTTCTTTATTTCTATATTTCTTTCGTAACTTACTTTTGCTGTTCTCTCTATGTGAATGTATTTTTCTCCACTGCAGAGTTCAGTAAAAAAAAATATTCCAAATATGCGATGTTACAAGCCCTGCCTTGGCTTCAACCACAAATGAAATGCTTTGCCGTTTTAATTGATCTCTTCACAGAACCTGAAAAAACATTGTGGTTTAGTCTGAAAATGCTGGATGAATATTTCACAATAGTTGCATATGAAATTTGTGGCTTTTGAAATGTAAACAAAACATGTGCAAACTGATTATGTACATTAAACATTCATGTGCCATGTATTTTCATCACTCATGGGTGACTCCTTGATATTAAATTTGTACACGCTCAATAGGGAGCGATTTTTAACAGTACTAACTTTAACACCTTCAGAGAAGTATGATCAGTTTGAGCAGCTGAAGGGAGACACAAGACACTGAGTGGTTGTCACTTTTTTACTCCAGTGAATATTTCTCAGACTGGACTTAAGTGTCAATTTGTATCTGATTTAAAAAGGAAAAAAAAGAGATACTGAACCATTCCATCTTTATTGCCCAGAAATTAGGACAAAATTCATTGCCTCAGCAGCAAGATGTCACACTTGTTTCACTTGGTCAATTTGTCACAATGTTTCACTTCACTTTGAAATGAATTATAAATGAATTATAAAAAGGAAGAAAATGTTACTGGTTTTGACCAATAGATATGTGACCCTGGACCACAATAGCACGGGTATATTTATAACAATAGCCAAAAATACATTGTATAAATCAAAATTATAGATTTTTTCTTTTATGCCAAAAATCATTAAGATATTAGGTAAAGATTATGTTCCATGAAGATATTTTGTAAATGTCCTACTGTAAATATATCAAAGCCTAATTTTTGATTAGTAATAAGCAACTTCATTTGAACAACTTTAAAGGTGATTTTCTCAATATTTTGATTTTTTTGCACCCAAAGATTCCCAAATAGTTAATAATTCAATAATATTCTTTCATTATGTTTAAATCTCAATTAAAAAACTGACCCTTATGACTGGTTTTGTGGTCCAGCTTCACATGTAATTTGTACAAGTAGCCTAATTAATTATAACAAAACGTGACAACATCCCAGAACCTGACATTTGTGATTGATCCTTTTGTCCTGAAATCAGTTTTTAATGTTTAGTGTAGACTCTAATGTGGTTTTATAATCACTTGCCACCAAACAGTTACAGCAAAAATATGACTATAATAGAATTTCTATAACACTACTCGGATTCGAAACGAACGCACTAAAAATTACTGACATAATCATCGGGACATTACTCCTGTTTTAGATATAACCTACATCACAGGAAACCGAATTATCAATATTCTGCAGAATCTAAAGCATTTTCACTTTTGATTCAGACTAAACAGAACTGCTCATTTGCCATCTTGTTTTCACACCAGACACTTTTCACAGAGCTGAGGTTTGATTTTCACACTTCCACACAAACATTCACTTCCGTTTCATTTTGTGTAGTTGCGATTTTTGCTGTGTGGATACTGTAGCTATATATGTATTACTTAAAAAATAAAATAACACTATATAAAGACGTGAAGCAAATATATACAAGACATAGATATGTTGAGAATGTCATAGCTTCATCACAACGGAATAAATGCTCTTCTTCTCTGTCTCTACAGCTAACAGCCTGTGGGCGTCTGAGTGTGCAAACCTCCAGCAATCTTACGTCTCAAGCCATCTGGACCCCTGTTCGCTGCCAAGTTACGTAAGTCTGAAAAAGAACATGGGCGTGTATCTCAAACACTGAGCTCTGCACTATAACACCACCATCTGAGGAGACGACAGTTCACTATAAACGCTCCTCAACAAACGCATGGAAACAAGTCAAAAACACAAAGCTTATCAACACAGTTTTCACTTCTGGATCTGGACCCGTGTGTCTGACACATAAGGCAAACAGTGTTGCCAGATCAGGTTGACGATTTCCAGCCCAAAAGCTCACCAAAACCCGCCCACTTCAACAAAAACCAGCCCAAATTTTAACTGCCAAAATAATGAGAATTTTATTGTCATGGCAAGGTTGATAAGGACCATTTTTATCTCTTTAAAAAAAGAATAATGACAAAATAAAATAAAGATAAATCAATTTCACAGGAATATGGATCAAAACAGTCCGAAAATATGTGTAAAATGTTCAGAAATCTTTTCAAAGTGGAAATTAACCGATGACTTTAACCCTTGAAAAAACGCATGCATCATTTTCAATGTCCACAGTAAAAAACATGCTAATTTCTGTGCAAAAAGTGCACAATAAAGCGATGAGAAACAAATGTAATGTAAAACCCCGTCACTCACAATTCATCACGTCTCACTAACGTAAAAGACGTAATTTGATTGACAGGTCTCTGTTAAACTAAACCAGTAAGGGTTACGTTAAGCAAAAATGAGTTGATGACTGCACTACACATTATATTACTGTGATACTTTGAGCTCGAACGTACTAAAATAACATGACTAATGATAAAAGTGAAGAAAAAAACAGCTGATTGGGCGTCTTTTAATTTTTTTAAAGCAGCCCAAATTTTGTCTACCCGCCCAATGCTTTATTCTCCGGTCCAAGCCGATCAAAAGAAGCCCAATTGGGCGGAAACCCGCCCAATCTGGCAACACTGACGGCAAACGTGAAACATTTCTCAAGAAAGCTCTGAGCAAAAATACTGGAAAAGAGATTTGGCACATTAGTTTCATTCTCACACATGGAAATACTGATATCCATACTTTTATTCAGTTAAATACACATATATTTGCACACAAGAATATTGAGTTAATGGGCTTTAATTGTTTACAAAAAAATACTATTCATGTTAAAATATTTTTGAACTCTGATGTTTGGATTGATGTGCTTTCAGACAAGGTAATCCTATAAACGTCACATTTGACCAGGTATTATTGCAGGGCAGAGTGAAAGATACGCTCAACTGGCTCTACCCTGCTTTAAACAACCTCCATCTGTTCTTTACATAAGATTCAAATAAATTTCAAGATGGAGACACACTGAAGTCTTGCTGATTTTAGGACCTGCGAAATGGAAATCTCTTAGTAGCTGGAGAGAAAGAGATCAGTGATTGTCAAATAGCTTATACACATTGCAATAATACTACAAAATGGCACAATATATTTAGCATAAACACTTATGGAGCACCTAAAAATAATACTGTAATTTTTTAACTTACTGTTTATGAAACATAAATGCCTAAAACTGGGTATAAGAGGTCATCAAGAACAAATACGTGATGAGGAACTAATATATAATAAATACGGGGTTTGAACACTTAATCTGTCAAACTACATGACTTTTCGTAACCTTTCTAGTTGATCACAATTATTGGATTATTTTTCAATGTCAGGTACTAAAAGATGAATGAATAGACCTAAACTATTAAATGATGTGTCACAGAGACATAGCTACGATTTTAGCTGATGAAATATTTTTTACAACATCTGTAGAAAATGTTAGTCATTGCGTTAACTTTTTCCAAGACTGGAAATCACTACATTTGAGACCTTGGACCACAAAACCAGTGTTAAGTAGCGCGGGTATATTTGCAGAAATAGCCAAAAATACATTGCATGGGTCAAAATCATCAATTTTTCTTTTATGCCAAAAAACATTAGGATATTAAGTAAACATGGATATCAATTTCCTACCATAAATATATCAAAACTTAATTTTTGATTAGTAATACGCATTGCCAAGAACTTCATTTGGACGATTTTTTTTGTACCCTCAGATTCCAAATTTTGATCCAAATATTGTCAAGCCATTCTCAAGCCTAACAAACCATACATCAATGGAACGTTTTTTAAGTCAGCTCTCAGTGATGCATAAATTTCAATTTCTAAAAATCAACATCAGTGGAACAAACCATACATCAATGGGAAGTTTTTTTTTAGTTCTCAGTGATGCATACATTTTGATTTCTAAAAATTGACCTTTATGATTGTTTCTGTGGTCCAGGGTCACATTTGAGGTTTTTCATGATTGTGGGAACCCTATAAATAAAATGTGAAAGGAAAAAAAAGATAAATGAAATGTAAATAAGGTTTGTTTTTATTAAGCATGCAGTCTATGAAGCACTACATACACTTCTCAAATATTAACCAATCGGTTAGCATCACGACAATATTTAAATGTAAAACAAACAAAAAAGGTAAAACATTTTAAAGTTCATGAGGTTATTAGATATGTCTAGTACTGCATGTGTGTTGGGGCTGACCGATTCTCATGGGACGCTTATAAATGTATGAAATATATTTAAATGATAAAGTAAAACCAAGGTGAGACCTTTGTGCAAATAAGTCTGACCCATTAATTATACTTGCGGGTTTGTGCAAATATTAACTTTTTTTTTTTTTTTTTTCAAACCGGCTCAGATTTTTTAATTAGATGGGAAAGAATAAGTCAAACAATAGCTTAAACAATCAAAACACTTTACAGAGACACAAATGAAAAAACCTTGAGCTGTCACAATGTAATAAATAGAAAGCTACTTCTCTATATTCACTCTTTCCGTTCAGTTCCACACTTTCTTTGTTCCTCAAAATACAATATAAATGTAATGAACTCCCCTTTTGAGCGTGACCTCACTGTAAATCACACCCTGAACCCACCTCAGGCTGTTGAAAAAAAAAACCGTTTCAGAGACATCAGTCAGCCCCTGTGCTGCCTTCCAAAACACTGCAATGCTGTGGAACGAGCAAAGGTTATGAAACACGAAAAAATAAAAACAATGTACCCACTCTAAAACTAGCTTATGCATATCCTGAACTTCAAACTCTGGATCCTTCATTCAACAGTAAACATATTATTGGCTTTTATTAATAGAATTTGTATATCTCTAATAGTTTTTCCTCAGTCCTTGGTGCAAAAGTCTGGTCTGCAACATCTCGATGTTCAGCTTCCTATCGCTTCCACTTGCACCACTCGTCTCTGAAGTCTCACGGCCTGTTATTAGCATGGTTTGTATGCAGACATGCACTCTTCTGCAGTGTAAGATTAGCGCTGGTGAGCGTTGAGGGTTGGGGGAGAGACAGAGGACACTCTCACTCCGTGTAGTGCATGATGGACTCCACATAGTTTCCAGGGAAGAGTCCTGTAGTGCCGCTCATCACACCTTCAAACCAGCCGTCATCGTTCTTTTTAATGACATAGATGATGGCCCCTTCCTGGAAAGACAATTCATCTTCCTTGTCCTGCATGTAGTCGTAGATCGCCACCACTGAAAGCAGGAAAACAAAGAGGCAGTGAAGTTACCAAGTTACCAATTAAGGCTGAACCCCCTGAAGCCCTTGCTACTTTTTCTAGGCCTTGAACGTGTCAGTTGTGTTTCTGACTATGCAGGGTCAGAAAGCTCTTGGATTTCATCAAAAATATCTTAATTTGTCGACATATAGCGCTGGTGCGCTCCGGGCGTCCCGGGTTCGAGTCCCGACTCGAGGACCTTTCCCGATCCCTCCCCTAATCTCTCTCCCACTTCGCTTCCTGTCCTATCTGATCTTTCCTATCATAATAAAGGCAAAAAGGCCAAAAAATAAATCTTTAAAAATATCTTAATTTGTGGTCTGAATAGGAATGAAGGTCTTATGGGTTTGGAATGACGTGAGGGTGAGGATATCTAACCAGTGCCTTCAAAATATGTTCAGCGTACCTTTCTCCAGGTAAGTTTGTGGAGCCCAGGGTGGGTCTTCTTCAGCGTATGGGTCGCTGTACTCCACCACAGAAGACTCTTCTTCCTCATAGTCTTCTGGAGGTGGAACTGGGGTTTGGGTCTCTTCAAACACCGGCTCTTCTGAAGGGGGAGGTGGGGGAGGCGCATCTGAAACTGAGAGATGAGAAATGAACAGGAGACTCACAGAACAGGACTCCTTTAGATGGGAAGGCCATGCAAGCTCATGGATCCATGCAGAAAGCACGAGCGGTAAATTAAGATATGGATGTTTGAATGGTTTACTGTGAGAAAGAAACCGTGATGGAAGTTTCACTCCTAATATTCTCAAACAGACAGATGCATACACGCATATGAATGCACCTGTATAGAAAAACGGCAATGCAGTCAGGCAACAAGACTAATCTCTTTTAAAAAAAGGAGGGCTGCCAATTTAACATGTACATTTAGTGGAATTCAAGATCATGTTTAACTTTAAAGGGATAGTTTACCCAAAAATGAAAATTTGATGTTTATCTGCTTACCCCCAGGGCATTCAAGATGTAGGTGACTTTGTTTCTTCAGTACAACACAAAGATTTTTAACTCAAATCTTTTCGTTTGTTAGTCATATAATGGCGGTGAACCGCCACCAAACCTTTGAAAGTAAAAAAAAAAACATGTACAGACAAATCCAAATTACACCCTGTGGCTCGTGACGATACATTGATGTCCTAAGACACGAAACAATCGTTTTTTTTGAGAAACTGAACAATATTTATATCATTTTTTACCTTTGATACACAGCAATATCCAAATCTCCGGAGTGCGAGCTCAGCATCCGGCGCATTACATGTGTACGCGTTCTGGCGTAGTATACGCAAACACTAGAAGAGGAAATCGGTGAAAAGTCAACAGACCCGGATGAGTTTGCGCAAGCAAATGCAATCTTTCAGCTTTAAATCGGTTTGAACAATCAGGATAAGTGCAAGTAATTGCCATTTTGAGCCGCTATACCTACAAACTGTGTAAACAATGAGTGTCGTTTACATGCAACATCGCTTCCGGCGTTTGCGAATACTACGCCAGAGCGGATGCTGACATGCGCTCAGGACATTTGGACATTGCTGTGCATCAAAGGTAAAAAATGATATACATACTGTTGAGTTTCTCACAAAAAAAAACAATCGTTTTTTAGGTAATGAATGTATCGTCACGAGCCGCAGGGTTTAATTTGGATTTGTCTGTGCATGTTTTTTTTCTTTTTTACTTTCAATTATATGACTTTAACTGCCAGTATATGACTACCAGACTGCAGTTTGAGTTAAAAATCTTTGTTTGTGTTCTACTGAAGAAACAAAGTCACCTACATCTTGGATGCCCTGGAGGTAAGCAGATAAACATCAAATTTTAATTTTTGGGTGAACTATCCCTTTAAAGGAGACCTATTATGCCCTTTTTTTTAAAGTATACGTAATATTCTGTCCCAAGAATATGTCTGTGAAGTTTCAGAAAATACCAAAATCTCAAAATACCCCACAGATCATTATATCATTTTGAAAATGTCTATTTTGAGTGGACGCAGAAACACACTGTTTTTGTGAATGCTGCTCCCCGCCCACTTTTCCAGGAAAGGGCTGTGCCTTTACAGCTTGTATAATAGATACTCTGCTAAGAAACATCTGTTTGGTTCTGATTATCATGTCTATCGTGCTGAAATCATGTTTCCTGAGCGTACACATCCAAAGCACGCAAACAGAATGTGACATGTGAGTACTAAACTAAGTTCTCTTTCATGTCTTACTGCGTGTAAACTGTCAAAAGCAAGGTAAACAGCTGGGAAAGAAATTGCATGTTTATATATTAGATTTATATATCTCATTTTCTCCTCCAACTTCAAAATCATCATTTTACCTTTTTTTGTAAAGGACTACTTTGAAGTTGGAGGAAAAAATGAGATGGGAGTTTTTCAACATACCCTAAATGTTTTGAACGGGAGTGCACAGTACGTATGCACAACGCAGAGCTAGACAAGATGAGCATTTGTGGTTTAAACATACAAATATTCACTTATTTATGAAAATGACTGATCGTTTCGATAGGTAAGACCCTTCATTCTCGGCTGGGATTGTTTAGAGGCCTTTGAAGCTGCATTTAAAAACTGCATTTTGAAATTTCATCATTTAAGTCTACTATATGCTGAAAAATCCTGAAATGTTTTCCTCAAAAACAATTTATTTATGACTGAAGAAAGAAAGACATGAACATCTTGGATGACAAGGGGGTGAGTAAATTATCTGAAATAGTTTGTTCTGGAAGTGAACTAATCCTTTAAGTTGGATTGCAGGCCACGGATACCACAATAATGGTATCATTGTAATTATCTTCACTTGCAGGTGTTTTTTTTTTTTCAGTAAATATCAGTATATAATATTCATATGAATAATACTAAACACATTTTACTTATAAAAACAGGTAATTCTAATCAACTGACAGCCCTGAATCCAGAATATATTTTCATGCTTTCAACAGCATGTCTTGCTGCCACGTGTGTATGAGTGTGTCTCTGAATGCAGGAGGGTCTCATTAGAGGAGCTCAAAGCCACTTACTGGTTTCCTGTACGCGAGCCACAAAACCCGTCAGTGGAAGCTGGGGTGTGATCTGCAGTATGGAGGGGGGTGGGGGGGCCACTGAGGCTAGTCCACAAAACCACAAAAAGCACAGAGAAACACAGGGAGGGGGGAGTGTGTGAGCAGTGAACCAAGATAAAGAAAGTGAATGTGAAAAGGAAAATCAGAAGACAGTAGGCAGTTAGTTTAGTGTGCAAACACTGTCTGACACACAGGAAGTGGTCACCTGGGAGCAGAAAGGATGGAGGGTAAATCTACACCAACTACAGAGTTCAAAGACTAACCCATTTATACATCAAAGCACCAAGCTAACTACGTTAACAGTAGATTCACATTAAGAGCTTGAGAGAAATGTTACCACAGAAAAAAAATGAATGCGGTAAAGCAAAGATATGATGGTGTGTCAAATACAAATGTTAAAAGAAAGTAAACCGCAGGTGTGGGGGTCCATCATGTACTCAGTCTCAGAGAACAAATTAAACTTTTGACGAACAACCAAAAGGTACACAGGCATCAAGGTCTAAATAGTGAGAGCAGTACCTTGGTTCTGATTGTAATAGGGCCCTCCATTCTGCTGGCTGGGGGGCATGGAAGTTTGACCCGTGATGGAGGGCGGTCGGCGATACGGCAGCGAACCCCCCACTGTGGGTGTGATCTGTCTGGGGACGGGCCTGTTCATACTGTAGAAATGAGGACCACCTGTATGAAAAACACAGCCATGAGAGACAGAAAAGATTGACTGCAGATTGATCACATTCATTTCTGAGAGGTGTACCACCTTTATTCCCCATTAACAGTCAGAAAAAACAAACGAAAAGGAATGTGAGAGATCTACAGTTAGACCATTCAAAGACAAGCATTTTGTGAGAACAGTGACCGAATGAGATCAATGATCCAAAAGCAAACATGAATGTCATGAAAATGATGCTTAAAGGATTATTTCACTTCCAGAATAAAAATGTCCTGATAATCTACTCACCCCATGTCATCCTAGATGTTCATGTCTTTTTTTTTTTTCTTCAGTCAAAAAGAAATTAGGGTTTTTGAGAAAAACATTTCAGGAGTTTTCTTAATATAGTGGACTTCAATGGGGATCAATGGACTGAAGGTCCAATTAGCAATTTCAGTGCAGCTGCAAAGGGCTTATCTAGCAAACGATCTGACATTTTCCAAAAAAAAAATTACAAATAAATATTTAACTTTTGTAATCATTATGTTTTTATGTTGGAAAGGTCGCGCACGATTAGTTCTTTGTTGGTGTACTTCGGTTCAAAAAGATAGGGTAGGGCCTTTTCGCTACATAAGACCCTTATTCCTCAGCTGGGATCATGTAGAGTCCTTCGAAGCTGCACTGAAACTGCAGTTTGGACCTTCAACCTGTTGGTTCCCATTGAAGTCCATTATATGGAGAAAAATTCTGAAATTTCCTCAATTTCTCTTTGGCTGAAAAAAGAAAGATATGAACATATTGGAGGTGAGTAAATTATTAGGGAATTTTTATTCTGGAAGTGAACTAATCATTTAAACTGATCTGGACTGAGGAGGTTTTCTCACTAGATCTTCTTGGTGTGGACCAAAGTACATTTGAAAACAGCAGAGCAGTTGTCCCCAAGTCATTGCTGTTGTTTTTTTAATGTGTTTTTGGTTAAAAGCCTGAATAAGGGGTCTGAAGTCAACACAGCCTCAATATACACTTTTTTGGTCTATTCTTTGACAAAATATACAGTGGGGAGATAATTATTTGATCCCCTGCTGATTTTGTACGTTTGCCCACTGACAAGGAAACGATCAGTCTATAATTTTAATGGTAGGTTTATTTTAACAGTGAGAGACAGAATAAGAAAAAAAAATCCAGAAATGCTTTTCGAAAAAAGTTATAAATTGATTTGCATTCTAATGAGTGAAATAAGTATTTGATCCCCTATCAATCAGCAAGATTTCTGGCTCCCAGGCATGGGTGTAAATTTCATTTAACAGTGGGGGGGGGGGGGGGACAATAAATATAAAATTTCTCATGAGCAATTTTTGAAGGGGACACAAATAATACAGTCAAATTGTACTTATAAAGATACACAACAATAAAAAAAAGGAATTAAAAAGGGTTTAAAATATTATTTAAAATTAAGACACTTAAGAACAGAATAGAAATTGATTATACAAAAAACACAGTCAGTTCGGACGTACTCAGTGCTCATTTAGTAAATGCACAGCTAAATAAAATGCTAATTGTGGCCGTTAATGTTAAGTTAACGTTATGCCAAGTCGTCACAAATAAAACAATGCATGGAAAATGGCTTTGGCGTGTTAGTTGCAGTGCACTATGCAACAAGCTATTGTAAACAAGCTAATGTTAACTAGATAAGTAATATTTTAATCGCTAATATAGCAGATTCATGGAAAATTACATCGGTAATCAGCATTTTTGCCACAACTAATTTATGAATGAGTCTGCATCAACTACATTAAAGAGAATCACTTTATTTAAAGTGATTAAAATACTCTACTTACTGGAGTTCAACATTAAGCCGCAGCCACACACCTGACTCGTGTGTGTAGAGTAGGTGAGATGAACTGGGAAAGCAGGCAGTGGGCCAAACCACTGTGAGGAAGGGGAGGGGGAACTCAACTAAATGCATTTGTTTTATTTTCTACTTACACAATTATTTTAGGTATACATACATATATTTTTCACAATAGAGAGTGTGTTTTTTGTAAATAATTTTTTTAGGGGGGACAACCCTAGGATGGGGGGGGGGGGGCATGTCTCTAAAAGGGAGTGCTCCTAATCTCAGTTTATAGGGGATCACAGAAGCAATCAATCAGATTCCAAACACTCCATCATGGCCAAGACCAAAGAGCTGTCCAAGGATGTCAGGGCCAAGATTGTAGACCTACACAAGGCTAAAATGGGCTACAAGATCATCGCCAAGCAGCTTGGTGAGAAGGTGACAACAGTTGGTGCAATTATTCACAAATGGAAGAAACACAAAATAACTGTCAATCTCCCTCGGTCTGGGACTCCATGCAAGATCTCACCTCGTGGAGTTTCAATGATCGTGAGAACGGTGAGGAATCATCTCAGAACTACATTGGAGGATCTTGTCAAAGATGGCAGCTGGGACCATAGTCACCAAGAAAAAAAAAAACTGGTAACATTACGCCATAAATGACTGAAATCCTGCAGCAACCGCAAGGTCCCCCTGCTCAAGAAAGTTTGCCAGGGAACATCTGAATGATGAGAATTGGGTGAAAGTGTTGTGGTCAGATGAGACCAAAATCTAGCTCTTTGGCATCAACTCAACACGCCGTGTTTGGAGGAGGAGGAATGCTGCCTATGACCCCAAGAACACCATCCCCACCGTCAAGCATGGAGGTGGAAACATTATGCTTTGGAGGTGTTTTTCTGCTAAAGGGACAGGACAACTGCACCACATCAAAGGGACGATGGACGGGGCCATGTAGCATCATATCTTGGGTGAGAACCTCCTCTCCTCACTGAAAATAGGATGTGGATGGGTATTCCAGCATGACAATGACCCAAAACACATGGCCAAGGCAACAAAGGAGTGGCTCAAGAAACAGCACATTAAGGTCCTGGAGTGGCCTAGCCAGTCTCCAGATCCTAATCCCATAGAAAGGGAGTGAAAATCCAAACGTTGCCAAATCCAAAATTTGGCAAACGTCAGCCTTGAAACCTTAATGACTAGGAGAGGATCTACAAAGAGGAGTGGGACGGAATCCCTTCTGAGATGTGTGCAAACCTGGTGGCCAACTACAAGGAATGTCTGACCTTTGTGATTGCCAACAAGGGTTTTGCCACCAAGTACTAAGTCATGTTTCACTCATTAAAAGCAAATAATTTTCTAAGTTTTTTTTTTTAAATGCGTTTTTCTAGATTTTTTGTTGCTATTCTGTCTCACACTGTTAAAATAAACCTATCATTAAAATTATAGACTGAACATTTCTTTGTCAGTGGGCAAACATACAAAATCAGCAGGGGATCAAATAATTATTTCCCCCACTGTATGAGTAATGTCATTATTATTATTAAGTTCTCACTTGTCTTGGAAAAAGGCGATTGCTAACAAGCGGCTTCATTAAACATTATCATGCTGAACACTCTAAATCTACTTCACAGCCTTATTATGGTACAAAAGTGCTCTTGCAAACTTTTCAAACTCAAACTTTCATAAAAGCTGATTAATCGGCCTATATTTACGTGACATGACACAAAACAATGTAATCTTGTTTAAAGAACTGTTATATAAAAGCAAAACATTTGCATCTTTTTCTGCAAGTGAAGTCGCAGTGGTACTTTTATCAATGACTTAAAACCATACCATATTTGAATTGGAACAAACAATGAAACCATGTATGAAAACAGCCTGAGAGACTCATGAGAAAGCAAAATGAGCAGGACACAAAGACCAAAAACTCACCACAGGTGAGGAATGAAACAAGGGAAGGTATGACTGATGGGCTGGAGATGATGGGCCGGACAGTGTTGGACTCACCTGTCCCAGGGTTGGTGCTGGATGTAGCACTAGCTTCAGCTGAATTGAGGGGTAGTTGAGAGGGAGGAGAGCCATTATCTGGGGTCAGGGAGCTCTCAGTGGAGTCGGGGTGAGTGGGGAGAGATTCAGGGATTGAGGTGGGGTTGGCTGAGGGTTGTGTGGGGGTTAAATTAGAGGGCGTGACAGAAGGCTGAGTGGAGTTAGATGGAGCTGAGGGTGTGCTGGCACCAGCAGCTTGAGGGTAAAAAAGAAAAAGGAGAGAGGGAGGAAATCAAATGAGAAATGCTTTTGCATTTCGCTTAAAGGGAGGTAAATGTGGGGCATGCCAGGAAGAAGACTTGCTTTAGTCTCTTAGAGAACTGTCTACATCACAGGTGTCAAACTCAGTTCCTGGAGGGCTGTTCCAACCCACCAGTTCCAACTCTGCTTCAACACACATACCATGTAGTTTTCAAATAAGCCTGAAGGATGTGATTAGCTGGATCAGGTGTGTTTAATTGATTTTTTTATATATTAAACGTACTGATATTTTAAATATTATTGTGGGTTTCAATAGATAACAAAAGGATCTTTATAAACATCTAAGATTTGAATACTTAAATGCTTTTATAACATGTTTTTTGGTCGTGGGACAGCAGTTTGCGCCAATTTTGTAAAATAGCCCATATATGTTAAGTGTGCTTTTAGTGATTAAGATGTCACCTGGGAAGGCGTTGGGTGGAGAGGGTGTGGGTACAGCGATGGGAACACCCACACTGCCGCTTCCGCTGTTTTCACGACTGCTGCTGCGACTGCTGGGATGACTGCCGCCACTGCTCCCGCTGCTGAACACATGATACAGATTACACACCTTAGATACATATGCCTCATGTTATACACACCCATAGACTCACACACAGAGACAACAAAACAGATGAATCATAACTGCTCTCAAACACACATACATCACAAACTCAGACACATACACAGATACATAGATGTACCAACAGCTCACACACGACAGGAAAAACAGCAGCACGGGTTGGTTCAGTGTCTATTACATAAGATGATATGGCAGCATTTGTGAGTCACAGAAGGAACGGAGAAGCAACAGCAGATTCGCTGTGGACAGAAAGAAGCACACTCATAGCCTGCACTCATACTGAATACGCAAATGCTGAGCACATGGAGCACAGACTGCATGAGATCATGTGCTTGGGATGCAGTAAAAAGAGCAAGAAGAAATGCACAAATCAATCAATAGAGATGAAAGACTTGGAATGAAACGCTTTAAGATGAAAAGAGAAACAAGACAGCAACGCCAGACGAATACATAGAGCTGAAGCAGCTAAAGAGAAGGTACAGGAAACATTAAATGACTGAAGAGAAGAATGAACTGTCATTTGAATGCATATTACTGATTTGATTTTGAACTGAAAAAATTCTGACATTGTAATTTTGACACTTGACCATGACTGTCTTAATCATGACTTCTTTCTGATGATGTATGCTGGACTTCTTGAATCATTTTATTAATGCCCTGATATAGTTACAGCGTAGTTCTTTACTTGAAGGTAAAAAGAAGTTTGAAATAAGTAAGGAGCGGTTTACTGTTAGCTTGCACCCCATCATCCATAGTTCAAAGTCTAAAAAGCTTTTGAAGCATTTCCGAAAAGTTAACACTGGTAAGCAGATTTGAACTCCCCCCAAAAAACTACATTTTGTCCTAATTTTGTTAGAAATGACGGTAACACTTTACAATAAGGTTCATTAGTTAAACATTAGTTAATGTACGAACTAACATGAACTAACCATGAGCAATACATTTGTTACTGTATTTACTAATCTTCATTAACGTTAGTTAACGAAAATACAGTTGTTCATGTTAGTTCATGTTGCGTTAACTAATGTTAACAAGATTTTAATATTGTATTAGTAAATGTTGAAATTAACATTAACAAAGATTAATAAATGCTGTATGAGTGCAGTTAATTATTAGTTCATGTTAACTAATGTGGTTAATTAATGTTAACTAAGGAACCTTATTGTAAAGTGTTACCGAAATGACGTCACACCAGATCGTTCTTTGATTTCAAGTATATCAGGGCCATTATGATCGACTGCAAGCTCAACAATCAATGCACATAACCAAGTACATCGCAAATTTAAAGAAAGCCTATTTAGAAGCATTAAAACTTGTTGGACTGCACAATATTTTCATAACAATTAAGGCATTTGAAAGAATTCATGCTACTAAACTGTCATATCAGATAGTATAACAACCAAACGTATTTCCAAGAGTCCATGTTTCAAATTTAATCATAATTTCCTGTATGCAAAATACTTTTTTTTTTACTCACTTCAGGGGTGAACTAAGACCAAGTCTTTTCTTGGCAGTTTTTGTGAAATTCACCCTTGAAGGCTATAAAATTATAGGAGAAATGGGATTTGGACTCAACACAGGCAGAATTCAAAACCTCAAATCCTTGAAGTGCTAAAACTAAAATGTGTTAAGAGCATGTGTGCTACCACAGTTCCAAGGCTAACCTCAACTTTCTGTAGCCTTAAAATGCAAGAATATGGATGAATTCGGTTTATAAAGGTTTTGATGATATTAAAGGGATAGTTCACCCAAAAATAAAAATACTGTCATTAATTACTCACCCTTATGTCGTTCCAAACCTGTAAGAGATTCGTTCATCTTCAAAACAAAAAAATTAAGATATTTTTGATGGAATCTGGGAGCTTTCTGACCCTGCATAGACAGCAACGCAAGAAAGGTACTAAGAACAGCATTGAAATAGTCTATGTGACATCGGCTTTATAAAGCTACGAAAATACTTTGTGCGCAAAGAAAACAAAAATACTGACTTTATTCAACAATTTCTTCTCTTCTCTGTCAGTCTTCAATGCACATTTACAGAAAAAAAAATGTTGAATAAAGTACTTTTGTTCTTTGTGCAAAAAGTATTCTCGTAGATTTATAAAATTAAGGTTGAACCACTGAAGTCAGAGACCATTTTAACAACGTCCTTACTACCTTTCTGGGCCTTAAACGTGAAAGTTGCATTGCTCTTTATGCAGGGTCAGAAAGCTTTCAGATTTCATCAAAAATATCTTAATTTGTGTTCAGAAGATGAACAAAAGGCTCATGATTTTGGAATGACACAAGTAATTAGTAATTAAAAGTCGAGTAATTAATGACAGAATTTTGGGGTGAACCAACACTTTAAAGTGCTCTCAAACATGAATATATTCCGATCATCAGCCCTTCTGAACCTCAGGAGGGCACAACCGTTGTTATTTTTGTCCAAGATGTTCAATAACATCTCCAACTGGCAGACAGATGGGAGAGGGCTGGGGAAAACAGCACCAAATGCTCTTTTTCGGATCCTGCACAGAGTGACAAGAGGCAGACGTAAAAGAGCACGTGGGAGGACTTCAGCATACATTCACTGCTCATGGCGAAAACATGAGAAACTGTTAGGAGTGTATTGAAGTGTGTTCCTGCTCAACAAGTAAAACACAGAATGCTAAAAACAACAAGGTCAGGGTTCGGTTCCCAGGAAACACATCATAAAATCGCTTTAGCTGAAAGTGTCAGCCAAATGCATAAATGAAGTTACAGGCATCCCTGCAGATGGCACAGAGATCAAAAGAGAACAAGCGAGAGCGGTTACATAATTTCAGACGCATCTGAAAAGGTCTGAGCTTCAAAGGAAAGACCCAGAGAGAACTATCTGCAAAAGTCTTGTGCTTGTTCTGCAATGTAGTGGACTTGATCTTTAAAATCCTCAGGAAAAATAAACCAAGGAAAGTTTAAGATGAAAATGTCAGAGAAAGAGAGGCTCTGCAGTCATTTGAGAGCATCTTCAGGCGTCTTTATCCTCCATGACTGATGATGCATTTATGTGAGCACTGCTAACGTCACTCGCGACTGGTTGCCAAGGTTTCAGATTATGCAATTGTGCAGACAATCAACGATGCTTGTTTTAGAAGTGCTGGGGGAAAGCGATGTCAGAGCGAAAGAGCTTTACAGCAAAACCAGCTCATCAATGAAAGCTAATAAATACATTTACAAACATCCCCAAGACAGTAAATGCAGAGACATTCATGCACATTGAGAGCAATGCGAGAGAGGCATGAGATTTACTCCAACAGAGAGGAGAGGATGAGGGTAATGGTACCTGTAAGTGCGGTTCCTCTGATTAACAGATGCTGTGCGCACAGGACTTTGCTGCAGAATGGGCGCCATATTGCGTGTGGGGCTGGGGACGTAGTCATTAGGTACCACCGGAGGCCGCACTGGCTCAAGTGTTCTGTACGGCGAGTGTCTCCTGTTGGGTGGGACAGCAGGTTAATAACCTTGGGGAAACTAAATCAGACAATGACTAGCCTAGAAAACTTAGATTTAAAACTATTTTGCTTTACTTAAAGGGATAGTTCACCCAAAAATAAATTTTGAATTCTGAAGATGAATGAAGGTCTTAAGGGATTGGAATGACATAATGGTGAGTAATTAATGACCGAATTTTCATTTTTGGCTGAACCATCACTTCAATGTCTTACTCAGAAATGTGTCAGCATGTGAGAGTAATTCAATTTGGGGAAATAAAATGTGTCACTTTTTTTCTCTTTGGTATCAAAAGAAATGAAACAGGCATCTTTTGAGAATAAATTATTAACATACACGATTACTCGTCTTAATGTTTTTCACTTACTTTAAGGGATTTTTGCTATTTAAGGCTATTTTTACCAAACCGCTGTGCTTCTTGACTATGGCACACATGTAACAATTAACCATTTTTTAAAAAAAGAAAGAAATAAAATGACAGAAAATAAGCAACAGTAGACAAATCCTCACAGAAAAAAAAAAAAAAACACGATCAGAAACACTGATTCTCTCTCTCTGTCTCAAAAAAAAGTCCAGCTCAGATTTCTTCTAAAAAAAAAAAAAAATTTAATAAATAAATTTTGCTAAAATAAAATGATGATGACCATAATGTGTACAGGCACAATCATATTCCCACAACTGTAATTCATATTTTTAATCTGTATTACAGTAAACTAATTACTATAATTTTATAAATCAGCATAAAGTACAACAAATGCTTTTTTCTCATGCAAATATGTCAATGAAAATTGCAAAGAAAAATCAAAAAAGGGTCATGAACAAGAAATCAAAATTCCCTTGATCTTTTGACATATAAGGAGGTAATTGTACTATAAAACACCCTGACATTTTCACAACTCAATTTTATTGATAGCCTAAAATCAGCCTATATTGAAGCTGATTTGAAACTTTATTTGATGAACTTTTTTATTAACCAAGTTCCAGATTTTACTGCGGATTAGTTTACAAACACGGCACAATTTGAGACGATGATGTGCCTACTATATTGGATCCAACAGTAATGTCGCACCACATAAGTATGGGTAACTATTGCTTTGTCTGTTATTACAGATCGTTTGATATGTACTGAGTATTTCTGCATCCATCTAGGAAGGATGCAGGCTGTCAAACATACACAACTGTTAGCCAATCATAGCAGTGGGCGTTTACTTCCGAGTCTACAATCCACCACGCCCATTCAAACAGAGAGTTCTGATGTAGGGGGTTAAAAACAGGACAAAAACAGCCTATTACTTAATTACAATGATTTCATATAAAAATCCCTTTAATGGTTTTAAATAAATAAGGTTTTATTGCAACCATTGACATGTTCTTCACAGGTTTTGTAAGATTCACAGAACAGTTAACATATGTTCAGATTTCCCATCTCTTGCATATGCATGCATTTCATGAGAGAGTGAGCTTTAGCTGTGTATTGTTGCTGACCTGTCCTTTAAGCAGCACACAATCTGGCCTGCAATGCCCAGCCATCATGGGGCGACACAGGAAACCAAAAGAGCGCCAATCTGCACAGCTAGTGCTCAGAAAACAGGGCAGGACACACCCTTTGTCCTCAGTGCTCATACACATCAAGCTCCATCTCCCTAATAATGAACACTCTTTAAAAACTGAGCATATCTTATCTTTTTTAATCACAGTTCCACGCTTTCGCAATTTTAGATGCCAAAGCATATTTAACACGCCTCTTTTGACCCAAATGTAAAATCAGGCTCTTCACTGGGATAAAAGGGAAACAAGGGATGTGAAGGATAATGTCATCTGTGGGGCTAAGGCTGAATTCTCCCTGAGGACTAAAGATATGACCCACACATGTGCCCCTGAACTCAACTAGAGACACGTCACATCACGCTGTGCGTGACCTACACTGAGAAACAAGAAAAACCTCAGTGTTGCTGTAGAAACATTATTATAAAAAAACAATGTTTTGAATTATCTGATTAGTAAAAAGAGTAAAAAAATACAAGTCAAATGTTTGAATACACTTGATCTACATACTGGAAATTAGTAGGTGTGTCGAGATGACACATTTGTGACCCTGGACCACAAAACCAGTCTTAAGGTAAAATTTGACAAAACTGAGATATATACATCATATGAAAGCTCAATAAATAAGCTTTCTATTGATGTATGGTTTGTTAGGATAGAACAATATTTGGCCGAGATTCATCTATTGGAAAATCTGTAATCTGAGGGTGCAAAAAAAATCAAAATACTGAGAAAATCACCTTTAAAGTTCTCCAAATTAAGTTCTTAACAATGCATATTACTAATCAAAAATTACATTTTGATAGGTTTACAGTAGGAATTTAGCAAAAAATCTTCATGGAACATGATCTTTACTTAATATCCTAATAATTTTTGACATAAAAGAAAAATCAATAATTTTGACCCATACAATGTATTTTTGGCTATTGCTACAAATAAACCCCAGCGACTTAAGACTGGTTTTGTGGTCCAGGGTCACATTTGACTGGTACTGCATAGCAGAATTTGTCATTCACTTTATTTATCAAAAACATTGCAGAATTTAATTTACATAAATTTAAAGGGTCATGAACTGCCTTTTTTATTATTTTGTACTGTTCTCTGAGGCCAACCTACAATGTTATCCAGATTTTTACATCAAAAAACATCATAACTTAGAAGTAATAGGCTATTTTCGGTCCAGTTTTGACCCCCCTCATCAGAGCGCTCTGTTTGAATAGGCATGGCAGATTGTAGACTCAGAAGTAAACGCACACTGCTGTGATTGGCGAACAGTTGTGTATATTTGACAGCCTGCATTCTTCATAGATGGACGCTGCTGTGATTTAGGTTAAAAATGCATAAATACTCAGTACATATTAAACAATCTGTAATAATAGACAAAGCCATAGTGACCACCTAATAAAAACAGGTACTCACACTTGTGCGTTGCAACATTGTTGGATCCAATACAGTTGGCATAGTATCTTCTTTATAAATCCTGTATCGAATTGTGCAGTTTTGAGTTCCGAATCTTACAGGATATTTTCATAGTATAATGACTTCTTATAATGTTTAAAGATGAAGGGAATTTTGATTTCTCAGTTTGTGAACCCTTTAACTCAAAACTTTTTATGCTGTTCACTGAAAGACTTGGATGTGTGAGCATCATAAGAAAACACTTAAGACAAAATAAGTCACTGGCACAATCTCAATGGCCGATTCTCTCATTCGTGACCCCCTAGAGCTACAAAGTCCATATATACATACCCTATAGTGCCTTTGCCTGACATTGGGGGGCTGGGTGGTTTCTGTGTGGGAGGTGTGGTACGAAGAAGGCTGCCCATCTTCATGTTCTGGGTGTTGACCTATGACAATAACAACAAAAATCAACAACAAAAACAGCCTTTAGCTGTGAACAAAAACATCTCAGTTTTACAGAAGAAAAGAAAAAAGTTGACAGAAGCTTAGAACAGCAGCATACAATGTAGAGCCAGAGAGAAAGACTGTGAGAAAGTGTTTTATCTAGAGAAAACAATGAAAAGCCCAAACAAACAGAACAAGCTCACACACACACACACACACACACACACACACACACACACACACACTCCTGAGCAACATGCAACAATTATAAAACGCAAATATGATATGGTAAGGATGAAAGAAGAAACAGGGGTGATTGCCAAATGGTTGTTCAATTTCTGATTTGCAAAATCAAACTAAAACATTATTCGCTCCACCTCAATTCCTCATGAATGCATCTATATGAGACATTTCTGAGTCTCCAAATAGTTTAAACCTAAAATGAAAAAAATCAGTATTCTCAGTCCATATTTCGGTCATATGAACTAAGGAATCAAACCTTATTCCTTCTCCATTCATTTCACCTGATCATAGACAGCTGTAAAGGCCCTTACCTTGAACCTAAGCAACCACTTAAACCAAGAGCGAAGCAGAGAACAGAGTTGAGAGGAAGCACAGAGAGGTTAGTGACACAAATCTCAGACACAAAG
The DNA here is from genome assembly GCF_049309525.1 of Garra rufa. NCBI lineage: Eukaryota > Metazoa > Chordata > Actinopteri > Cypriniformes > Cyprinidae > Garra > Garra rufa. Next base: position 5,877,151 of record NC_133368.1, on the reverse strand, counting down.
AAAACCCACGTCAGATTCCGGCATTTGTTAGTTCAAAACAAACATGTTAGTTTGGAAAACTGTTCCTCTTGAGGTGACCCGTGTCCTACCTTCACACCGTGACCGATATCGTCCAGCATGCTGTAATCAATAGGTTTGCGAATGTACCGCACTGGCCTCTCGGGATTGGCTGGAGCGATTATTTTGTGTGTGCGAGAGGTGTTCTTATTGGTTGTGAGGATGCCGATCTCTCGCCTTGCCACTTTTTCTTTGTGGATGTCCACCGTCTGGATTAGAAGGATAGAACAAATTCAGATTCAGAACTATAACCACTTTCATATAGGACATTTGCATTCTGAAGTCTTAAAGCTACAGCAGCAAGAATTAAATTACCTCACAGAAGCATGAGACAACTTGAGAAGAAAAATCATGGCCTCTTTAAACTTCACATTTGTTGAAGCAGGTTACAGAACACACAGTATGTGAGGCGGATTATTAAAGCGTGTAGTTTGTGAAAGGTCTGAAAGCTCTGTCGGCGGAGTTCTGTTTCATTTCGCACGGCAATTTGGGAGAGGATCGTGTCAAAAGCACTTCACGAGAAGAGCTGCATTAGATGTTGTGCGGCTGTGTTTAATCGCTTTAGAGCTCATGCTGTTGACAGCTGTTAAATAAAAAATAAAAAAGGAAACACAGAGGGGGGATAAGCCGCTGCTGCTGGCATCTCAAACACAGCTAAATGATTTTCAGTATTAACTGACAGTGATATGGTAAATAGGGATAGAGTCCAGAGCAACAGCTGAGACCGCAGATGAGGGCAGTCAAGAGAGGATAGATCGCAGAAATGGAGACAAAAAAAAAAAAAAAAAAGAATGAAAAGTGAAAGAGAGAGAAATCATCCTGGGATGCAAAACCATGGTTGCAAGTTCTGTCATTAGCAACATAGTTCAACAATTCAGTGTTACCCAAAAACAGTTCCAATGAGCATTTGCAAATAGCATTACAAAGCTATGTGGATGAACAGCAGCTCTTAAAATACATTAAATGTAATCAAAAGAGTGATTTTCAATCCATATTGAGGTGCATGTGTGTGGTCCCTTATCCAGTTTACTGTGCTATTCTGAATAGCTCAGAGCTGTGTGCAATGTAACAGTCCAGATGTGACGCCACAGGGAGGAATTTCCCACAAGTGGTAGAGGAGAAAGAGAGAAAGAGAGAAGTGGTGAGAGAAAAAGAGAGAAGGCAGGGACATGAACACATAAATGAAATGAGTATGTGTGACTAACATTTGCTCGTATCTTTGGCTGGCACAAAACACAACAGCAGTCGCACCAGACCCCTGCGGTTACACTGCATCTGAATTACAGCTCTTTACAGAAGATGTTTAATTACTGAATCAATGAGATCGACTGACTTGAAAACTGCCTGGACAGTGAGACAATCTTAGTAGATGTAGTTTAAAGGGATAGTTCACCCCAAATTTTAATTCTTTTATTAATTACTCACCCCTAGGGCTGGGCCATATGGCAAAAATGTAATCTCGATAATTTTTTCCCATATTGAACGATAACGATATATATTACGATATAAGCTGTTGATGTCGCCAGCTTTAAAATAGTATCCCAACAATGACTAAAGCCACAAAAATTAAAGGGTTCATTAAATTACATTTTAAAGTATAGTTTATTAACAAAAACAGATTATAGATTTGGCCTTAAAAATTAAAACAACTTACTAAAATAAAAAAATAAATAAAAGTTGTGACAGAGTATGGTAAATGAGAGTAAATGTACAAAATGTAAACATAAAATTATTGTAAAAACATAATTTGTAATAATTATTTATTTATTTACTATTATTAACACAATTGTTTATTTTCTCTACTATAGGTTGAGCTATTTAAATTAAAGGCAACCACTGCATTTTGAAACAATCTACAGTATAAATAACAAAAAATTACGACACAGTTCTTTCTTAATCGTATTAAGTGCAGACAATTCAGCCATAATCAAAGTAGGCTACTCTCTAAATATTCAAAGTGCAAATAGAGACCGAATATTTCAAGCATGATACAGAGCTATAGACATACACAACCTATTATAGCCTACATACTAATAACAGCCTAGATATGTCATGTAGCCTCATTTGCGTGCATTGCGGAGTCACTCTCTAAACAAGGGGGATTAAAATTGCTTTTGAATGCGCGTGCGTGTTTTGCTTTCGGTTTCAGTTTTAACAATCGCGCCAAACTGACCCAATATCGATATCGGCCAATAATTGTTTGTTAAAATCGGTATTGGCCAAAATAATTCTTATTGGTGCATCCCTACTAGTTTTAGTGTCAGTACCACTTATAATTGAGCTTCTTATATTGTACTTTTAACCTATGTCACAGTCATTTACCTGTCAGCTCCTAGTAGACTCTAAAAGGTGTCAGTCTTCCTTTAGTAAATATAGCCCAGAGTGTGAGATTGTATAGGGAGGTGTGGTGTGTTGCTAGGTTACCTGAGAGATGTGGTTGATGGAGGACTCCATTCGGCGCAGCTGGGACGCCTGGATGTCGAGCATTTGGAGCACATTGTTGGCAAGTGTGTTGATCAGGTAGGCCACACTGGCCAGGGACTGAGTGGTGTAGTTCTTGGTTTCCTCTAGAGCGGCGTGCTTGTCTGGAGACTGACAGAGAAATAAAAGAGCAATAGTCAGTGCACCATTAAATCCGTTCAGCCATTTAAAGGAATCGTTTAACCAAAAATAAAAACTCTGTCATTAATTACTCATTCTCATGTTGTTCCAAATCCGTAAGACATTTGAAGTAGGGTTGGGTCGATAGACGATGCCATCGTCCATCGCCGATGGCCAATAGACATCACAATGCTGAGCCGGCATCGCGATCCTCCGCCCCACCCCCGCAGCGATAAACACACAATCACACTATATAGCCAAATGAAATGCATGCTTTCAATTTCTGCATCTTTACTTAATTATTATTATTTTGAGGAAATAATAACAAGGAGGTTGTTAGCGATCACAATACAAATTACAGTGAACTCCAAACGAATTACACAAACTAGTTTGTTTACATTAATAAATGAGGCATACAAAAACAGCAGAAAAATCATTTTAATTAAATTAGATTAAATAAACTACACCAAATATGCCTTTTTCATGGTTTTACCATAACGAACAGAGCTTGGAACAAAAAACAAGAGAATATATTTTTTTCCATCGAAATATACAGTACAAAGCCTAGTATACATTATAAATAACAGTTTACCATTCAAACACATTGGGAATATGGAAACACTTGGATTTGTGCCGAATTACAGAGGTGCGTGAGCCCAACGCCTGCTATTTTTAGTTTAGCTTTGTTTTGGTTTCTTAACTTTATATATTTTGTTTCATTCCTGTTCTGTTCAGAATACCGTTACATTTAGATGATTCGTTTTGGAGTCAGGGTAACTAACTTGTAGCTATGTTTATAGTGTTTATAATGTTAATACATAATAATATTTCGCTTGATTTGGTATTATTTCTGATATTACACTTTCTCTCTAAACATTCCGCTGCTCATTAAATGCGTTTGGAGAGAGTTGGTTAAGCAGTAAGAAATCAATGAGAGTGATTTCGAACTTAAAAAAGCTGATTGGTCGAAAATATGTTAAGGACCAACACACATCCTCCAAATACATCAACATAAACCCGCGCTTGCTCTGTCTCTTATGCACGCACGCACTGTCACGATCTAATGCACTTCTTAATGCCGGATCTTTAAAAACAAATACCGCAATGCAAAAATCCAAAATCTGACATTTTCCAGAACAGGATCCGGCTCAAATTAAGCACTGGTGGAAACGGTAGGCTACAATTAATTAATTCGTTATGAATTAATTATTTAACAACAACAACCATCCCTCACCCCCGCCCCCTGACGACGATGCCATCGTCCATCGCGATGTTTCACATTAGACATCGTACGATGCCAAATTGGTCGACATCGCCCAACCCTAATTTGAAGGAACACAAATCAAGATATTTTTGATGAAATCCAAGAGTTTTTTGACCTTGAATAGACAGCAATGCTACTGACGCGTTCAAGGGCCAGAAAGGTAGTAAGGATATCATTAAAATAGTCCACGTGACATCAGGGTTCAACTAAAAAGATATGAAGCTATGAGAATACTTTTTGTGGGCAAAAAAAAAAACGTGTCTAAAACTGACACAGAAGAGAAGAAATTGTTGAATAAAAGTTATTTCTGTTTTGTGTCCTTTTGTTTCGATGTCCCTACTACCTTTATCGGATGTTTGAAGGTTTTAGTTGTGTTCTGTCTATGCAGTGTCAGAAAGCTCTCAGATTTCATCAAAAATATCTTAATATGTGTTTTGAAGATGAACAAAGATTATATGGGTTTGGAACAACATGAAGGTGAGTATTTCATGACAGAATTTTAATTTTTGGGGTGAACTAACCCTTTGAAGACAGTGTTAAGAATCAAACTGTGATACTAGAGTACCCTCAGTGATTTTTGCTGGTTAAAACATTTTTATATTTCATTTGAGCATTTATCTGTCTGTCTTCAGTGGATCTGTGACATTCAGTAAATATTTATTGCTTGCCTCCATTCCTGTGGATCAACTGATATTTTTGAAACACTTCTTTTGAACAAAGCAATGAACAAATGGAAAAAGCTACTTACAACATTAGATGTAAAGCAAAACTGACACCGAATCAACGCTCAACAAAACCAAATCAGTATCAAATTGGAATCTTGCGAGTCAGAATCAAGCCAAATCAAATGGATAAAATGAATTGTTCACAAGCTACCTGGTGCAATAAAGAACGGCTTCAATAAGCAAGTTGCAAGCTTTGTTTCTTTCAATGGATGTAGTTAAATATCCATCTCGTCCAACACTTTCTGTTTTCTGTCTTGAAAAAAATCCTGAGATTCAGTGCGTGAGAAAACAGTCCAGATGAATAAAACTGAATCACGAACAATTTTAGAGTCAGACCTTACTGCATAACCATTTAATAGATTTAAATCAAAATTATTAATTTATGAATTCTGAATCACTAGTTGAGATTCCAAACAGCAGAAAGAAAACACACATGCTAATGTATTATCAGGGAAACTGATTCTCAGGTCAGTATGTGTAAATCTTCTCCATCAGGCAAAGACTTTTACTGGGACAGTATTTTACTGGGTTCATGCTTCGGTAAAATGTGTCTAGCGACGCCCCTGGTGTGGAATGTCAGGATCTAAGCAGTTCTTCTGTGACATCAAGCTGCAGAGTCACATGACCTGGGCTTTGATCCCTAGTCTGACAGAGAGAAAGTGTACGCGTGTGTGTGTCTGTGTACACAATTCCTGTCTTTGTCCCAGGATGGTACCAGGAGGGAACAGTCACCTCTCACATACTTTTGACTGTGCTATTATAGATTGCAAAGCACTGTAACACACATTCAAAAAAATCCACACGACAACAGACCACTGTGGACCCCAAACTACCTTAAAGGTCGACTGTATGGACAGTGCTGCTGGTGTCATATATAGATACGTTAGATATGCAAAATGAACTGATTATTTCATAACACAAAGTCATGTTGAGAAAATGGATGAAATGTTGCAAAAAATATCAAAAGAAATAAAATCGACATGTTTGTTAAAATTCCTTTGTTAATTTATTCCATAACTCTCGGCTGATGCAATATCAAAATGAGAAAATACTGGCCACTTAACCATCCTAGCTAATAAATCAATTTATCATTGCTCATCTAAACTTACATGACTTCCATGCTGCAGTGAAACAGAGCAGTAAAACACATGTGACAAAAAAATAAATCATTCATTCGCATGGATGAACTTATTTTCACATAATGATTTGCACCACTGAATGCATTTACTGCACTGAAGTGCTGCAGGCCCATAAGAAGCTGTGGGCTTGCAGTGGGCGGGCATGTAGGCCAGGAAGGCCCGTCCTCCCCCAGGATACACAACGACACACTGACACTAATATGCAGACGCAGCGCGCTGACCCACGCTGATGACATCACATCTGCATCTGAGCAGAGAGAGCGGAGGAGGAGAGACCGTCCCACACAGAGCTGACCCTTCAACACTACGAGCAGCAGCATCTGGAGAGGAAAAACATCCCTCACAACCGCTGTGATGCACCGCTCATGTACAGATGTAACTGATGAGTAACAGAGACCCTGAGAACAACTACTGAATATATTATTACCACACCTACGCATTACAGTAGAGAACTGGGAAACTCATTAAAACACACAAAGAGAAAATCAAAACATCTCAGAACATGTTCCATCCAAAATTATTGTCAGGTTGGCAGTCAAAAGAAATAATAAATCCCAAACAGTTCCCAAATGTATCTGCAAAGCACTTTTCACAATACAAATTGTTATTGAAACCGGAGCACTTTATTTTCCACACAAACAGCATCAGATGTCAATAACTAGGGACATTTTTCATGCGAGTGATAATCGCTCTGACTGGCTGTTACATTGTATATGAATGTGGATGACTGGACAGACAGAAGCAGACAACTATCACTGGGCTGCCTTTTGGTTAGTATCAGCATGTGTTTTATTTGATGATCCCTGTGCACCAGAATTAAAGTGAACCCCAGGTATTAAAACTTCTATGGCTTATTATTACTGAAATATGTAGTAGAAAACCCATGAAAGATTTACATTATATTTAAAAAATCCACATTGTTTTATGTACCATTAGTTTATGTAAAATGGTTGCTCTCAGTGAGCTACTGGCGCTACCTGCTGCTATTTGTACTGCAACATGACTCAAAAAATAAAACACTGATACAATGCCACATTGTGCAGCTTTTGGTTTTTAATTTTCAGTCGAAGGACAACAAGAGAAGTGATGTAAGTCTTTTTTGCTTTCCTATAGTGATAAGAAGAGGAGAAAAGAATTGAAAGATGCCTGTGGATGAATAAAACTTCCTAAAGACCTGTGTCTTTGTTCTCTTCACTTCAGCCCTGATGCCTTTGAAGCTTTTAGTAGACCACAGCTACTGAAAGAGCTTACAAACGGCAGAGACAAGAAACACTAGATGAGATCCTGGTGGGATGTAAACATGCCGATGCTTGTCATGACGCAGCGCAGATTTCACTTGATATCCAGGGGTGTTTAGACTCCTTGTGGGGAAAATCAATGGTACAGCATTAGAGGTCGACCGATGTATTGGTTTTGCCGATTAATCGGCACCGATAGTTGATTGGCGGAACTATCGGTTATCGGCAAAAATACTTGCCGATAGTTTTTCCGGGTTGAGTTCTTTGCTGAAGTGGCTCACGCTGCCCTCCGCTGTCATAGAGTATGAGAGGTTAAGTCCGACACCAATGTTTAATGTCAGAATTGTTACCATATGTTTGCATTGGTTTATATAGTTAACCAGCAAAGTTGCAGATTTAAAGACGTGATGTGAGAAAGCAAACTGTGTTCAAACCTGCTGCGCCACAGCGCGCCATTCATAGTTTTACATTACATCACATCTGTCCCAAATCTTTGTTAATGTTCATAAAGTCCAGGCTGGAAGATTGAGTATTGTGCATGTAAGCGAAACGTTTGTATTTCTGTAGCTCTAATAAAGTATGTATGCTACATATAGAGCTTTAATTTATGTTTTAGCCTTTTCTTCAGGCCGCGGAAGCATAGTAGTGGGTTTGCATCTTGTTACGCACTTTACTTCACAATGCCATTTTTCCTTGTTCTTATTTGATTTTAATAATTGATCAACAAAACTATGTATTAAAAAAATAAGATAAAAATACTACAAAACGAAATTTGTTTAAGAAGTGGTCAAAAATTGTGTCTGACCCTCTCCAATTCTCCCGGCGTATTGCCTTCCAATTCATACCACATCCTTTATGACATTTACAAATTACACACACTTCTTTCGTAATTAACAGATTAAACTAAAACAAAACACAAACAAATAATAATATTTAAACATAAATGTAAAACAGAAAAGAAATTTTCTTAAATGGCTACAACAATATAGATCAGACTTTCTCTTTCCGTTTGATATGTTGTTTAAATCTTTGCCTCTTTTTTGATCATTCTTGAAATAAACATTTGCCCGTTTGGTGATTAAATAAACTGTTTTAGACTTCCGCTTGAACTACAGGCGACACGTTTGTCTGTATCTAGAACTCTGATCATTAATGGACCAAACTGAATTTAACACAGATGAAAAATGAGGCTGTGAGGGATAAACTTGCAGCATTTACAATGGCACACACTGTATGAAAGTCCTACATAATGTAATTTTCATTACTCACAACTTCCAAAAATATTTTGAATGGCAGTGTACATTTGTCTTGTGTTTGTTTTGTGATAGTTGTTCATGAGTTATTTGTCCTGAACAGTTAAACTGCCTGAAAAATCCTTCAGGTCCCACAAATTCTTTGGTTTGCCACCATCTTTTGCATATTTGAACCATTTTCAGCAACGACTATAATTTTGAAATCCATCTTTTCACATTAAGGACAACTGAGAGACTCACAACTACTACACAAAGTTCAAACGCTCACTGATGCTCCAGAAAAAAATCAGGATGAATTCAGAGCCTGGAGGTGAAAACAGTTCAGGGTAAATTTAACATTTTGACTTCTGGGAAACATGTAAATATCTTCTCTAGCTTCTGAAGGGCAGTACTTCATGAAAAAAAAAAGATGATATTTAGGCAAAATAAGAAAAATGTACACATTTGAATGAACGGGGTCATTTTTTATAAAATCAACTGCAAACATTTTGCAGATACGGCAAAGTGTATGTACAATTTTGATCATAACTGCACATATGTCATGTACAATCAATCAGTGATGATATATGTTTAAGCATCATGCTTTGTGATCCTTGAATACATAACAATTTTGAGTCAGGCATCACTAAAAGTAAAGATTAGTGCTTCAGTGAGTGAGTCAAGTGTAATTCAATTGCTTATGAATCAGCCTATGCTGGCCAGTCTGTATTGCTTGTGTTTTTGTGCAGCTAAAAAAGTTCTCTTCCCTGTGAGGAGGGAGGGAATTATTTAGATGCTACTCAATCAGGTGTAGTTTAAAAATAATAAATTGTGTCCATGAACCATGAATTGATGTGGGTCTGAAGGGCAGGTCTGTCTGGAAGAGCTGAACGTCTGCTCATTGTTTCAGCTGCTTTTGTTTGAAATGAACAGCTCTGTAAAAGAGAGCAGGTACAGGAGTCATTTACCGGCCAGCCCACTGAACCACACAGTACATCTCTCTGTTTCAATGGCACACAAATGGAGGCAGGGCTCATGGGTAATTACACGGTAGCGTGCCCATTAATGACTGCTCAGCTGTGCACTCACAGCACTGACCACAGCAGAAGGACACACTGATTTTTCAGTGATGACTCAAATAATTACACTCTGAAAATGAACAGGTGGGCAGAACAAGAGACGCTGATGACACTTTTGTACCTCATGTTAAATGCATAGAGCTCACAGCTCTTTTCATCAGACACCTCACCAGAGACCTCTTTCAACAGCAAGAGCTTTTCAAACAGGGTGTCAGACCGCTGGTGACGCTACTGACGTGACTGCACTTTACAGAAGCGTGACTGTGGCTCAGCTCAATTGAAAGCAATGAACCTTACAGATGAGCTGAAGCAATAATCACGGTCAAAGGATGTCTCAAGTAGTGCAGTACAATTCAATTGAGCAAATCTGTACATTCATATGGTTCTTTTCAATAAAGCTTTCAAAAAGAGTAATTAATTTCAGCAATATTTGTCTCTCATTGGCCATCCATCCCCACTCTCTCTATATATGGGCGATATACAGGTGCTGGTCATATAATTAGAATATCTTCAAAAAATTGATTTATTTCACTAATTCCATTCAAGAAGTGAAACTTGTACAATGTATACATTTATTCCGCACAGACTGATATATTTGAAGTGTTTATTTCTTTTAATTTTGATGATTATAACTGACAACTAATGAAAACCCCAAATTCAGTATCTCAGAAAATAAGAATATTACTTAAGACCAATACAAAGAAAGGATTTTTAGAAATCTTGGCCAACTGAAAAGTATGAACATGAAATGTATGAGCATGTACAGCACTCAATACTTAGTTGGAGCTCCTTTTGCCTGAATTACTGCAGCAATGCAGCGTGGCATGGAGTCGATCAGTCTGTGGCACTGCTCAGGTGTTATGAGAGCCCAGGTTGCTCTGATAGTGGCCTTCAGCTTTTCTGCATTGTTGGGTCTGGCATATCGCATATTCCTCTTCACAATACCCCAAAGATTTTCTATGGGGTTAAGGTCAGGCGAGTTTGCTGGCCAATTAAGAACAGGGATACCGTGGTCCTTAAACCAGATACTGGTAGCTTTCGCAATGTGTGCAGGTGCCAAGTCCTGTTGGAAAATGAAATCTGCATCTCCATAAAGTTGGTCAGCAGCAGGAAGCATGAAGTGCTCTAAAACGTCCTGGTATACAGCTGCGTTGACCTTGGACCTCAGAAAACACAGTGGACCAACACCAGCAGATGACATGGCACCCCAAACCATCACTGACTGTGGAAACTTTACACTGGACCTCAAACAACGTGGATTCTGTGCCTCTCTTCTCTTCCTCCAGACTCTGGGACCCTGATTTTCAAAGAAAATGCAAAATTTACTTTCATCAGAGAACATAACTTTGGAGCACTCAGCAGCAGTCCAGTCCTTTTTGTCTTTGGACCAGGCGAGACGCTTCTGACGCTGTCTGTTGTTTAAGAGTGGCTTGACACAAGGAATGCGACAGCTGAAACCCATGTCTTGCGTACGTCTGTGTGTAGTGGTTCTTGAAGCACTGACTCCAGCTGCAGTCCACTCTTTGTGAATCTCCCCCACATTTTTGAATGGGTTTTGTTTCACAATTCTCTCCAGGGTGCGGTTATCCCTATTGCTTGCACACTTTTTTTCTACCACATCTTTTCCTTCCCTTCGCCTCTCTATTAATGTGCTTGGACACAGAGCTCTGTGAACAGCCAGCCTTTTTTGCAATGACCTTTTGTGTCTTGCCCTCCTTGTGCAAGGTGTCAATGGTCGTCTTTTGGACAACTGTCAAATCAGCAGTCTTCCCCATGATTGTGTAGCCTACAGAACTAGACTGAGAGACCATTTAAAGGCCTTTGCAGGTGTTTTGAGGTAATTAGCTGATTAGAGTGTGGCACCAGGTGTCTTCAGTACTGAACCTTTTCACAATATTCTAATTTTCTGAGATACTGAATTTGGGGTTTTCATTAGTTGTTAGTTGTCATCAAAATTAAAAGAAATAAACACTTGAAATATATCAGTCTGTGTGGAATGAATGTATACATTACATAAGATTCACTTTTTGAATGGAATTAGTGAAATAAATCAACTTTTTGAAGATATTCTAATTATATGACCAGCACCTGTACAGGTAGACATGATTAACAGGTAGAAATTTAGGTTGAGATTTCGGACTATCGTCTCTATGGCGGTTACACACTCACGTGAAACTGCCGTGCTACGTGGTCATCAAATGATTTAAGCATTGTGGTTTAAAAACAAGTTTCTGAGCACTGTCAGAGAGGTGTGCACGTAAAGGCAGTGCTTATAGAGTTAGAGTTATTTTTGCCACATCTTGAACGGTTAAATACACACACTTGTATGTGTCAAAATGCCAGTCTTTGCAAGTATCCATGTAAACATTTCAGGATTTCTCTCCATATAATTGACTTCAATGGTGCATTATCTATGTCTGTGTGAAGTCTGTTTCGTCCAGTTCAAGACAGTTAGGGTATGTCAAAAAACTCCCATCTTGTGAAACTTGGGGGCACCATAGAAATCTATTATATGAAGATAATTCCTGTTTCTTCAAGAAACAATTTCTTTAAGACTGAAGAAAAAAAAACATGAACATTTTGGAAGGCAAAGCTTTGAATAAATTATATGTAAATTTTTGTTCTGGAAGTGAACTCCATTAAGTGAAAACAAACATTCCTGCTGTCTGTCATTTAATGTTAATCAAACAACAAAAGAGAAAATCTCTCACTGCTCTTGACTAAATCATTTTTGTAACTTTAATAATAAGAAACACATATTTAATTTACACAATGAAAAAAATGCAGTGCTTTTATATATTTGATTACTTTGTACAATGCATGTAGCGCTTTTTTTTAATTTAGGCTAGTTTTAGTTTGTGATAATGACACAATTTCTATTGTTTAAAAAAATTATATCAAAGACCCTTTAAAAAAAAAAAAAAAAAAAATTATATATATATTTTTTTTCAGCTTTATATTTGGTGTATAGTGGAGTCATCTGTAAATATTTTTATTTTCTCAGGTTTTATTAATTTTCTTGAAGTGACAACATACAGAGCTCCTTAATTAACAAATGTAAAAAACTAAAATTCCATGCACACTTTTTTGTGCTCTTGAGAAACTATTCACATGCTCATGGGAATTTTTTTGCATGCTTCCGCATTACAATTTCTAGTTTTATATAACCTTTTGTAGTTTTATATTATTTCATTTGTGCATCAGTGCCATCTTACTATGAATAAAACGAAACCATGGAAGCACATGAATTAACAGGGAGGTACTTGCTCAAAACTGGGCTTTTCTTATGGTAGTACCTCTAATATCGAGAGCTTAATGTCCAATTTAACAAATCTTCTGTGGGAGCAGAGAAACCATGAAACAAAATGGGCTGATGGCATAAAATTTGCCAAGGTCAATGGTCTATAAAAAAAGTACTGTAAAAAAGTTTTCAAATCTGGCTTTCGTTAGAGCAGTATGACATATTTCAAGTCCCTAGGTTCCTTTAACGGATACTTTGTGGAGGCCAAGAAACCACACCGCAAAATGGGCTGATGGCACAATAGGTGAATAAGTGTGCATTGTCCTCCTATATGCTAAGTTTAATGGTTTCTTGTGCGCACATACGTCTGTATATTTTATTTTTGCAAAGGTCCTTGAGGCTATGTAATACGGTGCTAAGAATATAGTGAGAAGGAACCCAAAATGCTTATAACCTGCATTTTGCATAATGAAAAAGTGCACCGTGCATCCATTCAGTTGAATTGCAGTTGAATTTTTCTGCTTGCTTTTGAAACTTATTGCTGAAAAGAAAGTTCTTACAAACCATTGGAAATTACCTCTTAATTGCATAATTAGAAAAAAAGTTTCAACATAACTATTCAAATAGACAGCTTGACTACTTAAATGAGTTTGCTAGAGTTTGAAGCACACTCAACACTGATGTGTTGTCATGTGAACGTGCAGTCGAGGATGTATCGCAGATGTGGAAGTCTAAACCGAGAATCAAAGCAGCCCACACTGTCTCTCCTCCTACACACACAGCCTCATCTCTCTTTCATCTTCACCAGCATATCAATACAGAACCGGCCAAGACGAAAAATATCAGCATCTGTCTCGCAGTATGATCTCTCTGTACAGCAGGAGAATTATGGCTCATGTCACCATAACTGCTGCCTGTCAGTACGTCAGCCTCACACAGAGAGAGAAAAAGGCAGCAACTAAATGTGGAAAGCAAGTGTGAGGTTTCAGTGGCTAGAGTTTATAGGTGATCTGTGTCATTTTTAAATGACTGGAAAACCAAGAGAGATCAGAGACAGAGAGAAAATACATAAACTGCACAGGGATTTAAATGCAAGTACAGATCATGTTTGGTATTTGGCTTTATTGCTGCAAACTGTTTGAGGTGCTAGTGGCCACCCGAGTGTAATTATTGCATCTGTCGTCGGGGAAACAAGGATTTAATGAAACCATCATTAAACAAAGATAATTAACCTGGATCACAGCGACCTGTGAAACACATGCGTAGACTGGCTGGCTAATAGTGGTGGATATACAGTGGAGAGCAAAATAATATGTAATGTAATATTCATCGTTCAAAATTGGAAGGAATTTAGTTGTGGCTATACCATGCTAGGAGAACAGTGTCCAAGGCTCTTCAACAAAAATCAAAAAACATACAAACAAAAAAAAACTTTATTTTGTGGGAAACACAGTGATCAAATTAGAGAACAGCAATGGTTATAGCACGAAGAAAGATTAAAACTACAATTTCGGAGGGTAACAGCTGACAGAAATGAGTAGGAAGTTTGAATGACTTTAGCACATCTTTGGCCGCAGGACATCACTAGTTTGTCACACTGCGCTGGTGTGATCTTGGTCTACTTTTCTTCCACTCTTATCCATAGTTTGGTAACTGTAGTGGGTTTCTTAGCCTTAACTTTGTCACCAAGGGTTTTCCAGAGATTTTCAATTGGGTTTAGATCAGGACTCTGGCCCGGCCATTTCATTATTTCAACATTCTTGGTTTCAAAGAACTGCTTTACCTGTTTTGCAGTGTGACAGGGGCATTGCCTTGCATGAAAATTACCTTGCAGGCTGATTAGGAGATGCTTGCAGGGAAGGAACTGGATGTTGCTAAAGGAGGTTCTGATAAACATTTGCATTAACCCTGCAATGTATCTGTATAAGAGGTTCAACTCCTGCTGCAGAAAACATCCTCCAAACTATGACAATTCCTCCTCCACCTTTCACTGACTTCTTTATGCACATGGGCTTCAGTCTTTCCTGAGTTTGATGCCGAACAAAATGTTTCCCATCAGACCCAAATTAAACTTGCTCTCATCACCAAAGTGAGCTTTGGACCACTTCTCCTCTCTCCACACAACATGATCCTCCACAAAAGTGAGCTTAGCCTTTTGATTCTTTCTGCTGATGAGGTTTGGTCACTGCAGAGTGCACTTTCAGTCCAAATTCTCTTGAACTTTGAGACACTGCATGTTGAGACAGATTCTTATCCTGTTCAGCACTAAACTAGCAAGCAATTCCAGTTGCAGTGTTGAGACGATTGCTCATTGAGAGTCTCTGCATTATCCTGTCTTCTTGTGCATTTGTCTTTTGTGGACAACCAGGCTTTTGGGGGGACTTGAATAAATGAGTGTCATTGTAAACCTGCAATATTCGAGAACTTCTCTTGCAATGGCTGAAAGGGTCATCCCTTTGGCCTTCATCCGGATAACCTCTTGTCGCAGGATTTCAGTCACCTTAGAATGGCTCACAATCTTGCAAAGACAACGAAAACTGGAATGTTAGGCTGCCAGTTAACTAGGGTTGGTTAGATAATTAGGAAATTAGCACCAGGCATCTGTAAGTGTTCTGTAATTTTAATCAGAGTTCTTTTCAAATACCTCATTTATTTATTTTTATACTGTGCTTTAGAATACAATCAATTTTTGAAATATGCTTATCCTGCCCTGCTACTCTTTTTAGGATAACCTCAAATAGGACCAAGCAGTGACCTTGAAATTTAGGATATTGTTATTCTCTAATTTTGATCTCCAATGTATATACAGCACAGTTTCCCGTGTGCACACACAGCATTCTTGTGTATGAACTGAAAAAAAAAAGAGAACCAGAAACTTAATTGGAGCAGAAAATATAAATGCCGTACATGGCCTTTAGACACCAATTAAAACATAAACATTAAAGATGCACAGTATAGACCTTATAATAAACACAAATATTTTATGTTACTTTTTTATATTTAACACTGACTAGTAAAAACAAGGCATATTGTAACTTTAATATAATTTTAAAAACAGCATTGTTTTCTATTTGAATATATATTAAAATCTAATTTATTCCTATGATGGCAAACTAAATTTTAGCCATTACACCAGTCTTTAATGCCACATGATCCTTCAGAAATCATTCTAGCCAATTTGCAGCTCAGGAAACATTGCTTATCATCAATGGTGAGCAGTTATGCAGCCTAATATTGCTGTGGACACCATGACGTTCTTCAAGATGAATAGAAATGAAACATTGTGAATGTCTTTCCCATACCTTTTGATCAATTTAATGCATCCTTGCTCAAACAATCTTGCTTCACAAGGATGTCTGAGCACATCTAAGACAGTGCTGCTCCAGACCAGTCTGTAAGATGTAAGACATGTTCAACAAGCTCAGATCAGCTGCTATGAATGCAGTCATTTCAAACAAGTCAATATCACAGACATCAGTTACTGCAGACAAGCATATACTATATAACAGGTCAGATATCAAACAGCTGTGTTCTCTTACAAATACTGACAACAAACAGTTTCACTTCAGCACTCCCTCCATCACACTCTTTCTCTTCTTCTTACTATATTTCTCACTCTCTCTGTGTGTGTGTGTGTGTGTGTGTGTGTGTGTGTGTGTGTGTGTGTGTGTGTGTGTGTGTGTGTGTGTGTGTTTGTTTGTCTTGCTCTCTCTTTAGTCTGTGTTTTGCCTGCCTGTCCCTGACACTCTGTCTATTAATCTGACCTAGTTGGTCATCTGGTTTCTCTGGCCTGAGGAGAGGACAGCACTGCACAATGAAGCTGCAGGACAATTCACAAAAGAAATGCCTGCTTGCCTCTTTTACATCTCACTAAATTCACGAGAGGGGTGAAGAACAGAATGTGGAGGAGGAGAAGGAGGAGGAGGAGGACAAGATAGAGAGGCCTGACTGCTGAGTCTGGGCGCAGCTCCTCCATCTTCTGTGCTGTAATCGCTCTCAGATGGAGAATTACTGCACACTAAAACATGAAATATAGGCCTTGCTGTTCTTTTCCCAAACGGCAACACACATCTGATTCACACTCTAAATGCCTCATTGCCATTAATGATGCAATCAAGATGACTAACAACTAAAATGCATCCCTAAGAAGCCGTTTGAAAAAATATATATATGATAAACAAATCACTCTAGTATGTGATCACTGCTAAAACAATCCAGTGTGAATCATAGTTTGCTCAGAGAGTAATAATTGTTTAAATAACCACAGTGACGCAGCATTACTGAACAAAAAAATATAATAATTCAGACAACACAGCGCAAATAAACTGACAGGATCTTTAAAAGCACAAAATAAAGAGAAATTTGTGTTTAAACGGCATATTAAAGGGGTCATCGGATGCAGAACTAACTTTTACATGTTGTTTGAACTTTAATGTGTGTTGGCAGTTTATGTACACAACCACCCTACAATGATAAAAATCCACCCAGTGATATTTTTTAATCTTTAAAAGTAATATCCCCTTTTTAAAATCAGACCATTCTCAGCTTCTTGTCGTTGTGACGAAACACAGTTGATTGACATGAGCGTCTTACCTTAGACCCGCCCTCACTGAGCTGAAACAGTCCGACTCTGATCGCCATTGTGTGACTCAGGTGCAGAGGAAGACTCTAATTGAGAGATTGAGGTGTTTTGTTGTTGGATGTAATAATGAACATAGCAGTAGTCATTTACTCCCGACATCTGAGCCGCTTAAGAGGCAGAAAGAGCCGATCCCGATCTACATATGCATCTATGTTTGTGTGAATCATTCGTGATGCAGCTTTACCCACAGCAGAAGTGAGTATAAGGGTTTTTCATGCATCTTTGCAAATGGCCTTTCTTAATAATGTGCTTGTTGGCAAGTTTCGCCAATAAACACGGCTAAATGCAGCTAAACGCGGCTAAATGCAGCTAAAGTAAACATTACAGCTCGTAATCCCTCAGCAGAGAGGGGCGGGGCGAGCAGAGCTCATTTGCATTTAAAGGACCCATGCGATAAAATGAGCTGATATTTTGCAGAGCTGATTTTGACAAGGTAAACGGGTGTTTTTTTACACTACTATTGAGAATTTTTAACCAAAGTATATGAGACTTTTCATTAAGACCCTAAAGAATCATATGAACTTGTGTAAAATGGGCATCCGATGACTAGGGTTGCATCGATCCGACACTCTGGATCGGTATCGACGCCAATCCAAGCTTTTTGAATGGAGTAGTGAAGTAGTGTTTCGAATTACAACACCACAAATTTAATCAAGCATCTTTAAAAGCATCACGCAAAAGAACACAAGGACTTCGAACCGAGTGACAGCTTTTAATACTTTCTTTGTAAATACCTTGTAAATGAGATATTGTTTAATACAGCAGTTAAATAAATAAGAAGTTATTATTAAATGACTTTCATTGTCTGACTATAACACTATTGCTTGATTTTGCTCTATTTCGTCGTCAAAAAAAGTCTGAAACAAGTCAAACACAGCAGTGTTTCGTTTATGAATGAACGTGCGTTTTTAAACGAATCTAGTGAAATGATTCAATTTCCCATTCAAACAGAGAGTCACTTGCTTTATTTCTGAATGAACCATCCGTTCGAATGAATCAAGTCAATGAAATGATTCAGTAATTAAATCAGTGTCTTGCCGCCATCTGCTGGCAGATCTGTTCAGTTATTTAAATCTGTAATATTTCTGTTTTCAAAATGTTATTTTTAAAACATTAATCCTAAAATGAGTTTATGAATTTGATTACACTCATGCATGTCTCTCTTTTTCCCCCCTTTTTTATCCAACAATGTGCAAGCAGATTTGGTATTTCTTTCTTTACCTAAAACAAATAAATCTTAATGACAAAGTGAATTGAATATACATTCTTTAGTTTTGAAGGTAAAATACCCCCACTGATATCGGCCTGGTATCGGCCGGTACTCAGAATTTTTGGTATCGGATCGGTTTTGAAAAAATGGTGTCGTTGCATCCCTACCGATGACCCCATTAAAGGGACAGTTCACCCAAAAATAAAAATTCTGTCATTAACTACTCATCCTCATGTCGTTCCAAACCTGTAAGACCTTCGGAAAACAAATTAAGATATTTTTGATAAAATCCAAGAGCTTTTTGACCCTGCAGACAGCAACACAACTGACTGGTTCAAGGCTCAAAAAGGTGGTAAGGACATTGATAAAATACTCTGTGTGACATTTTTGGGTGAACTACCCCTTTAAAATCACTCAAATATTCAGTGTTCTGCAATATATAATATATTAAGCAACACTGTATATTACAATGAATTGTAAATTCATTTTGACTGGTTCATAACCTTAGAACACACAATACACAGAAAAGAAAAACAAAAACAAAACAAAAGCAGATGAAAAAAGCAAATAGCCTAGTTTTTCCTCCAGTAACTAGTCACAGAGTTTGCCCTCACAGAAAAGAGTCCTAGTGCCAGGAGATGAAAGAAACCAACTGCCATCCAGTCCATAAAAGGAGAGGCATTCTCCTCAAAGACTCAGGCTGGCATCGACTTGACAAACTATTCTCTGTGATAATGTCCTGGTCATAGTACATCCAGTGCAGTTCAACACATACAAACCCATTCTGTGAATAATAATTCAATCACACACTCTGAGAAGATAAATCTGAGGGTTTATTACAGACACTTTCAACTTGTTCACCCACCAGTAGAACGAGCATGGGCAGAAAACCCACTTTTAACACACTTCATTTTGACAAGTCTTTCATTCATGGTCAATAGTCAGGCGGCACAGACACCATCAGTCCTGCATTCGTCATGTTTACTGTCTAATTATGGCTCCTTCTGGAAGGACTGTCCTGCTGCTAGCGAACTCAGTGTGATACATTGCACAAATGCTCTGAGGAGAATAGCACTGACAATTATCAGCTATAGCTTATTACTAATACATTAATGGCCAGTTTTTCATCCACTGAAAATAGCAGGC
This sequence comes from Garra rufa, assembly GCF_049309525.1. NCBI lineage: Eukaryota > Metazoa > Chordata > Actinopteri > Cypriniformes > Cyprinidae > Garra > Garra rufa. The sequence continues at coordinate 5,857,577 of NC_133368.1, read as the reverse complement.
TAGTAAAGCTGCATGGTTAGGACTGTCATCATTACTGAGATCAAGATAGACCATTAATCTGCATGTTTCCACCCATGGCACCACCATTTTGTTTTTGCAAGTGACAGCGGTGCATCTCTTCTAACATGGCAAAGTGTGAGCAAAGCATGCTAACTGTTCTGTCGTTGGCTGCATAGACAAGCACAGAACGCTATTTAGAGTCCCAGCCTCAGAGGAGACAAGAGAGTTGTGGATTTAATGAATTATTTACTGTATTACGCTGTTGCCAGACAGATCTAATATAAACATGACATTTATTTTCCAGCTGTTTACCTTCAAAGGTCTAACCGGTAGTTTTTGTAACTCCTGTGTGTTTTTAACACAAACTTGTGTGAATTTGACAGTTTAAGCGCAATAAGACATGAAAGAGAACTTAGTTTAGTACTCACATGCTGTGTTTCAGGCGCTTTCTGTGTGTGTGCTTTGGATGTGTGTGCTCAGAAAACTCTATATCAGAAGTTTAGACTAACATGCATGATATAAAATGATTTCAGCGCGATAGACATGATAATCAGAGTATCTGAGGCACAAGCTGTAAAGGCACAGCCCTATTCTGGAAAAGGGGCGAGGAGCAGCAGCTCATTTGCATTTAAAGAAACTAGCATAAAAACAGTGTTTCTGCTTCCACTCAAATAGGCATTTTTGAAATTATATAATAAATGATCTGTGAGGTATTTGGAGCTGACACATTCTGTGAACACCCAAGACTTACATTACATCTTGTAAAAAGGGGCATGATGTGTCTCGTTTAAAACTTTAAGACCTTTCAAAAGCCCTGCACAAATAAAGTTAATATTGTGTGTTTAAAAACAAATAATCTCAGAATAAATTGTGTATCTCAGATACTTTATTAAACAGGCTGGGGAAGACATTCAACAAGGAACAACTGTGTGATTTCCCTGTTGCCTGAGGTTCTGGACTACAGGTAATAATGTTGTAAATAATGTTTAGCTTCTTGCACAGACAGATCGTTTCGATTCATACGACCTCACTATATTTTCAGGAGGCACGGGTATTCATTTTGTGTTCCTTGATATGGTTTTTCTTTGTTTTTCAACTCTGGCAACCACTGACTTAGGTTTTATAAATCACCAAGGACAGAAAAAAAAATTCTTTACTGTTCTACTCAAGAAAAATCTAATCTACATCTTGAAGTAAATTACCAACAAATAACTCTTACCTTAAATTTGATTTAAGATACTTTGTAAGGACTCTTGACAACCCTGACGGTAGGGTTGTGCCGATAGACGATAGTATCGTGTAGTGCTGGGCGATATGGAAAAATCATGTATCACGATATGGATTATTTTATATCACGATAACGATATATATCACGATATACCAAAATAAAGTACGTTTTCAGTTATTCTCTGAAAAGTTTGACAAAAATATCATTGCATAATTTTTTTGCAACTTTATTTTTATTCGTTATTTGAAGTGACATTTAACTGAACTGTCACAAATGAAAAAAATACATTTTAGTGCAGCAATATAAATGTATCAAATGACAACAGATGTGGTGGAGGTAGAGCTACAGTAGCCTTCACATTTTTTATCCACATCATAGTTAAATAGTATTATCAAAATAAACTATTTTTTTTATTAAAGTGCACAGCCATTTCAAGTTTCTGAGCAGAAAAGCACTCAATTATAAAAAAATAAACAAAACATTTTTCAACCTTGTAGTGCAAAGTTTGCAAACCAAAATAAAGTATCACGCCTGTTTCACACATACTCCGTCTGCAGTGTGTATACAGTCCGTGTGCGTTACGTATGCGGTGCAGAGGCAGCACGGACTCGTTTTGCTTCCACACAGAACGCGTTTGCAGTCCGTTCCTGATCCGCGGGTGTTTACCACAAACACACCATTTATCCGTTATTTTAATTTCAAATCCAAACGTGCTTTTTCAGCATTGGGATACTCTTTTATCACAGTACACTAATACAATAATACTAGACATATTCACGTTTAAACTCAACGTATTATAAACAACGTAGGCTATTATTTAATGCACTTGACTTCTAGATTTGTTTATTAAATTGGTCAAGCAAGTTGCAACACATTTAAACCCAGCATATGTAGGCTATAGCTTCCTTTTCATATTGAAATTGGGCTATCACAAATATTTTAAATTAAAACTTACCACAGACAAGCAGTCGGCTCTCTGTGCCTTTCTTTCGTATTAAATCTTTATTAAAAACCATATTTTAAAGAACTTTTCTACCTGGACAAGTGCATCTATTATGTTGCCTTGTTTATTTAAAACTGCACTATTTTAAACCTAGCCAAAAAGCCACGTGTTGACTGTGAAGCACAGTAGACTGCATTTATATGCATTTATGGTACATTTCCGTGTCAATCCATGGTCATTTTTACAGCGAACAATGCGCTGTCACTTTAATTCAGCGCATGCAGCGCAGCAAAAACAGACTCTGTGCCGGAAGGATCGCTCCACTGCTGCAAACGCACCGCTTCTGGAACGCACTACCGGACAGCAACCGCGTGCAGTGTGAACGATCTGATCCGTTAACATGGGTGCGGAAAAAAATACGCAACGCATACGCACTGCAGACGAAGTATGTGTGAAGCGTCGGGCGCGGAAACAATCTTTTGGAAGAGTTTGCACATGACTGTCTTCTGGTCCGTGTCGGAGCTCTTGAAGCCAAAATGCAACAAAATCACTGACGTATCCCCACGTGTCGGTAAAAGTACTTCTTGTCTGCTGCCTGCGTAGCAGTTTCAGTTTGTTGCGACTCGATCCGGGCATTCATCTTCAACCTCTTGCGTCTCCATCTTTAGGCACTCACGAGTTAAAGCATGTCGCAACAACGTAAAGCGTCACGTCGCACAAGACGGAGTTTCTTTGTGAAAAAGTTCGTTTTTATTCTTGATTATCACTTATAGGGTAGAGTATGCATTGCACAGCAACAAGACACTATCATACATTTGTCATAGCCTATTTAATACAATATTTTCTTTAGTGATTGATAAAATTAGGTTAGAGACGATAGAAACGATAGAAGAGAAATAGGACGATAGACACTTTTCTATCGTCCCCACGATATATATCGTCATATCGCCCAGCACTAGTATCGTGTATCGGCGATAGTCAGAGATATCGCCTGTTGCTGATGCCTTTGACGATAGGAAGACGATTATTATTATTATTATTATTATTATTATTATGTGTCAAAAAGGCACCTAACTTTAGCGATGCAGCGCGGAGAGTCGGTTCTAGGATGCCTCAGAAACTTGCTGCGGTATAAACGTGCAGTGAAAATGGGTAAGAGATTTATTCATCATACAGTGTACATAGATTAAGTGTAGACAGTAGGGATGGGAAGATTCCCCGATTCGCTCGGTGCATCGGTTTAAAAAGTTAACGATGCGATGCATCGGTTTAAAAAGTGCGCATCGGATACAAATTGGCATTTGTATCGCGATGCATCGTTTCTAACATACCTGCATCGGTAAATCCTGATTTATTTCTTTATAATTATTAGTAGACATACAATACTTTTATTATTTAGAAAGTGGAAAATATTGTTAGATTGTTTTCTCCCCTCTGAACTGTTTCTCAAGCACGTCTCCCTTCACTGCTGCGTGAATAAAGTAGCCTATCACAACAGATACCGCGGCGTGTCCAGAAAGTCACATAGAGCAGGGATTCTCAACCGGTGGCCCACGAGATGGCTTAAAATTAATTTAAATTTTATCCTAAAATGGTCAAAGCACGGCCTCTTTTGAATCTGTGATTGATTGCTTTGGACATGACGCAGCAAGCCTCATCGCACTGTTAAATACAGACTGAACGGCGGCTCAAAACTTTCAACCGCGGCACGCAAACATCATCAGAGACCTGCAAGGGACTGATTTTTTAGTCCCGCTCCTGCAGAAATGTATGTTATTTTGTCCCACTCCCACCAGCAAAAGCCCACATAAAAGTAACCTATACCCCCGCGGAAAAACGGGTCTCTACCCTCGCACTAATGTAAAAGTAAAGACGATCAGAGTAATAGTAACAATGACACTCTTGCATATCGGAGTCTAGGCACGCATAAGTCCGCTGTTGATTCATGAACTAGTCATGCTTTCGGAGCTCTGATCCATAGTATTTTTGTGTGAAATTTCAAAATATTTGCATAGTTGTCAAAATGAATGTCTTGTGAGAGTTTTATAATGGATGCTCACCCATAGAGGTGGATCTTGTAAGGGCCAGTTGTGTTTATGCACATATGAGCACCAGCATCAACAGATATAGTATGTATTTGCTGTATTTTTCATTTTTATGTTCATTTTATAATGGATACAAACAGTAGATATTCGGTCAGTCCAGTTCAAATGGACAGGTTTAGTGAGTGGTATTTTGGCATCTCCCTGTTGTTCTGTTTGGCAGGTTCACTTACTTAAGAAAAAGTACTCAGTAGTTGTTTAGAATGTCTGAATTAAAGAATTCAGGAGATTCAAATCTTTAAATCTGTCTAATATATATTATATATACTAGGGGTGTAAATCGGAGCCTTTAAGACGATTCGATACGATACCGATTTCTTAAGCCAACGATTCGATTATTTTCGATTCTTCAGAATTCCCTGTGATACGATGCGATTCGATCCGATTCAATACTAGATATTTTTACATGATATCTATTAAGTTTCAAATAAATCAACAAAAATAGTAAATAATTTGCCTTTTATTGAGAATACAGAAACAGTATTCTATTCACATAATGTGTATGTTACACTATAGCAGTTGTGCTCAATGCACTGCAAATAGAACAGCAAATATAACAATTACTGCATCTACAAAGTGCAGTCAGATAAATTGTAATAAGAACAAAATAAAAAAATAAAGTCTAATGCTTATAGTGCAGGTCTACTATGGCCAATTAGCCTATTCACTGTTTAAAAAAATGTTTCTTTTATACAAAATTGGTTACATTTTGAAAATACAATTTGCATTTTATTAAGAGGTAATGGTCACACATCCTCTGCAGTAGATGAACTGCAAATAGAACACTACTCCACAAAATCAGTTAAGTGCAATAATAACAAAAAGTAAGTAGGACATAAGCCTACAGGAGTGTGTAACATTTCACTTTCATTGCCAGCTCGCTCTGGCAGTTCCATCGCTCTTGAAAGTCAGACAACAATGTGAGGTGTGTGAACATGAACAACATAGATAGACTGTCAAACGTAAGTAACGCATGTGAAGCAGTGTGAAGTAGAAGACAATAATGAGGTTAGCGCCACCCGCAGCTTAGGAGTAGGTAGTACGCTTACGTCGGAGCCATAGACAGTAAAAGAAAGGTCGGAACGGATGCTAAAAATAGACAGGTGAACAAACAGGCGTCAAAATAAACACATTAATCGATACTCTTGCAGACGAATCGATGCATTGAATCGTTGGCTGCATAATCGATGCATCGATACGAATCGATCAATATTTACACCCCTAATATATACATACATAAAAAGTCTTGGTTTTACTTGGTTAATAAATAATCAAACTCATTCAATGGCACTGCATCCTCTTTCACATCATCACATAAACTTGATCTAATTAGTCAGTGCTGAATTATCGCATCGTATCGTGATATGGGTGTGAATCGTATCGTATTGAATCGCAATATGTCACAAATGTATCGTTAATATATCGGATCGGATACTTTGTATCAAGATGCGTATCGGATCGGCATTATACCTTAGATGCCCAAACCTAGTAGACAGTCATTAGGATAACAGAGGTGGTAAAATGTGGTTTAGGCTGAATTAAATACGATATATGTGACCCTGGACCACAAAACCAGTCATAAGGTTAAATTTTACAAAACTGAGATGTGTACATCATATGAAAGTTCAATAAATAAGCTTTCTATTGATGGTATTGTTTGTTAGGATGGGACAATATTTGGCCGAGATACATCTATTTGAAAATCTGGAATCTGAAGGTGCAAAAAAATCAAAATACTGAGAAAATCACCTTTAAAGTTGTCCAAATTAGGTTCTTAATGCATATTACTAATCAAAAATTACATTTTGATATATTTACAGTTGGAATTTTACAAGAAATCTTAATGGAACATGATCTTTACTTAATTTCCTAATGATTTTTGGCATAAAAGAAAAATCAAAAATGTTGACCCATACAATGTATTTTTGGCTATTGCTACAAATAAACCCCAACGACTTAAGACTGGTTTTGTGGTCCAGGGTCACATATGAGAATCTGTCTGTATATAGTAAACATAAACATTCACCTCAGTAACATCTGTATGCGTTAACTAGAATTACGATGCGATAAAATGGCACTAAATATATGCACATGAATAACACGGCACCGTTTCTCCACAATCAATATGAACTGAACTACAACATGAACTGATGACAAAGATCAGACATGCAGCGGTAACATTATCGCAATATGACGGGTAAAGAAAGATACATTCATTTACATTCAAGCACGCACATTTACCGCTCACTGAAGATAGCAGAGAATGAAACCGAAAGTAAACTTAAACCTATCCAACAGAACTACCGTCAGCGCTCTGTACACGCACAACTTAGTCACATGCACTACCCTTACAAAACGAATAAGGAATTTATTACATATTGACATGTTTACATATCATTAAATAAATTAGCACGATAGTATCGTGTATCGGCGATCTCACAGGCTGACGATATGAAAATTGTGCATATCGCCCAACACTACCTGACGGAGTTGTTGTCTCAAGGCCTGGAAATTCAATATTGTTGCAATGGAGTGCAATGCACTGAATAGTAAGTTACTTGAAAATATGTGCAAGTAATCCAGTCTGCTTCAGAACTTCATACAGTTTTGTTGAGTCACTGTGCTCTTTAAAACAAGATGTAAAGCTAATGAGTTTCTCCAACAAAAAAAACAAAAAAAAAATCAGTCTTTTGCCAACCCGTCTCCTCAAGGGAATATGAAAAACTCTATTCAAATCAGAGTTTTCTCAACTCGGAATCGAAGCCAGAAGAAAAGTGTGTGACACATTATCTCCATGGCTGCCATTAAAACAAACATTCTGGAAGGGCGTCCCCACCTTCCAAGAATTCCATTAGGATTCAAAGCGGACCACTCATCTCACATCATCCAAACATGGATCCAATTACAACTGGGGCTCTCCTCAGCAATTGATAATCTAAACAAGCTGGAACAACCTGGAATGAATACGACAGCCCACCACAAACACACACCTCAAAAACAAAAAAAAAAACTCCATCTCCATCTTGCTATAATCCAAGCACTGACACTTCAGGACTAGAGCCAAACGCTGATGTTGTTCACCGACTCAAATCTGACATGAAGGCCCAGAAAGCTTGCTTGAGGGGATGAAAGCAAGCATATGATTTGTCTGATAAAGATAAGCAACTGATGTGATGAATCCAAACAGTCTGACATCTCCTTAATTAACAGAGCTAATAATCTGTACAAGCATGTAACCCTGACTCCTTCTTCCCTCTTATAATTCCTGGTCCAAAACCTATAATCTATCTCAGAAAAAGGGACGTTCACGATGCAAACAGTTAAAAGGTATGGAGTAACATTGGTTACAAAAAAGGCAGACTTTAATGTCTTTATCTGTCATTATTTTACGCAACACTTTCGAAGTAATGGACATACTTTTCCAATAAGACTTAAAGGATAGTTCACCCAAAAATGAAAATTGTTGTTCAAAACCTGTTCAGTTTTGCAGAATGTTGGAAACAAATCTGTTTGGTTACTAATTGATTACCATTGTATTTTTCTGTTCATACAATATAAGTCAATCGGAAATCAAACTGTTTGGTTTAGTCTCGAACAGTAACTACAATCAGGTTTTGGCTGTACCAAAAGGTAGGCAACAAATTTATGCTCCTTTCTAAAACTGTTCATTCAAATTCAAGACACTGCTGCATGCATTGTTTACAAAGACAATCCATAACACAATCCAACAAGCTCAGTGAAAAAAAAAACACAGACAATAAGTACCAATAAAAAAGAAAAGAAAAAAGAAATCAATACTTATATTCAGCAAAGAGACACTTAATTAAGTGACAGCAAAGACATTTATAATGTTACAAACAAATGCTGTTCTTTTGAACAAATGTATAATGGTTTCCACTGAAAATCTGCATATTAGAAGGAATCTTGAAGGTTCATGTGACACTGAAGACTGGAGTAATGAATGCTGAACATTTGGCTTTGCAAACACAGGAATAAAACAATTAAAAATATATTTTAAAAAATATACTTATTTTTAAAATTGTAATACTATTTCACAATATTACGGTTTTTAGTGTATTTTTGATCAAATAAATGCAGCCTTGGTGAGCGTAAGAGATTTTGTTCCAAAATATTAAAAATGCCTTATCAACCTCAACTGTTTACATGTACTTTTACGCTTTTTAAAAGAATCACATCATTAGCTTAGCAACAGGCCAACAGCGAACACTACTGAAGTCAATTGGTAGTCTCAAGTATGCTTATTTGTATCATGTACAGAATTGCTGCCTATAGTGAGTTCCAAATGCTCCACATGAGATGCTGTTTGAGTTGGGCTAATCAGTTCAGTTACTCATACAGTTGATCACTAATAACCATTTTAAGTATATGAACCTAGAATTTTGTGTTCAAAAACACAATTTACCAGAGAGCAGATTGACTCAAACCGGCCTTCAGGAACATTACCCTCATTTCATTCACGTCTCTGTTCTAAAAGCCAATAATCTAAATATTTAAAACCTGGGCTTGGTGCTAAAAAAGTGCTAAATGAGAACATGCATGCATCAGTACTGAGAATCACAAAACTGATTTTGGCTATCGCAGACTTTTGGCTAATGCATTGTTTTTCCTTCTGGAGCATCAGTGAGCATTTGAACCTTCTGTAACAGGGTCAAATGGTCATTTTTTTAATAAATTCAGCGATTTTCTCTTTTGTGGACTGTATGTAAATATATTTTATGTAAAATACCTTTTTCAGGTCAGTACTAAATAAAAAATAACATGCATTTTGTACGATACCTCTTATTTTGGTAAAATAATGAACATTTTGCAGATTCTGAAAGGGGGGTGTAAACTTTTGACCTCAACTGTAACTTTATTCAATTTCTGCATATTTCCTACTTGCTGATGGGCACAGGTAACTAATGTAATTATATGAAGATTGTTTTAAATTCACTTAAATTAGAAGTTATTTTTTAAAGTCTAATAAATGTTTACATTGATAGCTCTCAATTAGACTGTAATATTAAATGCCTATAGTCAATGGTTAAATATTAGGAAAAAAAGAATTTCCTAAAGACATCAGTAACATTGGTATCAGTAATACGTACCTTTAGTCATTAAAAAAAGTAACAAACATTGTTTCTACATTAATTTGAAGACTGAATGTGAAATTATTGCAATATAAAAGTATATTCAAAAACTTCAATGCTAGGCAGGATTTTCAGAAAAATGTGTGATTAATTAGTTGATTTGCTTTAATCTATTGACAGCACTAGTACATTCATAGCACATATAATAAATGAATTCATTTATTTTAAACAGCCTAGTATCTTCAAATGCTTCCTGATGTCTTTGGATTTTTCTATCCTATTTGAATGGTGCAAAAAATATTATTACAGCCTTTACTTTAGATATTAGATATATTACTTACTGAAATTCTCTCTTTATTTCTGACTATGACTATAAATGACACTTAATTCATGATATTTCCAGGTTTTCAATTACTGTGGGAAAAAAACAATCAAATTAAACAGCGAATTTCCTTAAAGTAGAAGGCAACTGTGAACCAAATTATTACCAAAGCCAAAATATCAGCCAATATTTGACATTTTGTATTTTCAGCATCAGCTGACAAGTGTTGCAAGTAGCATTTTCACGTCAATATTCACTAAGTACTGCATGCAAAATTAATGTTACCTGGTCTCTACTTGAGAAAATATGATTTCCAGTGCACATACTAAATTATAAATAAAATATGATAAACTTAAATTGCAAAAATTTAACCATTGTCACCCTGTTAAAATGTTGACATCCATGAAAAATGAATAAATAAAAAATCAATAATGGCTGACCACTAAAATGGACCCTAGTGTGCTTAACCGCACTAAAACATTTTTACATCAACACTTAATTTACCAATGCAGATTGACTAGAGTGTTCCAATAAATATTAAATGTATTTATTAAAACAGAATTGTGAGGAATTAATAATCAAGACTGGCATGGGTGTTCAAGCACAATTCAGATCTCTCAAGTGATTACATATTGAGGCTTATGCACTGACTTTAAAATATTTTCAGAAAATCTTACCTCTATAAACCTCTAATGACATTAGTATGGAAGACTACCAATAAGCCTCAACAGTCTGTCAGATTCCTCCTGCACTTGTTTGCCCTATCGCTATGATCAGAAAGTGTCACCTGTCTATAAATGTGTGAAAACAAAAGCCGAGTTGATTTGAAGTGTATTATCAGCTGTTTTACTCGCGTGGAGAAGCAGAACAAAGTTTCCCAGACCCCGCGATTATCATGTAATCACTATTATCGACGCGCTACAGTCACTGCAAATCTGAGCGTATCTCTTGCAAAGTAGCCTTCGAGTAGTTTACAGTCTCGCCAAGAGTGCTATAAACTTTTATGGTATGTCGCAACAACGAGAAGCCGCATTCGCGTTCATGCATTTAGTAGTTGGTGCTCAGCTTCAACAGATGATCAACAGCCAACACATAGACACTTCCAGCTCGTTCTCCACACATCAACTCCAAAAACACACCGCGTATGTGCATTGTTTCGCAACGCTTCGTCCGCTCACCTGTACGTAGTTACTTTCACAGTATTCGGCGACTCTTTCGAGGTTGGTGAAACTGTCCAGTAACGCTCTGCGACCCGCTGGAATTTCCTCCTCCAGCAGCATCTGCAGCTCCGCCATCTTTACATCCCTCCACGCGCCCGCCTCGCGCAACTAGCGACAGGAAGTACAGCGGCTTCACCTCCCGCTGAGTTTTGGGAAAAGCCAGGGAAGAGCGTTTACGAAACCTACTATGGTGAAGAGTTTGCGCATTAAAGTTAGTGATGTTGCGTATAATACAATATTATACAATAATAAAATTAGCATCTACCATATTCAGTAACTATTTGATATACATTTAAATGTGAAAATATATGAACATAAACTGCTGTTTAAAAAGTTTGGAATAATTCTTTTTTGATGTTTTTGAAAAGGCTCTTTTGCTAACCAAGGCTGCATTGATCAAAAATACAATAATATCAGCAATAATGTGAACTATTAATTCAATTTAAAATAACAGTTTTCTATAGTAACATAAAATATGAATTATTGACAGCAAAGCTGGCCGTTACACCAGTCACCAGTCACACAATCCTCCAAACATCAATTTAATATTCTGATATGGTGCCTAGTTGGTATCAATTATTATAAGTGCTCAATTATTAATAATGCTTCTTATTTATTATTATAAATGTTGAAAACAATTTGCTGCTTAATATTCTTGTAGAAACTGATGAAAGTTCAAAAGAACAGGATTTATTTGAAATATAATTCTCTTGTAACAATATAAATGTCTTTATTATCACTTTTAAACAATTAAAATAAAAGTATAGTTTTTTAATCTTACCTCTTACCTAGTTTCTACAAAAAATATTAAGCAGCAATATATTTTTTTTCAGAACTGATCATTGTCAGGTTTTAGTCTTGTATTTCTGTTCTCCCAGTGTTTTCTCCCCTTCTGTTTGTAGTCATTTTTGGTTTAGTCCTTGTCTCCCCCTTTTGGTTCGTGTTCAGTTGGTTTGTTCTTGCCCATATTTGTATTTCCCCCTTGTTATCCTTGTTATCTCGTTTGTAACCACACCCCTGTTTCAGTGTATTTAAGTCTGGTTCTGCTCACTCCCCTTTGTCAGTCGATAGCGTTACATGTTCTTTTCTTGCGCTTGGTTTTGGTTGGTTGGTTGGTTGGTTGGTTGGTTGGTTGGTTGGTTGGTTGGTTGGTTGGTTGGTTGGTTAATTAATTAATTCAGTATTTTATTTAATAAACTGTATAATTCATCTACTCCAGTTCTCCTCCTCCATCTCCACTCCTCAACCCATCAGATTGTGACAATCATAAGAAATGTTTATTGTGTTTCTTATTATTTTAAAGTGTAGCCTACACTACCAGTCAAAAGTTTTTGAACAGTAAGAATTTTTTTAAAGAAGTTTGCTCTGCTCAGCAAGCCTGCATTTATTTGATCCAAAGTAAAAAACTCAAAAAAAAAAAATATTTAAACTATTTAAAATAACAGTTTTCTATTTGAATATATTTTAAAATGTAAATTTATTCCTGTGATCAAAGCACAATTTTCAGCATCATTACTCCAGTCTTCAGTGTCACATGACCCTTCAGAAATCATTCTAATATACTGTTCAAGAAACTCTTCTTCTTATTATTATTATCAATATTTAAAACAGTTGAGTACTTTTTTCAGGATTCTTTGATGAACAGGAAGATCCAAAGATTAGCATACACTATACCATTCAAAAGCGGTGTAATTTTTTAAAATAAAGAAATTAATACTTTTATTTAGCAAGAATGCTTTAATTTGATCAAAAGTGATGATAAAGACATTTATTAGCCTGTGTTACAAAAGATTTATATTTCAGATAAATTTTAAACTTTCTATTCATTAAAAAATTCTACTGTTTTTGACATAATAATAATAAATCTTTTTGAACAGCAGATCAGAATATTACAATGATTTCTAAAGGAGCATGTGATTGTAGTAATGATGCTTAAAATCAGTTTTGAAATCATAGAAATAAATTACATTTTAAAATATATTCAAATAGAAAGCAGTTACTTTAAATAGAAAAATATTTCAAAATGTTACTGTTTTTGCTGTACTTTAAATGCAGGCTTGGCGAGCAGAAGTGACTTTAAAAAAAAAACAACATTCAAAATCTTTGACTGGTAGTATGTGTAAATATAAAACAGTTATTTTAAATTGTAATAATGGTACCTCAATATGAGATATTAATATTGATCCAATAAATGCAGCCTTGGCAAGCATAAGAGACATCTTTCACAATGTTATTGTTATTAATGGAAGTTAACAAAGTGCTACCTTTATTAAGTTGGACATGAAGCAGCAGATAAACAATTCTTTTTCCTGCCAACTAAAATGTTTCTTTAATCAAAATGAATTATCACACATAATATACTCTAAAAGAATGCATTACTCTCAATCTACCGAAAAATGAGATAAGTACATATTCTAAGATGGACTTTTCTGTCTTACATTCCTTTGGAAATTGCGCCCCCTGTGTTGTCATAACGTCAGTTACCGGCAGAAATAGTTTCACTCTTTTCAGCTCTAGTTAGAAATCACGGTATTAAAAGACAATTTGTGCTGTGTTTATGATTTGTGTTTGTGTATATGTGCTCTTCAGTGATGCGTTCAGTTGTAGAAAAGCCTTTGATATGAAACGTCAAGTGATAGACAGGAGTATCCTACATTTATTTGCATTTATTAATTTAGCACTTTTATTCGCTTCCATCCAAAGCATTTTACAAGTTGCATGTTATACCTGCAGTATGAAATTAAATACTTAAGGTAAAAGTACTTTAAACAACATATTTCTAATTGTAAAAAAATATTATAAATACAGTTTTATATGAATCCATAGACATTAAATATTCGTGTTGCGAAATGTAAGAATTCAACACACCACAGGACTGCAAAAAAGTGAGTCGGGAAACTTAACAAAAAAGTTTATTTATATATGTTTACACAGTTATTATCTATACAACAAGCTCAACAATAAATGTACAAAATGTTTACTTCAAAATATTTAGCACAAATAATGTTAATTGAAGTAAATCATGTATCAGTGTCTCAGGCTGCCAGTTCATTTTTCTCATCATGACGCGGATACTCCTCCACCTCCATCGCCATTAAAAACTCTGAAATTAAGGACGAATGTTAGGACTTATGTTAGGAAGTGGACTATAGGGGAATGTGATCATTGATGAAGGTATACCTACCTTCAGTGTAGTCCATGTCCGGTCGTGTAGCAACAAACACCCAGGCCAGACCAACCAGAAGAGCTACGACCAAGTTTACCACAATCCAGGGCTGTAGAATCTGATGCTCTGAGCCCGGAGGCCTAAACAACAATCAATACATGTGATTTAGTGAAGTATTCAACCTTGTGCCGCAGATCAGTTACACTTACAGAGTGATACAGTGGTTGTTGTAATAATGTTTTAAGTATATTATGTTAATTACATCACGTCTAGATTGACAAACTCACCAAAGCGTTTCATTGGCTGTGGGGTAGAGATGTATACGATCACTGGTCATCTGCTGGCTCAGAGACAGGATGAGAGCAGCAAAATATACTAGGACAAAAAAGAGAGGAGTTTACTAAGAAAAGCAATTTTGATTCATCTTTTTAATTCGTTTTTTATATTTTCTGTTTTTGTTTTAAGTTTACTTCATGTTGAAGTAATTTTGTTGTGTTTTATAGCTAAAATGTCTACAGTCAAATCAAAATTATTCAGACAGATATAATATTTGATATTAATTTTTTTTTACTAGTGGGTGCAAAACACCATAGTTCATTTATGTAAGTGAGGATAGCAAAATAAAGTAATTTGGGACCAAAATTTTAATTTGACAATTTGACCTGACCGTGTTTAGTTACATACCTTTTTTTTTCAAAGTTATCTGACTTTATCAAGATGAATTTGTTCTGACAGTTTCACTTAGTTCTTGTCAACTTTAGCGAATAAAATGTGACAATGTGAGAAATGTTGAAGGAGTCTGAATAAATGTTGGTTTGACTGTATATAGTTTTTTATAGTTTTTATTTCAGTTTTAGTTTTATTTTAGCACATCAAGATAAACTAAAATGAAAAGACAAACATTGTTAATTGTAATATTTTAATGAATTTAACTCTGGTCAAGAGTAAGCGCTGTGTTAATAAAGTTTATTGATTTTTACTCACAGAAGGAAGCAAGAGCCGCTGGGTCAAGAGTGAGAAATCCTCGAAGAGCCATGGAGGCTTTGGCCAGATTCACCCTGATGTAAAAATGGTACAGGTAACTCACTCTGAGCATGTATTTTGTCAAATACCATGAGCCACATTTTCAACACTTCACACTTAAATCAAAATCAGTATCAGTTGTCTTGTAAGTCAGGGATTCGATCTTAGTGAGTTGATGAAAAGTTAGTAAATAATTAAATAATGTAAAATGAAAACAAATTACTTTAAAATAAAAAAGACACTAAAACGTTAAATATTTTCATTGTTAAACTGCATGTCATGTGACCATTAGCCATCAGAAAACCATGGTCATGCAAAAATGTTGTTAAAGTATTGGGTAACACTTTACAATAAGGTTCATTAGTTAGTTAACTACATTAGTTAACATGAACTAAGAATGAACAATACTTCCACAGCATTTATTAATCTTAGTTAATTTACTAATGCATTATTAAAATCACAAGTTCTGTTTGTTAACATTAGTTAATGCTCTGTGAACTGACACGGACAATGAACAACTGTTTTTTTATTAACTAACATTAAAAAAACATTAACATAAATAGTGTAAAAATGTTAATTGTTCATTCTTTGTTCATATTAGTTCATACATTAAAGGATTAGTTCACTTCCAGAACAAAAATGTACAGATAATTTACTCACCGGTTTGCCATCCAAGATGTTCATGTCTTTCTTTCTTCAGTCGTAAAGAAATTATGTTTCTTGAGGAAAACATTTCAGGAATTTTCTCCATGTAATGGACTTCAATGGTGGCCTCAAGTTTGAACTTCCAAAATGTAGTTTAAATGCAACTTCAAAGGGCTCTAAACTGGTGAAGAAGGGTCTTATCTAGCGAAACGATTGGTCATTTTCGAAACGAATTGACTATTTATATACGTTTTAACCACAAATGTTCGTCTTGTCTTAACTCTGAGTTGCGCATGCGTAGTCTGTGTAATCTGGGTCAATACAGTTAGGGTATGTCAAAAAACTTCCAAATCGTCCAACAACCTGTTTTACACCTTTTCTTTTTTTTTTGTAAAGGCTGTTTTTCTTTGCATGTTCACTTTGTAAACACTGGGTCAGGACTCCTGCAGCAATGTAAGGTGATTTTGAAGTTTGGGAAAAAATGAGATACCCTAACTGTCTCGAACCAGAAAAACAGTTCACGCAGACATAGACAAGACAGGCGTTTAAGGTTAGAAAGTACATAAATAGTAAGTTTGTTTTGAAAATTACTGATCGTATAGCTAGAAAAGACCCTTCTTCCTCGGCTGGGATCATTTAGAGCCCTTTGAAGCTGCATTTAAACTGCATTTTGGAAGTTCAGATTTGGGGGCACCATTGAAGTCCATTATATGGAGAGAAATCCTGAAAGAAAGACATGAACATCTTGGATGAAGTAAATTTTCTGTAAATTTTTGTTCTGAAAGTGAACTTCTCCTTTAACTAATGTTAAAGGACATGACACCTTATTGCAAAGTATTGAAATATTTACTTAAAATCTCAAGGGACAACAAAATATTTGTGAATCCCTGGTGGAAGGAATAATTTATTCAATTGAAATCAATATATTTTAAATTACTGTTCTTACTACGCGTCCACATACCTGTCAAAGGCTGACACAGTGCTGATGGCCAGCAGGAGGTAGAGCAGAGACTGTGCTGGGTAAGCCAGACTGTGGTACTGCTGGAGAAGGTTAGGTAGAGTGGTCATCTGCTCTCCAGCCAACACATACACAACAATGATGTTCCACACCGCATATCCTGCCAGAAACCCATGAGAGAACAGCCCAATGATCCTACACAGAAAACAACCACAATTTTAGCAGTTGACTTCGACACATAAGTCATCAAGCTCCAAAAAGTACTCATGAAACCCCATTTTGAAACTGAAACATTTGGTTGAAATAGAGTTGATCAGAGCTGTTAAACCATTTGAGACCCACCTGAAGCCGCTGTGGACCCTCATGGCAACATCTCGTGTATTCCACATGGGTCTGACCTCCATGTACTCCTCCATATGGTCACGGGATAAATTCAAACGATCAGTTGCCTGGAAGCGGCCTGGGTCAGAGATCACAGTTTATCCTATTTTAGTGGCTACATTTATATACAATATATTTGTCATAATATATTAATAATATATATATTTTTTGACATAAATCAGATCAGACCTATAAATATAAGATCGATCTGCAATAACAAAGAATATGAGAAATATAAAATAAG
This sequence comes from Garra rufa, assembly GCF_049309525.1. NCBI lineage: Eukaryota > Metazoa > Chordata > Actinopteri > Cypriniformes > Cyprinidae > Garra > Garra rufa. Next base: position 5,840,255 of record NC_133368.1, on the reverse strand, counting down.
AAATATGATTTTTTTTCACCCAAAAATGAAAATTCTGTCATTAATTACTCACCCTCATGTCGTTCCAACTCGTAAGACCTTCTTTAATTTTCAGAACACAAATAAGATATTTTTGATGAAATCTGAGAGATTTCTGACCCTCTATAGACAACAATTGTCAGTATTTTGTCCTGGCCTGTTCTGTTTTCCTAGTGTTTTTCCCCCTATGTTTCCTATGATAATGGGTTAGTCCTTGTCTCCCCCTTCTGGTTTTGTCAGTTGGTTTAGTCTTGCCCTTATTTGTACTTCCCCCTCGTTAGCCTTGTTAGCTTGTTTGTAACCGCGCCCTGTCTTCAGTGTATTTAAGTCTGTGTCTGTTCACTCCCTGTTGTCCGTCGTTGAAGTTACATGGTTTTCTGTTTGCTCTATGTTCATCATTTGTTTGTTAATAAATATTAGTGTTTTCATCTACTCCGGATTCCTGCTCCTTCATCACACTCCTCATCCTGCTCAATCGTGACAACAATGAGTAATTCATGAGTAATTAATGACAGAATTTTCATTTTTGGGTGAACTATCCCTTTAAGGACTTTAAGGTTTTAATAACTACTATATCATTATTAGCATACAGTATATTAATGTATAATATGATAGCACGATTACATGTATATATCTCGAAATGAAACTCACGGTTCTTTTCCACAAACACTTTTCCTATGGGATGACTGTGACCCAGAGGGGCTGAGAATAGAGAGCGCTGAGATATGGGTGCATGCACATCAGTGATAATGTCATCCTCCTCCACACCCAGCTCATTATGAGATTGGTTTTCCATCATCTTAGCCTTCCTGCAAAAAAAAGTGGACATTATTCCCACCAGATAAGTAAACTGCTATAAAGCCCATACTTTTAGTTGCATTCATTTGCTTTTCTATTCATACTTTGTGCCTCTCACCTTTTTCTCTTGCTTTTTTTGGTGACTTCCTCATCATCTGTATGGGGCTCTTGAACATCTCCATTTGGAAGGTCTTGTTGTTCACTCTCATCTTTTAACACAATAAAATCAAGAGCAATTAATCTTAAAATAAGAGAAATTAAATGTGTATATTATTAATATAAATGATTTACCCAAAGCATGTGCCTTCTTTTTCTTCTTCTTTTTCTGTGGTGGATTGTCCTGCGGCTCAGGGGTCAGCGGCTCTCTGCGGCTCTCCAGACCCTCCATTTCTATTGCTGGCTCAGGTCCTGCTGTTGTTTATTAGGTATCATAGGTATTATACAAATATAAAGGAGACAAATGCTTCAAATGTTTATATTCGAAAGAAAAGGACTAACTACAAAATATGTGCAGTCAACAGTAAGCCAGGAAGTTTTGTGTGGGTTTTTGAACTATTCCACTTGCTACCTGCAGAGGTAGCTGTTACACTAATGGACTACACTTAAATTGCCTTTAAAAGTCTATTTGCCTAGCAGCAAACACATAAAAATGTACAGTACATGATTCAGTATCACTTGTGTTTGATGCATAATCTAGATAAGAAATGTGATCTTGTTGAAGGATTAATTCACTTCCAGAATTAAATTTTCCTGATCATTTACTCACCCCCATGTCATCCAAAATGTTCATGTCTTTCTTTCTTTAGTCTCAAAAAAATATTTTTGAGTAAAACATTCCAGGCTTTGTCTCCATATAGTGGACTTCAGTGGTTGCCACAGGTTGAAGGTCCAAATTGCAGTTTCATTGCAGCTTCAAAGGGCTCTACACCATCCCAGCCGAGGAATAAAAGTCTTATTTAGCAAAATGATCTGTCATTTTCTAAAACAAATACAAATTTACATACTTTTTTAACCACAGATGCTCATCTTGCACTAGCTTAACCTCACATATTACATAACTAAGGAAGCGTGACTTAGGCGGAAGTAACGACCCAGTGTTTACAAAGCGAGCGTGCAAAAAAAGTCAAACGCAATTTACAGTCGTTTCGCTAGATAAGCCCCTTATTCCTTCAACCTGCTGATCCCCATTGAAGTCCACTATATGAAGAAAAATCCTGGAACATTTTCCTCAAAAAACGCAATTTCTTTGCGACTAAAGAAAGAAACACAAACATCTTGGATGACATGGGGGTGAGTAAATTATCAGGAATATTTTTAATTCTGGAAGTGAACTAATCCTTAAAGATCAAATAAAGCTTTTATAATTGTATTTACCTTGCGGTTCCTCAACGTCATTGATCTCCTTCTTGATTTTCTTTTTCTTTGGTTTGACACTTGGCATTTTGTCTGTGTAAAGGGTAGAAATAGGACAGTCGGCTTTGTCAACAGTTTACACTAGTCCTATATAGTAATAAGATTAGAAGTCCAAGCACAATAGAAACTATTACAGGCTTTGAGGTTACTAAGGCTAAGCCAAATAATATAATTGATTTTATTAAAACTTCCTGTTCACATGTTCAGAAGCTCAACAAGGTTAACTGACCACTGGTGTTTTGACGTCACACACCCGAAAATCAGGCCTGGAAACAAAACAAAGAAAAAGAGAGGTAGTATGTAGTATGTAGAGTGTTTGTGTGAGCATACAGTGAGCATGTAGCTTTAAATTAGCGTCATGCTGGATATAGCACTTTACTGAGATACGATTATGAGGCCAGTCAGGTGAACAACACTGCACTCACTTTTAACCACTTAGCAAGTCAACAAGTAAGCAAAATCATAAACAAAAACTATTTCTGATTGAAATTAATACTTAAAAAATTAATACATAAAATGGTGAAAACAATAACAGATCTGTCTCTCAAATATCTATCATCTGTCTTCTATCTCTATATTAGATAAAGAGAGCACCCGCCCCTTTTGCTCAGATGCCCAAAGTGCCCTTCTGTCAAAGGTCTGTCATGGGCACCTTGGGTCTGGTCTTTTTTTTTTTTTAATGTAATGCAGGGCTCGCAAAATTGCTAGCCCGACGTCCCGGGGCTATTGTGTTTTCCAGTCGGGCTACCAAAATGTTTCACCGGCTGCCCAACGAGCTATCATAAAGGAGAGGGCACCTGCAGGTCCTTAAAAACTCCACACTTAAGTTGTATCAAATTTAAGGCCATAAAAAGTTTTAAATATGTTAAATAGTATAAGAAAACACTTAATTATAATTTAGGAGGTCGTACGTTTGGGGACGGAAAGACTGTAGGGCTGGATTAAACTTCAAAAGGCAATGATTTCATTGAATAAATATGCACGCTGTAGGTTTCAAAGTCAAAACGCGGCACTGATATGTATCTGAAGAGAACCGACTGTCCTCAGAAACATGTCGTTGTCATTTTCATGTATTGCCTGATAAAACAGCGTTAATGCTGATTTATATACAGCTGTTACTAGGGAAACCGTAATATTTCAGCGCTCTTAAAGCGCCCCCTTTGTTTCTTTTCCAAATTTTTTCAGCTCTTTTATGATCACATTATTGCAATTATCGACCTACGTTGTTATGCAGCAAACACAGAGTTGTAAATGTGAAAGAAGTTAATGTGCCTTCTAAAAATCTAAACAAATAAGACAGTAATATTTAAGTTTTAAATAAATATAATAAATGATAAACTCGATTTATCCCTTTTAATGGAATAAAGGCTGAAATTCCATTGTATAAGATATTTTGTTTTGTGTGAAGCTGTATCTGAATTATAAATCATGCCATTTTATGCCTTAATATTCTACCGTACATTGTCAAATCCTACTCATACTGTTCATTTTATTTTTGCGGCTCTTAAAAAGGGTCACAAATTGCCTTAAATCGATATTTAAAATATTTTAAATAGTGAAATAAAATTCCTTCCTTAATATGTTTGTTTTATTTCTATACTCTGCAGTAAAGCCTGTTGTCTACAATCTTACAATACAATACATCAGGGGCCACATATAGTTTCAATAGTGACCACTCAGAGTTTAATATAACAGCTGTTCTTTATTATTGTGTTTAACAGAGAGAAGAAAATCTTTAGGTTTGACAATTTAATACACAACAATTTCTAATCAAAATGAATAGATCCAAGGAAAATATTTTTTATCTTTTTAACATTAAAATGGTCTTTTATGTTCCGTTTCTTTCTCAAAACTGCTTCACAGCATTGGCTGCTAGAGGCCACTGTAATAATACATATATGTGACCCTGGTCCACAAAACCAGTCTTAAGTAGCACAGGAATATAGCAATAGCCAAAAATACATTGTATGGGTCAAAATTATATATTTTTCTTTTATGCCAAAAATCATTAGGATATTAAGTAAAGATCATGTTCCATGAAGATATAATTTTTTTTTTCCTACCATAAATATACGATAAACTAGTAATATGTATTGCTGAGAACTTCATTTGGACAACTTTTAAGGCGATTTTCTCAATATTTAGATTGTTTTGCACCCTCAGCTTCCACGTTTTCAAATAGTTGTATCACAGACAAACATTGTCCTATAACAAACCATACATCAATGAAAAGCTTATTTACTCAATTTTGAAAAAAATACACTTATGACTGGTTTTGTGGTCCATGGTCACATATCAGCAAGGAATGTGTCACAATATACAGTACAGTATTGCTGCACTGATGTTTTGAGCACAGCCCTATTTATGGAGCCCCTTTTATAGTGAAAAAATATGACTGATTCAGTTGTTTGAGTTCTGAAACGCAATTAAAACTTCAAATAATGCATAATTTGTCTTATTAATGAAATTGTTACTTGTTACATAAGTAACTGGATGCCTACAATGACCCGAGGGGCTCTTTAATGCCTAGTTTCAGATGCCCTTTTTATACTTTGAGCACCTGCCCCTTTAAAGGTCTCTGCACGGCCCTGATACATAGATAGATATTGTAAACAGGTCACATGGTCACACAGTATGTAAATACATATGACACTACATACAAGACAAGAGCCCAGTTGATAAATAACTAAGATATGTTAAGGAGATGAATACTAAATGGAGATTAATACTACATTTTAGTGTGAAAAACGGGACTCCAGTGAAAGTCCATCACGTGTAACGTCAACAGACGAGTCAACTAACTCTGACAGTTTTACATCACCATCCAGATCATAAAATAATATAAATCTTACACAGCACGAGCTAATAACCAAAACAAAAACACATGCATTTTACACATTAGGTTTCGTATAGGCTACTACGACTCAGTACGGAGCACAGGAAACCCAGTACTCTTTGTCTTTATCTTGACCACATATTTTTAATGACTGATGCTAAGGATCTGCTATAATCCTGAGTGGCATAATTTACCGTTTGTTTTCTTCCCATTCTTGTCTGGCTGGAGTCGTGGCGCAGGAGCTGTTAGTGAGAGATGAGGAGAGTCTTGGCTGCGCCGTCAGGCTGTCTAATCCTGAGCTTAATCCTCACAGACGTGCATCTGCCAAGGAGAGAATTAGTGTGGCATAGATCGCTGAGTGAGGACAGCCTGAGAGAACCAAACATACACACACTATGACAAAACCCCTTACACACACCATTAACTACAGCTGTTGCATCGTAGACATTTATTAATTAATTTAGAAATTTAAAATTATTAGAACACTAGTATTTTCAGCAGCTAAAAATGGTTTTAAGTCAGTTATTTCTATCTTCTGCTGTAATGTGTCAGTATATCAGTTTACATTTCCAAACCGTTTTGCCATTAATTGTAATAATCCAGTGAGATTTTTGTTTGCGCATGGAGTCTGACAACAGCCAGTGCTCCACACAGAGATCTCATCTCATCATCATTCAGAAACAGAACAAACTGAGACAGATTAAATCCATAAATAGATTTTCTTTATCAATTAACTAATATTAACTAAATTAAATCATTCAGACCACCCTATGCATTTAAAGCAGCTTTTGCCCTAGGTGCACTTGCGCATAGTTTTTCAGGTAGCTTTGCAGGTAGGTCTCTTGAAGCTTGAATCTTGGAGTCTTTGCCACAGTTCTTCTGGATTTAGTCTGTCTTTGTTTGTTCTGTTTCTTTATGTAAAAATGTAAACGGATATTTCCTACTGACACTACAGCAAAAGATAGAAATAACTGACTTGAACCAATTTTTAGCTGGTGAAAATACTAGTGTTCTAATAATTCTGGCCACCACTGTATATAGATTTATTTTTAAAAGATTTGAGTAGTGAGTAGTGTTTTTTAAACTTTCTTTTTGTCTTTTTGTGTTATGGGCTGCTGTTCCAAGAGTGTGTTTGCAACATGTCTTCTAATATTTATTCATATTTATTTTATACTGTAACTAGGAGAAAAGAAAAAAAAAAAGATGATTGATCTAAATGCTGCTTGAACTGAGGTGAAGACAGTGATCTCACACCACATTAAAGAGCAAAAAAAAAAACATGTATTATTTGTATTTTGTGACCAAATTGACAATTCGAAGGATACAATTTGTGTTATATTAAAAGTAACAAAAGCTTATTGCGATTATTGGGTGGCTGGTGAACTACAAACAGTGAATAGACTTGAAAAGGTTAAATATTTCTTCCAAGCATTTATATTGTCTATAAAACAGCGTGTGAATAGTCATGTAATGTGATTTACCTCAGAAAAGACAACAAAAGTGAGATTTGAAGCCTACCTTTTTTGTTTTTTACATGGAAATTTACTAAATATCTTCATGGAACAGGATGTTTACTTAATATCCTAATGATTTTTGGCATAAAAGAAAAATTATTTTGACCCATACAATGTATTTTGGCTGTTGCTACAATTATACCCACGCTACTTACTGCTTGTGTGATCCAGGGTCACATATGATATGAAATGCAAATATGTGAAATGCTTAATCAGTGACAGAAAGAGCAGGTTCAAAAATGTGTTAAGATGTCTTTGGTATATTTTTTTAATGAATAAATAAATCCTCCATCCTGTAGTTATGAACATGGCAAATAGGTTACAAATCAAGGCTTCTGATTATAAATAAGCACATTTAATTTAAAATACCACATACACACAAACAAGTTAATTGGAAAAAGTTGAGCAATTCATCTAGATAAAAAAAAAGTTTGCAGAAATAACAAATTCACACTTGATATTAAAGTTATTATTCCCTCTTCACCTCCTGCTGCCGTGAATAAAATTTTATGAAAACAATTAATTCAACCAGTAAACTGTTATAGAAATTTAATTAATAGAGAATGTAGTTGGCTAAAAAAAAATTAAGGAAAAATTTTATTCTCTAAATATTCATGCCCCCCCTCCAAAGTCAAATTTTGTCGAGAATCTTTTACTCTTTATAGTCTTTAATAAATGTTGCCTCTATGTGCTTCAAGTGCAAAAGCTTCCAGATCACTAATAACTGTTGTTTTCATGTTACTACTGCTTTCATCAAAATACAATGAGATTTAAATCTTAACCGTTACTCAAGAACATGCCACAACTGAACCAAACGTCAGTATGCTTCAGGTTGTATGCTTTGGTTGGCTTTGTTGGAAAATCCAGTGGTCATCAGCTCTGTACTAAAGGCATTTTTGCCAAAACATCCTAATTTTTTTTAAAGAATCTATGATGTACCAATAGTCTTTGTGATGTAATAAAACAACTTCTTCTCTGTTGCTTATATGAGAGCTCTTTTGACAAGGCAATATTTGCAGCTCAACTCAAACATGCATGGGCTAAATTTACATGTAACTCAAAAATATCACATTATATATTGACATTATATGCCACTAAACTGTTATAGATGCAGTTGACAGTTCTTATTAGACATATTGATTGTACACTAGTGTAAACAGTTCAAATCACCAGAAATAAACCTATGGATCTCATAAGACATCTAGTGAAGACCCTCAAGGCCTAAATATGTGTTTATAGTATGCAGTACAGTATGTACTGTGTACCATGATAATGCAAACAATTGCTGGTGACCAGTTAAGTTTACCCAAGGGTTCTCATGAAAGTTAATTTTCCACAAAGGCATTTTTTCCCCCCCAAAATTTGGTTCTATTAATTATAAGCATTCAGAAATTCCTTTGATTGTTCTTATGCATGTCTGTGTGTCACAGATGATCATGAGCCAACCAGCTGGCAGGAATCCACTGCGGTTCTTCTTGAGCATGTTGAATAGCCGTGAACAGATCCATGCATGAATCTTGCAGATCATCATTCACAATCACACAGTCAAAGTACTGTCGATACGTGGTCTCCATAGTCCTGCTTGCTTCCTCAATCTCCTCAAAGTCTTTATCCTGAGAAAACCAGTAAGACAATTTTATGTCATAACACCAGAAGAAGTATCAAAGTAGTACCACTAGAAATAAATCAAATGCATATCTTACATAAAAGTATCTCTTAATGTATCGATTGGCAAGAAAATGTGGGTCTGTTCTTGTCTGCCTCATGCGAGCAGGGGACGGAGGGCGCACAAATATAATGTAGGGCTTCAGCTTCTTGTTTCTGATTGAATGAATGCACTGGAATAAACAGATAACATCACTGTTTGCCATCAAATTAATGATAAAAACATAAGAAGTGTGGTTTTGCTAACCATAAATGACACGTACATGAGGTTCAAGGTCAATAACACATATTTTTCCATTGTCCAAAACATCCTGGACCGAGTCTAAGCTGGTGCCGTACATGTGTCCATTATGCTCTCCATACTCAAGAAATCTGGACATTGTTAAAACACAAAAAACATCCCAGAGTAAGCTGAATCACAAGAAAAGATTGTCAACTATATGTGACCCTGGACCACAAAACCAGTCTTAAGTCGCTGGGGTATATTTGTAGCAATAGCCAAAAATACATTGCATGGGTCAAAATTTTTGATTTTTCTTTTATGCCAAAAATCATTAAGAAATTAAGTAAAGTTCATGTTCCATGAAGATTGTTTGTAAAATTCCTACTGTAAACATATCAAAATGTAATTTTTGATTAGTAATATGCATTGTTAAGAACCTAATTTGGACAACTTTAAAGGTGATTTTCTCAGTCTTTTTGATTTTTTTTGCATCCTCAGATTTCTGATTTCAAATAGATGTATCTCAGTCAAATATTGTCCTATCATAACAAACCATACATCAATAGAAAGCTTATTTATTGAGCTTTCATATGATGTATAAATCTCAAAATCTCAAATTTAACCTTATGACTGGTTTTGTGGTCCAGGGTCACAAATATATTTTGTAAGATTAAGATTAATAAGATTACTTGTGATTAACCACCATGTACGCAAACACTTCCTTGGTCACAAAGTGATATTCACGTCCATTCTTCTCACCCATTTTCTGGGACCGTGTTGTGTCTGGAATAAAACAAGAGACAAGATGTAACATTTTTTTTTCCGTTAAATAATGTAAGATGCTGTAAGAGATTTCAGACATTTTGTTAACTTCAAACACACAGCCTCTCTTTAAAACCCAGCCCCCCAGACATAATTTCAGTGCCTTGTTTGAAATACTTATTACTCTTTATGCTTTTAGAGATTGTAGAAAGTTTAAGTGATATCTGAGGGTAGTCAGAACACTTTTTTAGGAAATTTCAAAAGATGATCTTACAGCACCTTTGAATCAGAGGTTAAAGGGATCAAATGGACCACATACGAGATATCGGTCCCTGGTATGTATTAGGGTTGATTTTGATTAGCCTCCTGCGTAGCTCATTTACACCAACTCCTGACGGACCTGTGGAAAACATGGAAAAGTCTTAAAGGAGTAGTTCACTTCCAGAAGATACATTTTCAGAGAATTTACTCACCCCCATGTCATCCAAGATGTTCATGTCTTTCTTTCTTCAGTCGGAAAGAAATTAAGGTTTTTGAGGACAGCGTTCCAGGATTTTTCTCCGTTTAGCAGACTTCAATGGGGATCAATGGGTTGAAGGTCCAAATTGCAGTTTTAATGCAGATTCAAAGGGCTCTACATGATCCCAGCTGAGGATAAGGGTCTTATCTAGTGAAACGATCTGTCATTTTCTAAAAAAAATGAACATTTATATACTTTTTAACCACAAATGCTTGTCCTGCATTACCTCAACCTCATGCATTTCATAGTCACGTTGGAAATGTGTGACATAGACGGAAGTTTGTTTACAAAGCATAGTGCAAAGAAAGTCAAACGCTCTTTACAAAAAAAGGTAAAACAATGTCGTTGGATGATTTCAAAGTTGGAGGAGAAAATTCCTTGGCTGGGATCGTGAAGCTGCATTGAAACTGCAATTAAAGTCCACTATTTGAAGAAAAATCCTGAAACGTTTTCCTCAAAAACCTTAATTACAACTGAAGAAAGACAGACTTGAACATCTTGGATGACATAGGGGTGAGTAAATGATCAGGAATTTTTTATTCTGGAAGTGAAATAATCCTTGAATGGAAAAACTGTAGGGATAAGACAACCCTGCCCATAGAGGAGCATACCAATAAGTACAATGAGACGTGGGGGATCGTCTATGTGGCGCTGGTAGTGGAGAACTTCTTCGTAAAGGGAGGCTGAGGTGTTATGGCAACTGCTGATGCCACAGGAATAACATGACCGCTTTCGTTTACTGTATGATTTCTTCCTCCACAAACGCAGACTGTGTCGAAACCCCGCTGATTCAAACAATCAAACAAAATACTTTTCATATACGTGTACAAGTTCATATCAACCTAACTTGAGATTTATTAGCTAAATTTATCATTCAGATTTCATACCTATGTATAATCCCTGCATGTGTTCACCATTCTCACCCTCCTCTGACACTGGACAAAACAAAGAGTTGATTAATGTAAAGAACACTGCCAAACAATTTAGTAACAAATGTTTAAATCAGCAAATCTACACAAAATCTAATTGATTCTCTCAATAAAATGCTCTTTCCTCAGAAAAGACTTACCTACCGAACTCAAAATCTTCTTCATCTGTAAAAACAAATTAATTGAACACTGTGTTAAAATGTTCATACAACCCATACCATAACTATGGAACAGTGGAATAAAACAACAAGAAATAGTCATAATTGCAAAGAGTCACAATTTATGTTACTGTTTGAAATGACATCTCACAATTCTTACTTTTTTTCTTATAATTGTTTATATCTTGCAATTAAGAGTTTCTCAGAATTGAGATGTAACTGCAAAATTGCGAGACGAAAACACATTTCTGAAAAAATAAAAGTCTGCATTGTGAGATGTCAAATCAAAATGGCTAAACATAATGAGATGAGAGGCTTTCATATATTATCACAGAGAAATTAAATGAATGAAGACAGGTCAGTGGGATAATCACCTGTGTCAATGCATTTGTTCTCATCTGTTATCTCCTCTTCTCCTTCAGAACAAACAGAATTATACTCACAACTCACCCAGGACTACACAACTAATACGAATCACGGTATGAAAGGTCCAGTGAACAGTACACAATAGTGAAGATTTTACGAAAGCAATACCTATGACACATGCTCCACATTTCAAAGAGCATAAAATATATTAAATGTACATTTTAAGTACACACTTCAATTATAAACTTAAACATAAGCTAACACAAAAAACATGGGAAAGACAAAAAAAGATACATACCAACATCTGTTGCATTCACTTCAGATATGAAAGCAAAGAAAATGAGAATTAGACTAGTAATAAATATAAATGATATACACTACCAGTCAAACTATTTTGAACAGTAAGGATTTTTAATGTTTTTAAAGAAGTCTGTGATTTTAAAGCTGATTTTTTTTTAGCATAATTACTAGTTACATAATCCTTCAGATATCATTATTCTGATTTGCTGCTCAAAAACATTTATTATTATTATTATTATGTTGAAAACAGCTGAGTAGAATTTTTTTTAGGTTTCTTTGATGACTAGAAAGTTCAGAAGAACAGCATTTATCTGAAATAGAAATCTGTTGTAACATTATAAATGTCTTTATCATCACTTTTGATCAATGTAAAGCATCCTTTCCATCATTACAAATAAATGCAGGCTTGGTGAGCAGAAGAGAATTCTTAAAAAACATTTGACTATATTAATAATATTAATGCAACACTGTGGGGAAACTGCAATTATTGCATTATTTCATAGTATTTCTTACTTCTGGGAAAAACTTAATACATAGGTAAAGATTTTTTTTCAATAATGATGACTCTCTCTGACCTTAAGATAAAATAAATGAGCTGTTTCTGTTTAAAACATAATTTGTAATGAGCTGCAAGATTGTCATCAAGTCTTAATTAGTTTTAACTGCTACACCCTTCAATAACAGCCTCTATGCAAGCCTGCAGTACACTAAGCAATCCGTGCTGAAATGAGCCTCTAAAGGTTCATGGAACTTGTTAACTGGGACCTTGTAAGCCTCAAATGCTTGTTTCCAATTTCTCAGAAGGGGAAGCAGAAGAACTTGGTGTTTAGAAATAACAGTATCTATCCTTTCACCTTAACGGTCGAGCACAAGGTGGGCAAGACTAGTCAATCAGTCATGAAGGAAGGATCATGCCAAGAACAGCTCACTTTCAAGCTTCTTTAAAGTAATTAGATCAGGGTAGTGGGAGGGCAGGGTTAAGATGCTTATGATGCCAACCAACATCTTTAAGAGTGCATAGAAGTTCATACATCTGTGTCTGTGTGTTATTAACGTACATGGTGTGATGCAGGTGTGAGCCTGATAAGGCTGAGACCACCACAGCTCCCTTTGCTTACTGCAAAACAAGGAAATAAACATCACTCTTGCACAAAAAATGATCAATGACATAATTTTGAAAGAACTTGGTATAATTCAAAACTGACTATCTGAACTGGTTAGTGGAGGGGATGAGGCCACAACACAATGAGGCACTGTGGAGTTTCCTGGCCTGCCACCATCGGATGTCCCTCTGGTCAACAATCTTCAGTAAATCTCCTTTAATGAAGGCCATCCCTGCATCTGGACAGGGGATCGCAGGGTCCTGCAGAGGACTGTAATCCACCATGGCTCTCACATACAGCTAAAGGAAGACAGAGACAATCATGTGAAGGGATAGTTCACCCAAAAATTAAAGTGACCTCATAATTTACTCACCTTCAAGCCATCCTAGATGTATATGACTTTCTTTTTTCAGATGAATACAATCAGAGTTAAATTAAAAAATGTCCTGGCGCTTCCAAGCGTTATTATGGCAGTGAATGGGTGTTGAGATTTTGAAGTACAATAAAGTGCATCCATCCATCATAAAAAGTACGCCTTTTGAAGGGAATCGATGCATCCGTGTAAGAAAAATATCTATATTTGAAACTTTATCATTCAAAATCTCTGACGTACACGCATTTACAAGAATGGCGTTCCAGCGGATGTTATAGGATGTAGGCGTAGTGTCAGCTCCGGTGAGAATATGCTAGTCTTGCGAGAACGATGTTTTGTTTGCAGCAAAGGAAAACCAGTCCCCTCTTGGCTTATTTTGAAATCCTCAGACATTTTTCTGTACAAATTCTTATTTTGTACTTCTAATTTGCGACTGGAGTTTTGTTTTGCTCTCTCCACAGCGCTTCCGCATTCATCACTTATGCCTTCGTCACAGAGTTCGGAATCGGATGCACTTTATTTTGCTTTCAAATCTGGACCAGCATTCACTGCCATTATAAAACTTGGAGGAACCAGGACATTTGTTAAATACAACACTGATTGTATTCGTCTGAAAGAAGAAAGTCATATACACCTAGGATGGCTTGAGGTTGAGTAAATCATAGGGTAATATTCATTTTTGGGTGAACTCTCCCTTAAACAATAACTTTTTGGTTTACTTTTTAAATAAGTCATTCTTTAACATAGAAATGGAACTTACTACATATAGGATTCTTTAAATGCATTCATTTATTAAATATATTTGTAGTATATTATATATTTATTAAATATAATAGTCGCATAGTGCAGAGTTAATACTTTATGAAAATATTTACAGTGCACTTACTGCTGGTTGGCTGCTGGTGGGTTGTGGTGTATTAGGAATCACTTTAAAAAGAATGTTTCCATGAGACTGCACCTATAAAAGGAGAGACAATGCATGAATGGATACAATCATTATAAGAGTAGGAACTGGCTTAAAAGTCAGAAATTATGTAATGGGAAGAGAAGAAACACGAAAAGAGGTTTTTATCTTGACTTTACCAGCATCTGAATGACACGCTCCGGCTGCAGGCCCCGCACTTTCTGTCCATTCACTTCCACCAGCTTGTCGCCAGGATGAAGAAGTCCTAAAAGACACACACACACACACACACACACACACACACACACACACACGTTGGGTTTACATGTTTTATGGGGACATTCCATAGGCGTAATGGTTTTTATACTGTACAAACCGTACTTTCTATCGCCCTACACCTACCCTACACCTAAACCTAGCCCTCACAGGAGATTGTGCACACTTTTACTTCCTCAAAAAACTCATTGTGCATGATTTATAAGCCTGTTTCCTCATGGGGACCTGAGAAATGTCCCCACAAGGTCAAAATCTACTGGTATTACTATCCTTGTGGGGACATTTGGTCCCCACAACGTGATGAATACCAGGTGCGCGCGCGCGCGCACACACACACACACACACACACACACACACACACACACACACACACACACACACACACACACACACACACACACACACACACACACACACACACACACACACACACACACACACACACACACACACACACACACACACACACACACACACACACACGTTAGAGACTACTATTGTCAGTCTATTATTTCAAAAATGATCTAAAACATCAAAATAATCACTTTCTTTACCATATATATATATATATATATATATATATATATATATATATATATATATATATATATATATATATATATATATACACAGTGATGGCCAAAATTATTAGAACACTAGTATTTTCAGAAGCTAAAAAATGGTTTTAAGTCAGTTATTTCTTTTGCCGTGGTGTGTCAGTAGGAAATATCAGTTTACATTTCCAAATATTCATTTCACACAGAGATCTGATCTCATCATCCAGTTTGTCTGGAATGACATGAAGAAGCAGAATAAACTGAGACAGACTAAATCCAGAAGAGCTGTGTCAATGTCTCCAAGATACCTAGCTACCTGCAAAGCTACCTGAACTATGCACAAGTGCACCTAGGACAAAAGCAGCTTTAAACGCAAAAGATGGTCACACCAAATGGTTTAATTTATTTAGTAGAAGTTAATTGAACAAGAAAATCTAAATATGACATTGTTTTTGACAGCATCCTCATTTTACAGTATAAAATACTAGTGAATATAGTATTTTAATACTATAAAATACTAGTGTTCTAATAATTTTGGCCACCACTGTATATATCAACAGGCTACTCACCACTGCGATCTGCCAGTCCTCCATGTATTACCCTTGCAATATACATGTTCCCTGTTTTTTCATTCTTCCTAATTGTTGCCCCCTAAAAATGAAACAAACAATTGTTCACTAGATGGTTGTCTATTACAACAGGTGTAACATGGTGAGTCCCACAGATCTTACTGCTGCACATTAATGGAGGGAGGCTGTGGGTGCAATGGAGATCAGGTTAGGATGAAATATTAGGAGGACGGACACTGTGGTAATGAGATTGCGGAATCCGGTCATCTCAGAAAAGAGATGAACAGAAACATGCCTGACTTGACCTTAAAAGTGACAGAGGTCAAAGAAGAACTTATGGGAAAGACACAAAGGCTTGATGAATGAAATGTTGATACTCCTGAACAATGTCAACAAGCAGCAATCAATGAATGTTCCATGAATCGAGTATGGATGGGATGAACAAGAGATACAAATAAGAAAAAGGTCAAGTAATTGCCTGTTTGTCGTGTAGTTCCATTGTAGAGAATGTCATCGTAGCATTTGGTAAAATTGTTAAAATCAAAACCAGCAATTTCAGCAAAAAGTACAGTAAGGAGACAGAAGTGGGAACACAGTCACTCCTATTTCCTCATCTTCAACTTTTTCTTCTTGCTAGAGAGGCACAGTATTGTATTACAGTCACCGTTAGGAGTGGAGGCCGTCAAACTGTTTGATAGGGAAGTCTGTTTAGTTTTACTTCCTGGTGTTACAGGCCTGTTTCCAGTCTGGCATGATGAAAACTTAAAGGAGTGGCATTGTGGTGCTACATCTATGTTACAGTTTAAAGAAGAGGAGGAGAAGGCGGAGGAGGATGAAACACAAGAAGCGTTTCTGAAAGATTTCTTGGCTGGCGTAATCGGCTGGACAAGCAGGTTGGGCCTACTTGCCATTTTTGTGACATGTTGAGGTCTGGAAGTCACTTCTGGAGACTTGCTGGCGATAATAAGACCCTGCAGTTTGTCCACCACTTCCACCAACAGACTTAAAGCCTGGGCGTTTTCCTCCACATTGTCCGTCATTTTCTCTGTTACCTCTACCATCTTTTGCCTGAGATCTTGAGGGTTGCTGGTGCTCTGGTCCATACTGCTGGCAACGGTATGGACGGTTGACCTCAGTTTATCCAGGCTGTGTTGCTTCGTGAACACCAGAGCTGGATGAGAAGAGCGGGTGGCATCTATGGAGTGGTGGCGCTGAAGCAGAGGGCTGGAGGGGGCTGTCTGGGAATGGAGGCCACATCCAAGTGGGCAGCATGAGCGTGCGTAGGCTAGAGATGAGGTGGTGCAAGCTGTGCATGTATGGGTTTCTGCACCATCTGCACAGTTCTCTTCAAATTATGAAGAACAAAACAGGTTAGTTAGTTTGGTTTCACAATTAAACACAGCAAGGCCAATAGTAGATGTCTCGGTGACATGATGAGCCTTACCCATAACCACAGAGTCATAAACTGCTGGAGCTGAGAGGTTCAGACCTCTTCCTGAGAGATGGGCAGTTTGGCAGCACAGGTTGCAGCTCATGGTGGACTGATACCTGGGCAATGAGTGTGGCTGTCCTGAGGGTATGGAGGACAGCAGAGCGGTGGAGGACGATGACAGACCGTCTGCAGACCCTAGGAGACTTTGTTCCCCTGAGCCAAAACGCCTGGCTAAAGCCAGTTTCTCCACTGTGAGTCGCCTAAGGCTGTTCCAGTAACTGGACTTTCCTTCTTTGACACACTTATAAGTGAGAAAACAGGATGAGCAAGCTAACCAACAAACATTAGACCAAAAAAAAAAAGCTTGGGATCTTACAATATGGCAAAATACGAGTTGAGTAAAAGCACATTCTGTTGCAATGACAAATAACCAGTGTCTTCATTGGGATGAAACCAGGTGTTGGCTAAAACTGGAAGTTATCTCCCTGAATGGGATTATTTGGACACAACATCCTTCTGGATATACATTATCCAAATTGTTATGTGTATATCTGCCACAAAGATAAATAATTGGACCAAAATATGGATTTGAGTTAAAGCTTCAGCAAAGAAAAACTGACAAACAAACAAGATCATTCATAACGTTCACACAGACTCACCACAGCATTGCAATTTCACATATGTGCATTAAAAACATAAGTCAAACAAATATTTTTTCTATTATTTGGTAGAATTCGTGCCCTTATGAGCACGGTATTCGATTTCAGCCACATCTTTCTCAGAAATGCCTGTCTACATACTTTTTCCAGTTATCGTTTTAATTTAAAGTGTCCTTGTTACAGTATAATTATACATTTAAGTACTGAGTAATATTAATTGACAATATATACTTACTCTACGGTTAGGTTTATGGTTTGGTTTAGGGTTAGATGCATGTAATTATTTCATTTATATGACAACACGGAGACTAAAATGAAGTGTTATCGTTTTTCATTTCAATGTTATTTCCATCTAGGAATAAGCAGCATTGTAGATTATAACATAAGAATGAACACACTGTTCAGTTTACAATCAGTGGTAGGATCGGTGGGATTTGTACTTATGTACTAAAATAAGGCTCAAACATCTGATTTCAATAGGTTTTAAAACCCGTTATTACATAACCATACAGCTCTTACCATAGATGAGAAAAAATACTTAACGCCATATACCCTTTACATCATATTGCACTGTAGTGCAATGAGGGACATTTGAGTGGGATTACAGCTAAGCTGTTCACTAACATATCTGAAATGGCAGTGCTATTTATATGATGTGATGCTCACCAGAGGCTGTTTATTCTTCACAAGGCAAACAATCCTCATGGCCTCCTCATTGTCAGGCAGTTTGTCAGGAAGGGGCGGCAGCACTGGACCAAAGTCCCTCTGGGCCACAGAATCATGAGCAGACAGCAAAGCCTGGGGGAAAACACATATTGAATGGTCAACAAGATTGACCTTACTTTAATTTATGCATCGTGAAAGCAATAAATGCAAGACTCTAACCTTCATATGAGGGTATTTCAGCAAAATATAAAGTTCTTGCGCCTCAGAGGAGGGAGCAGCCAGTCCTCGCACACTGGCCATAATCTGTGGGACAGTAGAAGACAGATGATGAAAAGAAAATAGTGGCTAATAGGATTACTTCAGCCGGAAAATAATAAAATATTTTCATCATTTACTCACACATAGTATGACTTTAGAAACTTATACTATAGCACTCAAATCCTCATGTACTCACCCTCAAATCTGGCTTTAGAAGACTTGAAATATATTAAGTGGTTTTAAAACGAGTTAAGTCAAACCATTTAAACAACAGACTGCATTAAATGAAGTACACTTTTTAACTTTACATTGTTTAAATAGATTTGTGACTGCCTTAAAGGTTTAGTTTACCCCCTAGCAATAGCATACAAACACACATCCATGTGCTAAGAGACATTATATGTGACCCTGGACCACAAAACCAGTCTTAAGTAGCACGGGTATATTTGTAGCAATAGCCAAAAATACATTGTATGGGTTAAAATTATCGATTTTTTCTTTTATGCCAAAAATCATTAGCATATTAAGTAAAGATCATACTCCATAAAGATATTTTGTAAATGTTCTACCATAAATATATAAAAACTTGATTTTTGATTAGTAATATGCATTGCTAAGAACTTCATTTGGACAACTTTTAAGGCGATTTTCTCCATATTTAGATTTTTTTTGCCCCCTCAGATTCCAGGTTATCAAATAGTTGCATCTCAGACAAACATTGTCCTATTTTAACAATATATCAATGGAAAGCTTATTTACTCAGCTTTCAGATGACGTAAGAATCTCAATTTCGACAAATTTACACTTATGACTGGTTTTGTGGTCCAGGGTCACATATTATATCAATATAATGTAGTGTATAGTCATTGCTTTAATGTGACACTTAATTTCAACATTTAGTGTTACATTAACACTCTAAAGCAAAGCATGCTAAGAAAATGAAATCTGCTGAAACTCAATAACTTACAGTTCTGCTTAATATAATCAGTAAGTGAGTTCATGTAAGTTTTTTCTATTAAATACAATGAAACTTTGGTAGTATTTAAGTAAAATAAACATGTTTCATTGTTTAAATATGACTGTTATATGAGATTATATTTGTCATGAGTTTTATATGATGACTGAAGAAAGGATCACAGATTTTGACATCTTTGTGAAATTTTAAAGGGGTCATGAAATGAGAAATCAAAATTCCCCTGATCTTTTGACATGTAAGAGGTCACTGTACTATAAAAACATTCTGCAAGTTTCAGAACTCAAAACTTTCCCATTCGTTAAAAATAGCTTATATTGAAGCCAGTCTACCAAAACGGCAGGTTGTGTAATCTGCCACTTTATGACGTGATAGTGCGGCTAAACAACACCTCCACAGAAGAAGATCAACACCTGCTTCTGCATCACTGTCTGTTTACCTCACCTGCCGATTCAGGCATGTAGGTAAATAAACAGAGAGGAAAACACAAGTCTACGATCTAACGATAAATCATACGTTAAAGAAAATGAAGACAACTTTGTTCACTTCATTTTTCCAAGAATTCATATACAAACAAGGCACATTTTGAAATTTTCAGATTGTCTGATTGTCCATTATTACAGATCGTTTGATATGTACTAAGTATTTATGTGCTTTTAACCTAAATCACATGTAGGTTGTCAAACATACACAACTGTTAGCCAATCACAGCAGTGGGTGTTTACTTCTGAGTCTACAATCTGCCAAACCTGTTCAAACAGTGCGGGGGTTAAAGACTGGACAGAAAATAGCCTATTACTACTAAATATGATTTTTTTGATGTAAAAATCGTTATACCATTAAAATATGGACATCAGAGAACTTGTAAAACTAGTAAAAAGGGCAGTTCATGACCCCTTTAAAGCATAGTCACTAATAAAATGCATTGACTGACCTCCTGAGATAGCCTTGAGGAATAAGGCAGATACGGGCTTGGGGCATCTTGACTGTGCTCCACCAGACACTCATACACCTATAGGACATAACAAATCCTTTCCAATGACCTGCTCTGGGATAATGTCAAAACTGGATATAAAAGAAATCTAGTGTAAAATATGGCTTACCCTGAGAAGAGAGTACAGCCAAGGAGCACTGAGGAGACTGTACAGAAGATCAGCACCATTAATATCTCTGTCTATGGACAGTCTCACTTCCTCTACCACTTCTGCCAAAATCTGAGCCAGACCTACATCTGAGAAAGAGAACCGATGACTCTAAATTTGGTAGTATTTGATTTGCTGCTGTAACTTTGTCAATGCAAATACACATAACTCATTTGATCTAGTTAACAGGGATGATGTGCACAAAAAAGACGCACCATTGTCATCTTCAGGTTGCGTCACTGGTTCCTCCTCCATTGATTGTCGCATAACAAACTCCTCTGTTCATCAGATCACTGCAGTCCTTCAAAACAAATTAATGTCGAGAGTACAATCGACTCGTAAGTGAAAAACTCACATTTAGCTGATCACAATGTTTTAAAAAACATATTATAATATCTCTAACTTGTCATTTTATTTAATTATACCTAACACCTTAAAGTGTCTCAAACTTAAATAAAACTGAAAAATACACCTGCTTAAGAAGAAACCTATTCATTTTATAACTTTTATTCTGGAGATATGTTAGACATAACATAACAATATATAGTTACATAGTAATATAACATCTACAACTACACAATTAAAACATCTCAAATGGAAGTCATCTGGAAAATTAGGTGTTTAATACATTTTAAGAATGAAATGACAAATCGATTGTGATCTCTGAAC
Organism: Garra rufa; assembly: GCF_049309525.1. Taxonomy (NCBI): domain Eukaryota; kingdom Metazoa; phylum Chordata; class Actinopteri; order Cypriniformes; family Cyprinidae; genus Garra; species Garra rufa. Next base: position 5,819,172 of record NC_133368.1, on the reverse strand, counting down.
TCCGTTACAAAAGCAGGTCAAGAGGCAGTCGTGTGAAGATTAGATTACGATACCGCACTTACCTCCTGCCACTGTCTTCCTCCAAACTACACTGACACTTCTTCATCCTACGTTTAGACCAGGTAGCTGTGGAGCATCTCGTCAGTTTAGCTTTATATTAAGGTGATCTTCTGCTTCTGACCTGTCAACATGCATCTGATTTTACTATAAAATGTCTCTGGAAACTCAGATTTTAATCCTTTTCTATCCCACTTAATCCTGCGAGGGGCCGGCCTCTCGGTGAGCACTTCCATAGGACCGCCTGCCACTCAAAGCTTCTTACCTCCTCCTGCATTTAGAGCTCCATAGACACACTCACACTTACACAATACGGCTCTACCAACTTTACAGTTCGAATGGAAAATAAGACTCATAAAAACATCACATAAATCCAAAAGACTTTTTCCTGACATTGTTACACAATAGACAAAGATAAAACATATCACAATTCCAGAGACTTAACAACTCAATAACAATTGCAATCACATGAATACACTCTAAATAGACGGTGCATTTTTTTTTAAAGGAACATGTCGTCCAAAAATTTTAATTTGCGGAAAATGTGCTCACCCCCATGGCCATCCAAGATGAAGATGAGTTTATTTCTTCACTTAAACAGATTTGAAGAAATTTAGCATTACATCACTTGCTTATCAATGGATCCTTTGCAGTTAATGGGTGCCGTCAGAATTAGAGTCCAAACAGCTGATAAAAACATCATAATACAACATCACAAAAGTCCTGTAAAGTGAAAAGTTGCATGTTTGTAATAAACAAATTGATCATTAAAGGTTGTATCAGCGATTCTAGGCTGAAACATAAAGTGTCACATTCAGCTGACCTTTCTTCACGATCCGCTCGCTGCTTGCCCCATAAATTGGCTGTAAAATAAAAGGCTGAACACAGAGACGCGTTTTTTTTATAGCCAATTTATGGGGCAGGCAGCGAGCGGATCGTGAAGAAAGGTCAGCTGAATGTGACACTTTACGTTTCAGCCTAGAATCGCTGATACAACCTTTAAGTTGTTTTTAACTTCAAGATTCCTGCTAAAATACAAGTCTAACCATAATATTGCTTTCTTCTGAAAAAGTTGCCTCTATCAATCAGGAGAGAAATACGCACAGAACAAGAACAAGCAAAAACAATACAACACAGTTGTAACAACAAATATTTTGGTGTATTTTGATGGGAGAGGACAGCAGGGGATGGACTTTTTCCACTGGGAGAAGCATTATTATGGACTTATATTTTGGTCAGGAGTGACGGTTTAAAGTTAAAAAATGTCTTTATCATAATTTTGTTGGATACAAACTAGCTGCTTGTCACTTCACACGATGTTAATTCTTGGACTGGAGTCATGTGGATTATTGTGATGTTTTTATCAGCTGTTTGGACTGTCATTCTGACGGCACCCATTTACTGCAAAGGATCCATTAGTGAGCAAGTGACATAATGAACTAAATTTCTCAAGATCTGTTTCGATGAAGAAAAATTTTTCTACATTTTGGATGAAAGGAAAATAAATTTTCATTTTTGGGTGATCTATTCCTTTAACTGCAGTAATCAGGGTTGCCAGTATTTCACGACAAAACCTGCCCAACTGGTACTCAAAACTAGCCCAATCACATTAAATGGGGTAAAATACATGGTTTTGGCAGGGTTGTCCTGTAAAATTCACATTCCAGTGGTTATTAATACCACCTTATTGGGGTCACTTCAACCTGTGGACATGAAGAACAACCCGCAGAAACAGTGTTAAAGTAGACCAATTCCACAGGAAAACCGAGGACTTGGCCACCCTGGCAAAAATTTCAGAGCTAAAATCCAGGCATCACATTGCTTATTGTCACAGATGTTACTTTACAAGTGTTAGCGTCTTAAATTGAGCCTTATCAACTCGTTCTATTATCTATATCATTATCAGTTCATAACTATATAAGCGAGGTGACAGAGAGGAAAACCACAAAATAAGGTTTATCTCTGAGTTATGCAAATGTTTATTAAAAATGGTAAAAGTAGTCTGCCAGAAAATAGTTTAAAAACATTCATTCCTTTTTGCAAATGACTTCAATTGTACATCATGTGGTCAAACTGTGTTGTACAATTCCTTTTTAAGGTGACAGTAACATTTAGATTAACAATGACAGCAATTTATCAAAACCAGTAACCTTCTGAAAAAAAATTATTATAAAATAAAATCCAAATATTGCAAAAGCGATTAATCAGACTATATTTAGCTAATTTGCAAATAATGTCACCAGCTAATAATTGGCTGGTATTCAACATTCAAGATTTTTGAGAATTTTGAGCAAATTATTCCGTAAAGTTAACGTTTAATTTGATTTCTTATTAGTAAGTCATATACTGTATATCAATGTTGAGCCATTCTGCTCTCTAGATTTTGGCAATCAGTCATTAAAAACCAACATCATCCAACCAGATCTCACAAGACTGTGTGACATATCAGCAAAACTCTTTCAGTGCATGTTTAAATGTACAAAAGATGCATTTAGAGAAACACACACACACACACACACACACACACACACACACACACACACACACACACACACAAAGTACTTTTTTACAAGCTCTTGATCAGTTTGATATAAGTGAAATAAGTTCATTCGCATTCGTGAAACAAGCAAAATCTGAAAGCGATTTGCCAGTGCAAAATACTACACGCTGAGGTCTTTAAGGGCCCTGCCATTTAAATTATTCCCTTATTGCATAGTGTTTAAGGCCACATTTTCAGTCAATGGCAAAAATGCATAAAAATATATGTTTAGTCTTCAGTGTATTAGTTCTAAAAATATCTTAAATTCCCTTATAGTACATTTTGATAAGACTAAATAATATAATAACAACTAAATCAAATTTCATACAGTGAAACGCTTCATGTGAATGTGCTGTCATGCTGAAATGGAAACAACTTCACTCAGAATATACATGGTTTTTCAAAGCTACACAGATACAGGTACATTTTAAAATACATTGCAATATATTATCTGATTTCAGTTAGGAACTACATTATTTGTTCATCATTGCAAGTCACCTTTACATCTAGGGGCTTCAATAACACCATTACATCACAAATCTCTTGCAGTTTATAAAACCTACATTGCAAGACTTCAAATGTATTTGAAAACCTTGCAATTCCATGTAATGTGCAAAATGACAGCAAAACCAGTAACCCAACAAAAAGCTATGCATTACTAGGGATACAGCTATAGGATTTTTGAGTATTACAAGCTAAAATGAGAAATACTATAAACATTTTTTCAGTAGGGTGACAGTAACTGCTTTCAAAGCTTTTGCAGTAACGTGCAGTAATATTTTCTAAAAACTAATGCCACTGCTTTACAACAGTGCAAATCAATCCAATAATAACACACATTCTCCTTTAGAAAGTTCCTCTTAAGTAGTTCATTTGTGAATTTCCTAAAGCCAGTGATAATGAAAAAAGTTCATTCAGAAGGGTCATTTATTTACTCTACACTACCATTCAAAAGTTTGGGATCAGTAAGATGTTTTGAAAGAAATTAAAACTTTTTTTTTAAGCGAGAATGCATTAAATTGATTAAAAGTGACAATAAAAAAAACAGTATGCACAAAAGATTTATATTTGTAAATAAATGATTCTTTTAAACTTTTTATTCATCAAAAATCTGGAAAAAAATTAAGTATCAGCATTAAGCAGCACAGATAATAAGAAATTTTTCTTAAGCAGTAAATCAGCATATTAGAATTTATGATGGATAGAATGATTTCTGAAGGATTATGTGACACTGAAGTCTGGAGTAATAACTGCTGAAAATTCAGTTTTGCATCACAAATAAATTACATAACAGAAAACTGTTAACTTTAAATAATATTAAATTTAAATAACATTAGGTCCCACTTTACATTAGGCGGCCTTAACTACTATCATTTGGAACAATGTACTTATTGTGTACATACATGTTTTTACATTTTACATTTTTTAAAACCTATATGTAATTACATTTGTAATTAATTTCTGTAATTACCACTGTTGACCCATCCCTTACACCCTAACCCACCCCTAAACCTACCCATACCACCAAACCTGTCCCTAACCTTACCCTTATCCCACCTTAATAGAAGCAAAAGTGGCTTGCAATGCAATATGACCACATTAAGTACATTGTACTTATTTTTTAATGTAAGTACATAATAGTTAAGGCCACCTAATATAAAGTGTGACCTAATATGACTATTTTTACTGTAATTTTATTAAATACATGCTGCCTTGGTAAGCACAATGGACTTCTTGCAAAAACATTACAAGAAAAAAAAACTTACTGACCCCAAATGTTTCAACAGTAGTTCATGTAAGGGTTTTCTATAGCTAAATATAGAAATACTTCTGTTTATCACTGTTGCTTATATAAATAAGGGTGGTTTTAGTTTATTAGTTCTATATAGGGTAAATGTATTTGTTCACGTTGAGGTCATTCATTCAAAAACCCTCATTGTTTTTCTGTGCCATATAAGCACTGCTCTAATATAGTTACAGTTTCATCTGATAACATTAAAATCAGAACATTTTCATCAATAGTTTGAGTATCAGTACATAAGCCAGAGACAGACTGATACAGAATATTACATATAGTAATGAGTGTCAGTTATTACCAAAAATGCATGTTATAACCTTGGTGACACATGCTGAGTGCTTATTCTGCTATCTTTTTTGCCATAAAACAGAAAAAGTCTCTTTTCTGTCCAGGTAACATGTGTGTTGAAATGTAAATGTTTCTTGATGGGGTAACCACTGTCAGTCAAATGGTCAATGTGAGAGTCTCAAAACTTATAAAAATTGAAGTAATCACTGTAAAACAGTGCTTAGGGAAGAAGAGTGGACACTGAGCTTATTTTTGAGACCTGAAGTAAAAGACCACATCTTGATTTGACCTGTAATCCGTGTCTATTTAAATGGCACCTACTTCGTAAGACTGTGCGCAAATTGGCAAGGCTGTGGCCGCACCGCTTACAAACCAACCCTTCCTATGTCGTCTTCTCAAGCTGAATCTGGTTGTAGCAGGCCTAAGGGCAGAGATAAACAGACAGAAAGAAAGAGATTAAAGTAAAGCATGGAAGAGAATGAAAGGGGACCAGTGATTGTGCATGATGAGATTATCATCTTTTCAGACTTTAGCTTGCCAAATAAAACTTTTGCTTCATAAAATCAGCCCTCAATGTAAAAAGAGGTCATATCATACATTTATTATTCAGTTATTCAAGCTTAATCCCTAACAAAAAAGGTAAAACTGTTTTTCTAATGACATACCTATATGATTTTACAAGTAATAATGTTACTTATCTATGGAAGCCCGTTTCTGCCACTGAATAAAAAAAAAAAATAAAATAAATATTGCGACTTTTTTCTCAGAATTGCGAGATAAAAACTCGCAATTCTGACTTTTCAGAATTGTGAGTTATAAAGTCAGAATTGTGAGATATAAAGTCAGAATTGTGAGATATAGTCAGAATTGTGAGATAAAGTCGAAATTGCGAGTTATAAAGTCAGAATTGCGAGTTATAAAGTCAGAATTGCGAGTTATAAAGTCAGAATTGTGAGATATAAAGTCAGAATTGCGAGATATAAAGTCAGAATTGCGAGTTATAAAGTCGAAATTGCGAGTTATAAAGTCAGAATTGCGAGATATAAAGTCAGAATTGCGAGATATAAAGTCAGAATTGTGAGTTATAAAGTCAGAATTGTGAGATATAAAGTCAGAATTGTGAGATATAGTCAGAATTGTGAGATAAAGTCGAAATTGCGAGTTATAAAGTCAGAATTGCGAGTTATAAAGTCAGAATTGCGAGTTATAAAGTCAGAATTGCGAGATATAAAGTCAGAATTGTGAGATATAAAGTCAGAATTGTGAGTTATAAAGTCAGAATTGTGAGATATAAAGTCAGAATTGCGAGTTATAAAGTCAGAATTGCGAGTTATAAAGTCAGAATTGCGAGTTATAAAGTCGAAATTGCGAGTTATAAAGTCAGAATTGCGAGTTATAAAGTCAGAATTGCGAGTTATAAAGTCAGAATTGCGAGTTATAAAGTCGAAATTGCGAGTTATAAAGTCAGAATTGCGAGTTATAAAGTCAGAATTGCGAGTTATAAAGTCAGAATTGTGAGATATAAAGTCAGAATTGTGAGATATAAAGTCAGAATTGTGAGATATAAAGTCAGAATTGCGAGATATAAAGTCAGAATTGCGAGATATAAAGTCAGAATTGTGAGATATAAAGTCAGAATTGCGAGATATAAAGTCAGAATTGCGAGATATAAAGTCAGAATTGCGAGTTATAAAGTCAGAATTGCGAGTTATAAAGTCAGAATTGCGAGTTATAAAGTCAGAATTGCGAGATATAAAGTCAGAATTGCGAGATATAAAGTCAGAATTGTGAGATATAAAGTCAGAATTGCGAGATATAAAGTCAGAATTGCGAGATATAAAGTCAGAATTGCGAGATATAAAGTCAGAATTGCGAGATATAAAGTCAGAATTGTGAGATATAGTCAGAATTGTGAGATATAAAGTCAGAATTGCGAGATATAGTCAGAATTGTGAGATATAAAGTCAGAATTGTGAGATATAAAGTCAGAATTGTGAGATATAAAGTCAGAATTGTGAGATATAAAGTCAGAATTGTGAGATATAAAGTCAGAATTGTGAGATATAAAGTCAGAATTGTGAGATATAAAGTCAGAATTGTGAGATATAAAGTCAGAATTGTGAGATATAGTCAGAATTGTGAGATATAAAGTCAGAATTGCGAGATATAAAGTCAGAATTGCGAGATATAAAGTCAGAATTGTGAGATATAAAGTCAGAATTGTGAGATATAAAGTCAGAATTGTGAGATATAAAGTCAGAATTGCGAGATATAAAGTCAGAATTGCGAGATATAAAGTCAGAATTGCGAGATATAAAGTCAGAATTGTGAGATATAAAGTCAGAATTGTGAGATATAAAGTCAGAATTGTGAGATATAAAGTCAGAATTGTGAGATATAAAGTCAGAATTGTGAGATATAAAGTCAGAATTGCGAGTTATAAAGTCAGAATTGTGAGATATAAAGTCAGAATTGTGAGATATAAAGTCAGAATTGTGAGATATAAAGTCAGAATTGCGAGATATAAAGTCAGAATTGTGAGATATAAAGTCAGAATTGTGAGATATAAAGTCAGAATTGCGAGATATAAAGTCAGAATTGCGAGATATAAAGTCAGAATTGTGAGATATAAAGTCAGAATTGTGAGATATAAAGTCAGAATTGTGAGATATAAAGTCAGAATTGTGAGATATAAAGTCAGAATTGCGAGATATAAAGTCAGAATTGCGAGATATAAAGTCAGAATTGTGAGATATAAAGTCAGAATTGTGAGATATAAAGTCAGAATTGTGAGATATAAAGTCAGAATTGTGAGATATAAAGTCAGAATTGCGAGTTATAAAGTCAGAATTGTGAGAATTCAAACTTTTGTGAGTTTATATCTCGCAATTCTGACTTTTGTTTCTGTTCATTTGTGACACTTTCTGGCAAAGCACAATAGGAAACGAGATCTTGTCTTGTTAAAACCACATATTATGTCATAAAAACTATATGATTTCCCGTTATAGAAAATATATGATTACATGTGAGCGAGCTAGACGATTGTCCGCGCTGCCTTCGCCACGGTCCTGACATAAAGGAGGATCTGCACGCTGCTGAAGTTATAGAAATACACTGTTTTAAGTATTTTAATGTAATGGTTTCAATTGTAGCAGCATGTTTAGTAGGATTAATCTGTCTCCAATAACTGCACTCAGATCCAGAGGATATGACTAACAGCAAATCCAAATACTAACCGAAAGAAAAAAAGAGAAATGACACGAAATGAAACTATTTGATTGTATTATGATGATGATTATGATGATTTCGTTCTGTTTTAAAAATGGGGGAAAAATAAGCCAGAATTTTCGTAATTCTTGTTCATTTTTCGTCTTTACTGTCTGTACCATCATGCACCATACAGCACACCCTGTATTTTTACAAAAGCATTTTGTAACGTTGTGTTGTTATTGTGGAAGTACATAAAATAAAGAAGACATTTATATCTATCACAGGGATCGCGCCAGCGCCACCCACCCGAGAAGTGCAGTGTTGCGCTTTATATGAAATGTATATTTGCAAGAAATATAGCCAACCATTTTGAAGAAACGTTGTTGTGACTAATTTGCAGAGTGGTACATCAGACGAACATTTATTCTGCATGATGGTACAGACAGTAAAGACGAAAAATGAACAAAAAATTTTTTTTTCCCATTTTTAAAACAGAACGAAATCATCATAATCATCATCATCATAATACAATCAAATCGTTTCATGCTGCTACAATTGAAACAATTACATTAAAATACTTAAAACAGTGTATTTCTATAACTTCAGCAGTGTGCAGATCCTCCTTTATGTCAGGACCGTGGCGAAGGCAACGCGGACAATCGCCTAGCTCGCTCACATGTAATCATATATTTCCTATAACGGGAAATCATATCGTTTTTATGACATAATATGTCGTTTTAACAAGACAAGACCTCGTTTCCTGTTGTGCTTTGCCAGAAAGTGTCACAAATGAACAGAAAAAAAGTCAGAATTGCGAGAATTCTGACTTTTTTTCTCGCAATTGCGAGTTTATATCTCGCAATTCTGAATTTATATCTCGCAATTGCGACTTTTTTTATCTCGCAATTCTGAGAAAAAAAGTCGCAATATTTGTATTTTTTTTAAATTCAGTGGCGGAAACGGGCTTCCATACTTATCCCTGAATTTGTGTGAAAAAAAAAAAGATTTCATTCTCACTTTGAGAGTTGTCAGCATAAATCCAAGCTGTCCCAGCTGTAGACTGCTGTCTGTAAGGTCCTCTATCAGACTCACTTCAGAGCCCAGGTTTCTGATCCTACACATTCACAAACAACAGGTTCTTTACGTGGGCAGACAAACAGCACATGCATTTATGTTTCAGCTGATTTTGACGTGAGGTATATGCAGTGAAAGCTTTATAAAAGTACCGTGCACGGAGCACCACATAGAGAAAGATTGGAAAGAGGTCATCCATGCACCACAGGAAATCTTGCCCAAGCAGAGCCTGCACGTCCTGGGTGACCTCTTCAAAGGTCAGCTGTATCACCTGCAACTTGTCTGAGGGAGTGAATGCTGTGCTGTACAGGCAAAGAGATAATAAAAAGAAGATTGCTATCGAAGTCTTCCTATTGTTGTTTTCTGCCTTTGTTATACACAAGACTGTCTTTACCTGATTTGTTGCAGGGTTTCAACAGCAGTGGCAAAGCAGGCATCTTTAGTACTTGGCAAGACCTGTCCATTAAATATAATTGAACCAATGAAGTAATATATTTTACCAGCTGTGTCTTCACTGATTATTTCTTAGAAATGACAGAAAGCTTTACCTGCTTTTTCTCTCCCAATACAGAGATAGTGACTGGACAGAACTTCCTGGAAAACAAAAAAGACATTCTAAACTGTAAAAGCCACTGTCCTTCCTGGCCTGAGGCTATTCCTGTATATACAGGGGACACAAAATATTTGCATACTTATGCAATGAAATGTTTATATGCCCAAATATAGCAAAAAAAAAAAAAAAGCAATTTAATTTTTATTATATATTAAATATGAAATGTATCAAATATAATATTGCCTTTTGCATGCATCATGCCTTATAATGTATAATGTCTTATATCTTCACATTTTTCAAATTAAATGTCTTATAACCACCTCATAATATCTTATGGCTATTTAGAGAAGATCAAGCCTTTGTTACTATACTAAAAGCAGACAATGAACACTTTTAAATGATTATGACCACGTTATAAAGACTTTTGGATTACAAAACTTTGTCAAGATAAGGGATTCACAATACATTACAAATATGGGAACTGTACTTCATTAAACGTTAAGTTGATATAATGTAGTGTTTATTATGTGCTATAAATCATTATATGCTTTAATGATGTACTAAAGTTTTTTTTTTTTGATTATGAGATGATACAAGTTTTTTCTTTAATAAGGCACTTTGCATGCAGTATAATGAAGTAAGATTATTCTTATAAATGCCCATGCATTATAAATACAGTCTTCACTGAAAGTGCTGACTGACTACTGTGAATTGTGAAAGTGAATTGACTAGTGAGGCATTTTTGCAACGCCTTCTAATTAAAGGATTAGTTCACTTCCAGAATAAAAAAATCCTGACAATTTACTCACCCTCATATCATCCAAGATGTTTATGAAATTTTTCTCCATATAATGGACTCCAATGGTGACCAATATGTTGAAGGTCCAAATTGCATTTTCAATGCAGCTTCAAGGGGCTCTACAGGATCCCAGCCGAGGAATAAGGGTCTTATCTAGTGAAACGATTGGGATTTTCTTTAAAAAATATATATAATTTTTAACCACAAATGGTTATCTTGCAGTAGCTGCGAGAAGCACGTTCACAACTTCATGCATTATGCATGCATCATACGACTGATCGCTTCGCTAGACATGACCCTTATTCCTCGGCTGGGATCATGTAAAGCTCGTTGAAGCTGCACTGAAACTGCAATTTTTACATTCGACCCACTGATCCCCATTGAAGTCCACTATATAGGGAAAACAATTCTCAAATGTTTTCCTCAAAAACCTTCACAACTAAAGAAAAAAAGACATGAACATCTTGGATGACATATAGGGCTGAGTGAATTATCAAGAAATTTTTATTCTGGAAGTGAACTAATCGTTTAAATTACTAAGGACATGATATTTTGGTGTCCAAATAAAATTTGTCTTAATTTTAAACAATATACCCATAGTTTCACAATACTTTCATGACATGTTCAGTTTGAAAAGTGTGCTTGTGCTATTTGTTTAAAATAAATGCCAGTTGGTTTGATATTAACTTACAGTAAGTGTCCAAATACTTTTTAGGGTCAGTATAATTGTATCATAAACATTGAATATTTCATATGGTACTGTTACTTTTGTCACTTACTCTTGTACTCCAAGAAACCCTAGAAGAGCAAGATCAGGCTGTTTGTTGAGTCTCAACACACAGTTCCAGTACACCTCCTCTTCTCGCTCTTTCTCTAGTGTGTAGAGAGTGAAGAGAGGAGGGTAAAGCCTTGGCAGCAACACCGGCAGGAGAAGACTTGAGCTGCTCACTATCCAGCTGCAGTACACACAACACAAGTCTGTTAAACATTCTCAAAGTAACTGTATCTACCTATTAGTATATCTATTTATTAGATTAAAAAAAAAAAATAGTAAAGAATTTAAAACATATTCAGCCAGGATCAATTAAAATGATCAAAAAAGACAGTAAAGACATGTATAATGTTACTAAAGATTTCTATTTCAAATAAATACTGTTCTTTTGAACTTTATTCATCAAATAAGGAAAAAATGGTCATGGTTTCATGGTTTAAACTATTTTCAACATTGATAATAATAAGAAATGTTTCTTGAGGAGCACATAAGCATATTAGAATGATTTCTGAATGATCATGTGACTCTGAAGACTGGAGTAATGATGCTGAAAATAAATTACATTGTAAATGTATTTAAAATAGAGAACTACTTATATTAAAATCTACTAATAATTAAATATTGTACTGTTTTTCTGTGTATGACAGGTAAAAGATCGATCAGTTTAGTTAGTTTAGTTCAGTCCTAGTGTTGCTGTCTTACCCCTGCTGTGGAGTTTCTGAGTGTGTACTGCTGTTAAGAGAGTCTGTGCCCTCATCTGAGGAACTGGAGGAATCCAGAATAAAACCTCCATCCTCAGGGAGACCAGGAAACAGAAACCTACGCCAAATATTTATAACAAAAATATTTGAAAAAGAACAACAACCTAATAAGGAAAATTAAGTAATGTGCAGTGCTGTCTGAGACTGTAATGAAATGAACAGTATGCCTCAATATTACATTTAGCCGAGTTAATTAATTGATGAAGTTGTAATACTAAAAGAATTACAGAATCTTCACAACAAATAAAATGCTTCCTATGAGCTTTGCTCTGCTGGTTTTTAAAGCACTAGGGTTTCTGGTAACTCATATAGAGGCAATCACACAAAAGCCTGAATGTGTTACCTGACTATTTGGAAAATGCGTGTTAGGTACGACTGGATCTCCTCCACTGCCTGCTGTAAGAGGCGTCTATTGGAGCCCACACCAACATAGGTCATCCTGTACACAGTCACAAGGGTCTCCAGCAGCCAGCCCAGTGGGTGATGAAGGGTGTCACAAGCCTAAATAGAGTTATTACACCCCCACAAAAAGATATTAAAACATTTTAAAAAAGTATGAATGTACACTACTGTTCAAAAGCTTTGGGTGCCATGCCATTTATTAGATTTTATTAGACTTGTTCAAAAGTGACAATAAAGACATTTATAATGTTACAAAAGGTTAAAAAAAAAAAAAAAAATTCTCCTGAACTTGTTCATTTTTGAAAAAAAAAAAAACATTGCAGTTTTCACAAAAATATTAAGCAGCACAACTGTTTTTGATATTGATAATAATAGGAGATACTTATTGAGCAGCAAATCAGCATATTAGAATGATTTCTGAAGGATCATGCCTGACTGGAGTAAAGGCTGCTGAAAATTCAGTTTTGCATCACAGGAACAAATTACATTTTAAAATGTAATAATAATAAAAAATTATTTTACTTGCAACATTTCAAAGTATTACTGTTTTTACTTGGTGAGTATAAGAGACCTGCTGTATAGTAGCCCATTTCCGTCACTGAATAAAACATTTTACTTAGTTATTGTGATTTTTTATCTCACAATGACTTTTTTCTCAGATCTGTAAGATATAAACTCACAATTGTGAGTTAAAAAGTCAGAATTGAATGATATAAACTCAATTCTGACTTTTCTCTTAGAATTGCGTTAAAAAAAGACTGATATGTTCTCAGAATTTCGAGTTTATATCTTATATTTCTGATTTAAAAACTCGCAATTGCATGTTATAAAGTCAGAATTGCAAGACATAAACTTGCAATTCTGAGAAAAACACAGTTGTGAGTGTATTTCTTTCAATTCTAACTTTATAACTTGCAACTGCATTTACATTGCATTGCATTGCGTTTATCTCACACATTTATCTCTTTTTCAAAAAAGTCAGAATTGCAAGATGTACACCCCTAATTGGGAAAAAAAAAAGTCAGAATTGTGAGATTAAAAGTCACGATTAGCTTTTTTTTTTGTAAGCGGCTGTAATAAGCTTCCATAGAGACCTCTTTCAAAGACATTAAAAAAATCCTACCGACCCCAAACTTTTTAATGGTAGTATAATTGCATTATGTAAGAAATTACTAAATCAAATGGCATATATTTTAAAGAAAAACTGTACATATTTTACAACATTAAAACTAAGACAAAGACTATTTTATAGACTTTTTATGGTTGTCAAATCTTAGTGGATCATTGATATATGAAGTCTATTCAGGTGTTAATAAGCCTTTGAAAGTCTCACCTTTAGGAGATAACGACGGATGTTATTGTAGGAGTCTGCAGTAACAGGGCATACATATTGAGGAATCACTTCAAGACTCTCTAGCATCTTAGTCTGAGATCGGCTTAGCTCCTCTGAACTAAAGACAAATATACATCACTGATGATTTCTTCACTCTCTGTTCAGTTGTTTTTTGTGCATAAAGCATTTTGTATATTACAAGTCTAGTGTGATCATACCTTCACTTGTTCATTTTTGTGTGTGTGTACATACCGATATTTTTGTTGTCTGTGTCTGGCAGTGAGGGCGATAGCAATGTTCTCCCAGGCTTTCTCATGCACCCCTTCACCAGGAGTTTCACAGCCTAGTCGACTCCAGCACTCATCAAACACTGCCTTCCACTTTTCCTCTGCAGGCACCGCATGTTGCCCAGCCACACTACACATACATATTAAAAAATACTGTATAAATAAATATACACTAGGCCAAAGCATTATTCATGACATACTTACGGAATCGGTGTTTCTCTCCTCAAAGCTTCAAAGGGTTTTGTAAAAGTTCCAGCCACTCTCAGACCGGCTCCCCAGTGACCATCAAAGACCCCATCCAAAGAGTCACCATTAGGCATGAACAGAACGCCCTTCACATCCATAAAACCACAGGAGATTAAGATGCACAGAAGCATTCACATGCACAAATTACAAATATAGTTTCTACAGATTTACTGTCACAGAGTCACATAATTTCAAAGACACCTTTCCACAGAGAGTCCAGTCTTCTGAAAACTCGCCCTCAAAGACAGTGTCATCCTCACAGAGAAGAGTCCCATTGCCCTACATCAGACAAAAGACATAGTAAGTTTCTCAAATCAAAATCAAAAGTACACACTGTATCTAGTGCCGAACAGCTAAAGAAGTGTATATTTAAAGGGATAGTTCAGCCAAAAATGTAAATTCTGTCATTAATTACTCACCCTCATGTCTTTCCAAACCTGTAAGACCTTTGTATATTTTCAGAACACAAATTAAGGTATTTTTGATGAAATCCGAGAGCTTTCTGAGCTTTTTGACAAGTACTCTTGTTAATGGCGGAAGATGGTGACTTGAAGGAGAAGAATTGTTGAATAGTCTTTTTTTTTCTTTGCGCACAGAAAGTATTCTCGTAGCTTTGTAAAATTATGGTTGAACTACTGATATCACATGGAGTGTTTTAGCGATTTTCTTACTAACTTTCTGGTCCGGGGAACATTTCGGATACATTGCTTTCTATGGAGAGTCAGAAAGCTTTTAAATTTCATCAAAAATACCTTATTTTGTATTCCAAAAATGAACTTACAGGTTTGGAATCACATAAAGGTGAGTATTTAATGACAGAATTTAAATTTTTGGGTGAACCATTCCTTTTAATATAAGCAAATTACAGGCACTTCAATGTAGGCCTGTAAAAACATTTCAACTCACCATCATCTTGTTATTACAAAAGAATCCTTCATAATACAATCCAAACTGAGTGATAACGACTCCGTCTCCATGGCGCTGGTCATCGAGCCACATTCCCATGTATTTTTCTCCTCTGGGAGAAATAGAAGGAAATTAATAGCAGGAGGATATTTTAAATCTCAAATTCTGTGACTACAATGTACATACCTGCTAAAGTCATCGCACACCCCATAGCCTGTTCTCTTCCCTTGAACCCACTGGCCCACAAACACACTACTGGAGGAAGGAGAGGCCAACTTTCCACTCCTTAACATGCCATGACCATGACGCATGTTGTCCCTGAATGAGCCCTCGTATACCTCACCTGAAGCATACCTGCAAAGATACAACAGTCAGACCATGGGCAGGGAAGCCAGTTTCCTCCACCTTCAATTCTAACTTTCTTTCTCGCAATTGCAAGTTTAAATCTTGAAATTCTGACTCTCTTTCTCAGAATTGTGGGATATAAACTTAGTTATAAACTCATAATTCTGAGAAATAAAGTCAGAACTGTGAGATATAAACTCACATTTGCGAGAAAAATCTAATTTCTATCTCATTTTATATCTTCATTTCTCAGATGCAAGTTTATATCTCACAATTCTGATTATTTCTCGTGATTGAGTTTATATCACACAATTCTAAGAAAAAAGTCAGAATTACGAGTTTAGATCATGCAATTCTGAGAAAAAAGTTGAGAATTGCGTTTTATATCTCACTTCTGTTTCAATTTCAGTTTATATCTCGCAATTCTGACTTTATTTCTCATGATTGTGAGTTTATAAAATGCAATTCTAATAAAAAAGTCAGAATTTTGAGTATATCTCGCAATTCAGATTTTATAACTTGCTATTGCGAATTTATATCACAATTCTAAGAAAAAAAAACTCAGAATTGCATTTTATATCGAATTTCTTTTTCAATTTCAGTTTATATCTCGCAATTCTGACTTCATTACTTGTAGTTGTGTTAAAAAATGCAACTCTAAGAGACAAAAAGTCAGAATTGTTTACATCTTGCTATTCTGATTTTATAAATTGCAATTGAACGTTTATATCATGCAATTCTGAGAGAAAAAAGGCAGAATTGTGAGTTTGTATCACGCAGTTCTGAGAAAAAAAAGTTAGAATTGTGAGATAAAAAAACTGCAATAACCTTTTTTTATTTTATTCAGTTGCAGAAACAGGCTTCCATTAAAAAGGTACTAGGTTCTATTAGGTCCAAAGAGCTTTTTAATACACACAATTGCATAATTATTACCAAAATGTGCCAAAGCCATGTATTTTCCCCTCTTTCCAGTGACCTTGGTAACGCTCAAACTTGTTGAGGGTCGTGTTGGGCATCATAAAATCTCCAAATCTACAAAGAAAAGAGAAATGGTGAGTATAAAACACATTTAGAGTACATTTGGGGTTGGTAAGATTTGTAATGCTTTTGAAAGAAGTCTATTATGCTCACCAAGGCTGCATTTATTTTATCAAAATACAGTGAACACAGTCATTGTGTAAAATATTGGTACAATTTAAAACAACAATTTTCTATAATTAGAATTTGAAAAATATTTATTTTTTAAATGAATAAATATTTAAAATTGATTCCTGAGATGTCAAGGCTACATTTTCAGCTGTCATTACTCTAGTACTCACTGTTACATGGTCATTCTAATGTGCTGATTTGGTGCGCAATATACTTTTTTATTATTATCAATGTTAAAAAGAGTTGTGCTGCTTAATATTTTTGTAAGAACTGTAATATGCACATGTTTTATTTCAGGATACATACAGGATACAAAGAACAGCATTTATTCAAGATAGATCTTTATCTGTCACAATTTAATTCATTCTTGCCTGGACCACACAACCAGTCATAAGGATAAATTGTTTAAATCTGGGGGTGTAAAAAATTCAAAATATTGAGAAAAATCACCTTTAAGGTTGTCCAAATGAAGCTCTTACTAATGCATATTACTAATCAAAAATTCAGTTATAAAAAATTTACGTTAGGAAATTTACCAAATATTTTCATGGAACATTATCTTTACTTAATATCCTAATGATTTTTGGCATTTTGGCAAGAAAAATCTGTCATTTTTAACCCATACAGTGCTATTGCTACAAACATACCACTGCTACTTATGGCTGTTCTTTGGTTAGGGTCACATTTCTTTAAAAAATGGTAGTGTATATAACAAAGAATCTGTAAGCACAAGTATGTTCATCTGAAACTTTGCATACTGACCCATCCTCCAACCCATTCTTGAACGTGCCACAGTAAACTGTCCCATCTGGCCACTTCAGAGTTCCTCTATTTAAAGAAAAGGACAACAGAAGGCACAGGTAAATGTGAACCACAGTTAACCCAACATGAGGAATTTTATTGTATGGAGTGTGAATAAAAACAGTAATTATGGGCATGCACTCACTTGCCGTGAGGTTTGCCTGACAGCCAGCGGCCCTCGTAAGTTGCATCTTTGAGTCTGCCCTCTTTGCTGAAAGTGTAGCTGGAAGTACGTGACACAGGAGGTTCACCATTCTGGCTGCTTCTAGACACACGTGTCCTCCCATTTAGGCCTAGAGCAAGCACATCCTCAATGGCCTGGTTAATGGCTCTCAGCCACTTCCCCTACCAGAAAGCCAGTGGGCGGCAGAATTAACACCAAGCAGAAAAACATCTCAACCAAACTCTGACTGCATCAGTGCATTACCTTTTCCAAAGGAGACACTGCCAGAACAACAAATGTGTCTTCAGGTGTGGTCAGCTTAAGGCCATGTCTAGTAACGACAGCCATACAGTAGGTTAAACTGGGGTTGATGAGTCCATACAGTAAATGCAAGACAATTCCAGACCATTTAATATTTAATATAATGTCATGTGCTAAACTAAACGACATTAAAATGTACTAACACTGCTGAATTGTTCAAATGAAAGATAGAAGATGTTACGATAAGTAACTTACTGGCCCACACTTTCATCTGAGATGGGCTCCACCCAGAGTGTAGCAAGTTGATAGACATAATGAGAGGAGAACTGTACAAACAGAAAATTTAAACAGTTACATATAAGAGAACCACTCCCTTATCTACAGTACATTAGTAATGGAAGAAAACTTAAGACTTTGCTCTGCTACTGCAGATTCAAGAAAACAACATTTAAACTGGAAATCTAATCTGTGAATAAAACAGGTTTGCCTGAAAGAAAAAAAACACATTAGCTATATTAACCACTGTCAGTTTCTTCAAGGAGCTTCACTCACCCATTCATACAAACACACACCCATGTACCTACATCAAAAATATGGCATGCTCTCTTGCACAAGGGAAACCACACCCAAAACCCAAATATTTTACTACAACTGAGGGAGAAGTCAACTGTTAAAATAATCCATTTCATTTTATGGAAATAAAAAGTATACAATAACATTATAATATGATGTGCTATGGCATGATATATGATAGCATGTGGGTGAAGTAATGCCCCTCTGAGGTGTGTGACCGGTTAGACATTTGTTATTATAAGCTTGTGCAGATAAAAGAGGAATTGAAACATATGTTATTGTCATTTTCAAACCACTGGCAAAACAGGCCAAGACGAAACAGACCAACCAAGCATGCAGAGAAAACATTACAGCAGAACATGCACAGTTCAAGTTACAAAAACCACAAAGCAATATAAGGCAATATGCCAGCATACCTGACAAACAAACCGTTTTTTATGATTCTCCACAGACATAAAAATTTTAACACTGTACAAAAAATGCTACATTTTCTATCCACTAACCCTAACCCTACCCCTAAAACTTACAGAAAATGTGCAATTTTACATATTTACCAAAAAAAAAAACAAAAAAAAACATTATTTAGTATGATTTTAATAACAATTTCCTCATGAACACCTTAGGTAACCACAACATCAAAAATGGCAGGTTCTACTGTGGAGACATTTGGTATACCACACACTTAACAATAACTGATATCATTTTAAAGTTTAAATTAATGGCACTTCAGTATTATAAGTTAAAACAGTCAAAAATAATGTCTTAACAATGTTGGCCTAACTATAATTTTTAAAGTCATTTCTAAGGCCACATGATTTCCGTGATGCAGAAAACGCAGATGGAATCGGGAAATCCAGTCAAAAAAAAAAAAAAAAAAAATGGAATTTACTGCAGAATGTCACAGAAGTTACCTCATTTTGGATGAATAAATCAAAAGTAGGTCAGCACACTTAAATCAATGTCTGTAATTATTGAGCCACAAAATACTGTTTAAATATGAATTCTGCATGTTTTGCACATCTCCGGGTGAATGAATGGCACTGACACACAGTTTCGTTTAATACACACATACTGTAGTGAACGTGACGCTTGCATTTTTTTTTCCCGCCTCAATATACGAGTTTATGAACACAAACATAATCTCACTTCATGAGAATTTTTTTCTTTTGAGAAAAACTATCATATCATATCATATAAACAGAGAAATAAAGTTAATAAAAAATATTAACAACCAGTTAATAAAAGTTTGAAACTGTGACAGAAATATATTACTTAATGTAATGATAGTACTAATGCTACTACTACAAAAATTATTATTAAAACATTATTATTAAAATATTATTATTTTTATTATTTACCATAAAATGATTTATGAAAATGTAGTTACAAGATAAATGTAAATACACAACATAATATTTCTGAAAAAAAAAAGAAAGTTCGTTTTTTAATAAAAATAAATTATTCAAATATGCTTTTGACTATTCAAATTTAATGAAACATTAAAATGGAATTCTGAAAATTCATGGACATTTTGTAAAAAAAAAATAATAATAAAAAAGGTGATACTTCATGAAAAATGTAAATAAAATTGTAATAAATTGTTGTTAAATTGTGTAATTTGAATGATTTCAGTTAATTAGACATGCTTTTTGATCAATACAATTTAATTAACCAGTCTATAAATATTAAAACAGAAAAACTGAATTTGGAATAACATAAAACTGAATTTGGGAAAAAATAAAACATTTCATAGGGCCCTACATTTCTGATTTTCTGACATTTTACAGAGGAAGTACTAGTATTATTTCTGTACTATTATAGTATTTATTAAGTGTTATCGTTATATTTTTAGTTTTCACTTTAACTTGTAATAATTTTATGTGAATTTGTCATTTTTTAGTTCAGTAAGTTTTAGTAATTGTATTATTTCAGTTATTTGCCAAAGCAATGAAATTCTTTCACCTAACATTTGTATTTTATTTAAGCTTAATTTCAATTAACTGTACAGTAGTTTTAGTTTCAGTTAACAATAACAATGTTGGCTAATAATGACAGAGAGAATGTGTTGCAAATGACACGAGCTAGACTTGAATTCATGTTGGAACATGCACACTATCTGCCAGGCCATGTCTTTTACATGCTGATCGGTTTTAACAGGTTTAACATTAGGCACAAAATATTTAGCACATGGATTCCACATTAAAGCAAGGTTTTGCCCACCCTTTTTGTAAATATGATTACAAAATAGCATGACTCTACATGCATCTGTCCTTAGCAAAAAAAAAAAAAAAAAGAAACCAACTGATGATTCAGAATAAACAAATAGGACTTAGCTTAGGGAAATTTCATCAGACATGGATATTTATGGCTTTTTCAAAAGGATTTTTCAGTGTCTCAATTCATCCTTAAAGCACACACTGATTCTGAAACTTAAACACACAATACTCACAAGCTTCTTTGATGGAATAGTGCCCTGAATGAATGAAGACAATAAAAACAGAACATGAATAAAATGAAAAAATGAGTGAAATGAAAATCACAGGGTGGTAAAATTATGCGATAAAATGCATTAACCTGTGCATGAACCAGCACATCACTGAAGAGGATGAACCAGCTGGCAGAGAATCTTCCAGCGTTCTGTAACGTCAGAGATTTATTACTGCTCTCACAAATCAGACGACGAGACGGCTTACGCAGGGATTCCTGAGAAAGAGAAGGTCATGTAAAGAGAACCGCACACAAGCAGACACATCACATGCACACATGTATCTGTTCAGCCACACACAGGTTTCCACATATACTAAACAAAAACATATCTGAAACTTATGTGGTCATATCTGACTCGATTAACTTCATTAAAGGAAATAGTAACTAGGCCAACTTAACCACATTATAGAGTGGAAGTAATATACTGTACAGTTACAACAAGTATTGCTGCCAGAATGGGAAATTAACACCAGCCAAATGCTGGTATATCTTCACGGTGGCAGATTATTTTGCATTATGCGTCAACCACAGCAGGCCAAAATTTCTTCTTATTATCTGTTTATTAAAACAATTCTCAGATTGACCCAGAAATTGTTGCTTAGTAATGACAATTCATATGGTAAAAATGAAAAGCTGATCCCAGTTTCTACTTTTAGTAGATTGTTTTAGTAGCAAGTACTTTTCACATGCACCCACTCACTCACAAGGGTGTTTTCACACTTGCTATATTTCACAGAGCAAAGAATTTAGTTATATATGTGAGTGTTTGAAGCATCAGCTGTCAAAACTTTGTATGCTTTGTATGTTTTCAGTTTCATTCAAAAATGATTTCTTTTGTGCATTTGAATCGAAATATTTAAAATTGCTTCTGGGCAAACAAACACGGTAAACACCGTGTCTACACCGGACGCAACAGTTGTAACACGGTGTAAATTTCTAACATTAATGCACAGAAAGGTTTGTAATACTGTACATTAACATGTTAGACAGCGCACCTAACTATTGTGAATTTAACAATAGAACAGAACAAGATGTGCAGCAAGACAGAAACAAATACGCTTCAATTAGAATATATACACTAGCATTCAAAAGTTTGGGGTCAATAAGTTTATTCAACAAGGATGCATTATTTAATCAAAACTGATCAAAAGAGACAAGACACTGATTACTGTATGTTCTTTTGAACTATATATTCATCAAAGTATCCTGAAAAACTGTATAAGTTTCCACAAAAATATTAGCACAACTGCTTTTAAAATAAAAAGTTTTTTTTGAGCATCAAATTATCATTTGACAAGACTGGAGTAATGTCTGCTGAAAATTCAGCTTTGGCAATAAAGGAATAACTTACATTTTAAAATATATTTAAATAAAAAATTCACAATAATTCTAAATTAAATTTCAATAATATTTCACAATATTACTGTTTTATTATATTTTTGATTTAATAAATGCAGCCTTGGTGAACATAAGAAACTCCCTTTTTATAAAAAAAAAAGGCTGAATATTACCAAAATGTTACCCCAAACTTATGAACAGTAATGCACATACACTGCCATTCAAAAGTTTGGGACCAGTAATATTTTTAATGTTTTTTTTATTTTTTATTCTTATTACTTATTACTTAAATTATGCATATTAAGGCTACATTTACTTAATCTAAAATACAGTAAAAACAGTAATACTGTTAAATTTTATTATGGTTTAAAAGAATGCTTTTTTTCTATTTTAATATATTTTAAAATATAATTTCCTGTGATGCAAAGCTGAAATTTCATCAGTCATTACTCCAGTCTTCAGTGTCACATGATCCTTCAGAAATCATTCTAATCTTCTAATATGTTGATTTACTACTTCTATTATCAATGTTGGAAACAGTTGTGCTGCTTAATTTTTTTTGATTCTTTGATGAATAAAAAGAAAATCTTTTCTAACAATATAATTCTTTGCTATCCTCTGTTATCAAATTAACATAACCTTGATGAATAAAAGTATTAATTAAAAAAAATAAAGAAAGAAAGAATTAATTTTTACTGACCATAAACTTTTTAACGGGAGTTTATATTGTTACAAAAGATTTCTATTTTAAATAAATGCTGTTCTTTTTAACTTTTTAATTATTAAAGAATCCTGAAAAAAGTAGTTTTCAACATTGATAATAAATCATCATATTAGAATAATTTCTGAAGCATCATGTGACACTAAAGACTGGAGTAATGATGCTAATAATTCAGTTTTGCATCACAGGAATAAATTCCATTTTAAAATATATTCACATAAAAAACAGATATTTTACATTGTAATAATATTTCACAATATTACTGTTTTTCCTGTAAATGAATGCAGCCTTGATGAGCACAAGAAACATTTAAAAAAACATAAAAAATCGTACTAATCCCACACTTTTAAACGGCAGTGTAGTCCTTGATATACAACAACAAGACACCTATGGGATTTATGCAGTGACATGGCGGATAGGTACTTCTGAACATTACAGCCGTTTTCAATCAGAAGCCAAGACTGCAACTATTTACCTTAGAATTATACCATTAACTGACTGCAACATAAGTTAATATTCTGCACCATACCGAATTCTTTCCTTTGAAGTTCTTCCAGAAATTGAAAGTGGCCTCAGCATCTCTTCTCTGCTTGCTGACAAGGCGAGCTAAATCTTCGTATTTGGAGCAGCCATTCTGAATCCATTCATATTCCTCAGAGTTCTAAACAATAAAGATAATGTCATGCATTTTAATGCCACTTTCATTCCTTTAAAGAGCATAATGAGAATAAAATAATTTTCTTACCACTTCAAAGCAGTGGGCTAGTTTCAGAAGTAATCTGTTATACCCATGCAGGTGCTGCAAGGGCATATAAAACAAGTTGACTAACAGATCAAAAGGTGATGCATTCTTCTCCTTGGACTCTAGCAGAGACTGTAGCAACTCCAGTTTCTTCCCAAAGCACTCTCTGAAGAAACAAATCACGCATGACTCAATATAGTATTTGTATCCATCATTATGATGCCCATTGATGATATATGTGACCCTGGACCACAAAACCAGTCATAAGGTTAAATTTGACAAAACTGAGATTTATACATCATATGAAAGCTCAATAAATAAGCTTTCTATTGATGTATGGTTTGTTATGATAGGACAATATTTGACTGAGATACATCTATTTGAAATCAGAAATCTGAGGATGCAAAAAAATCAAAAAGACTGAGAAAATCACCTTTAAAGTTGTCCAAATTAGGTTCTTAACAATGCATATTACAAATCAAAAATTACATTTTGATATGTTTACAGTAGGATTTTTACAAAAAATCTTCATGGAACATGAACTTTACTTAATTTCTTAATGATTTTTGGCATAAAAGAAAAATCAAAAATTTTGACCCATGCAATGCATTTTTGGCTATTGCTACAAATATACCCCAGCGACTTAAGACTGGTTTTGTGGTCCAGGGTCACATATTAATAAGTATGACAACGCACTGTGAGGGCTTTAGCAATGACTGGAATCCTCCCATAACAAGAAAGTTTCCAACTGGATCGCTGTACCTAAGGATAAACATCATCACTGATGTTATTAAAGAGAATGAAAAGTATAAAAGATCATATTCTATGTGAGTTTGAATACTTACTCTTTATATGTGTCCATGAAAATGGCTGTGTTCTTGACCAAGACCAGTGTTTTGATCACTTTGCCTCGCTGCAGGAAGTTGGTGAGGGATGCTGAGTGCTGTCCTGTCAGATGGCAAAGCTTGCTGAAACTACCAGCCATCTCTTGAAACAGCAACATGGAGGACTGACCCAGAGACAAGGCCAAACTCGCTACATTACAACAGAGTGGATACAATCAATATCAAATTATAAACCCTAGTAGCAAACCACAAATTCAAAACTAAATATGCAATGAGTAAAACAATCCGGTACATACCACGGGCTAGCAGGGTGCTCAGGATTTCGCTTTTCACCTGACTGAGGGTGCAGTAGAATTTCCTCTCTGCCGAAGCGAGTTCATGGATTGTAGCTATGAAACCCATCGCGTTCTGATCGGCCAGGGCCAAACAATTTAGTCCTCCCCCCAAAATTCTGCTCACATAGCCAATCTAAACAAAGGGCATAAAAATCACAAACATTCAAATGAATGGCATTACCTTCCAGCATATTATACATCACTGATACTTGTAGGCAAAACTATGCATTCAAGTGCATCTAAAGCACCTCAACTTTATTATTTATATACTATTATAGATTTTATCATCATTTTGAATTAAGTTTATGTATATTTTAAGTTTTCATTTTAATTTGTACTTTAATTTGCAGTAATTTAGTTGTGTTTATGTATTTTTTAATACATTGTAATACTTGATTTCTAATATTCATTTAGTTTTTAATTCATACGTTTTTCATGTAATATTTTATTTAGTTTTAGATTTATTAACAAAAATACAACAAATAGTTGTATGCTACAAACTAAAATTATAACAAAATATAACAAATAGGGATTTTTTTAGATGCTTTTGGAAGGTCTGTTTTATTGTCAATTTTTTTAATTCTTTTTCATCATTAATATATATATTTCTTTTTGTCATTTTTTATGGTATGTATTGTAACGATGCATTCTATGTACAACAATCTTTAGTGAAGCAAGATAGAGCCCTATGAAATCCATTTTGTTTATTTTATTTTTATTTTTTCCAAACTCTGTTTTAGTTTTTCTGAATTCCACTTTTTTTCGTTTTTAATTTTTGTTGACTCTGTTTTAATGGTTAAATTAAAAAATATTAATCAAAAAGCATGTCTAATTAATTGAAATAATGAAACTTATACAATTAAACAGCAATTTATTAAAAGTTTTACAAAAATCTATTTTTATGGTCCTAAGAAATACTTTTTTCCCCCTCAAATTCAGTTTTCCATTAATTTTCTAGATTAATGGATTTATTAAAGTTTAATAATCAAAAGCATATATAATTAATTTATTAAAATTATACAAATATTTCTTTTTTTCAGAAATACTGTGCTGTGTTTACATTCTTCTGGTCCATAAATTCTGGTAAATAATTTATTTGGTTAATATTCCTTAAAATTAATGTTAATAATAATTGTATTAGCAGTACTATCATTACATGAAGTAATATACTTCTGTCACAGTCTCTTCAAGTTTAACTGAAGATTTATTTTAAAGGGTTGCTGTTAAGACCTTTATGATGATGTTTTTCTCAAAAGAAACTGTAACAGCAGTTCTAGAGATTACGTTTCTGTGTTTATGTACTCATATATTGAGGCGGCCAAGGCTGAAAACAGTTTCAGTATGTGTGTAGTAAACAAAACCACATGTCTGTGCCATTCATTCACACAGAGATGCAACAAACATGCAGAATTCAAATTTAAATAGTTTTTTGTGGCTTAATATTCAAAAACATTAGTCCATATCAAATTCTAATAAGTGTTCTGGCCTACTTTTGATTTATTCATCCCAAATTGGACAAATTCCGTGACATTTCACGTTTTAATGCAAATATAATTTTTACGACTGGATTCTGCAGAAATCATAGGGCCCTAGATGGCCTCAGATAAGTTATAAGTTAAATTAACTGTGTTAAATTCATAAATGTGGATGTTGTTTTGCTATAACAGCCTACCCACAGTAAAAAAAAGTAACTGCATCAACACAATAAACGATCATAACAGTCTATACGAACATTCATGCAGAAGGGCAGAAGGGTGGGTGTCTGGGTGTAGGTCCCGGAGAGGGGATGAGCACTGTCAGTGTTCTCCACCACCTGCTCTCCGCTGTAGTACAGTATAGGCTGATAACAGTCTCCGTCAGCCAGCAACAACGTGTGTGTTTGCCCTGCCGCCACATCCCACACACGGATACCCTCAGAGATCTTTTGTCACGTGCAGAAAAACACATTCATTTTTACACAGGAAATTTTATGCTGTGAAAGGAAAGGTCTGCAGAAAAGGTGATTAAATATCAAACCATTATGAGATTTGGAACTGTGCTTGGCGCATTAATACGACCCAGCTGTCCAAATTTCTCACTTCCCCAGGAATAAACCTTTGAGAAAGAAGGAATACACACTGGTTGTTATGAGGAAAAGATGACAGAAGTGAATAGACCATATAGGGAACAAATAAAAATCCTATTAAAAACATTACATTATTAACTAAAATTTGAACTCTTAAAAGTATTGTAACAAAGTTGAAAAAAAAATATATATATAAGAAAAACTTACAAAACTTAAGAAAATTAAGACATGATGCTTTGGCATGCAACAAAAATAAATAAGTTGCAGTAAAATTTCTAATATTAAAAAATAAAAACATTAAATCTATTAAGAAAAAAAACTAAAGCAAAAAAAAAAAAAAAAAACACAAAATGTAAAGTAAAATTATAATAAAAATTTAAAATATAAAAATTAAAGATAACGATAAATATTAAGCATATGTAACTTCATTTTTTTAAGCAGCCAAATTGCAGGTAAGGTAATGTTAGTCTTGTACTTTGTGTCTTTTTTTTGTGGTCACTGTTGCAGCCTATATTCAGAAAAACATTTTTGAAGTCCCTCCCTACCTGACATTGAGCTGTCAGTGCCAAGGAGTGATTTGCTCCAGCTGTGATCTTCACAACTTCCTTTTTACTTAAGCTCTTGATGCAGAGAGGCTGTAACCTTTAAGGGTAAAACAAAAATATTTTCCCAGTCACACACTGTAGCCAAGGACATGGACAGTTAAACATAAACAAAACACGTATGTGTTTATAAGGGCTCTATTGTACCTGGGCAAATAGTCTCCATGACCTAGCTGACCTTCCTGGCCCCTCCCCCAAGTCCACACCTCGGTGTAGAGGGAAGGAAGCAGATATCTGGATTCTGAGGTAGTCACAGCACCCACTACACCTCTTAAACGGCTGGTTTGATGACTGCCAGAAGGCGACACTGAAATTCAACAGCATATTAAAAATGTTCCTCATGCATATAAAAAACTCAACAAGCCGAATTTTGTAAAACTATGCTTAAAGGGATAGTTCAGCCCAAAATTACAATCCTGAACCTAAAAAAAAAGACAATTCAAACCTAATGATATTTTGAAGAACCAAACAATTTTGGTGACCTTTAACTTTCCATTGTATGAACAAAAAACACTTCTCAAAATATCTTATTTTGTGTTCTACAGAGTAAAGTAAGTCAAACAGGTTTGAAACAACATGAAGGTGAGTAAATGATGACAGAATTTTAATTTTTGGATGAACTGCATTCAGTGCATTCAGAAACATTTTGTCTCGCTGACCAGTGGTCTTGGAACTATGATCAATGTGGATGCAGCATCATGCACAACTTAAGCTTTTAGTAACCGATGTCATTGTAGAAATACCCTATGTGCAGATTCATTTCTACTGCAAGCGAAAGTGTTTTGCATACAAAGGGGGTTACCAAGATAAATAAGTGCTAAGTTAATGTACCAAGAACTAGCGTGTGGCAGATCATGCTTTACCAACAATACATATGGCCAGCTAAAACCAGCTGACAAAAAAATTCTGAAAACCTGCACTGCTACTGAAAAATGTATATTATTATTTATTTTTTTTTACTGAATATTTAAATTAAAAAATCTGTAATGCATTTTTACAAAGTTTTTGTAAATTCTGCTTATTTTTCAACAAAATAATGATATCCAGTAATCTAACATAGACAGGTTTTTTTCTGAAATTGCAGAAATGACATATGAAATGAGTACTGAAAAAATGTTCAAAAACACTACAACAATTTAGGAATGTTTTAAACGGAATGACATTGTTTATGAACTTAGGGAACTGGATTATAGCTGTACAATTTCCAGCTTGTTGCAAATGTTCTTTATACAAAAATGTTAAGGAAAACTTCTACTGTAAAATGGAATAAAAAATTTAAAATATTGTTTCTGATAAAAAGTTTAAATACTTTAAATTGACAGATAATTTACTCACCCCGTTGTCATCCAAGATGTTTATGTTTTTCTTTCTTCGGTCGTAAAGAAATTCTGTTTTTTGAGGAAAACATTTCAGGATTTTCTCTCTGTATAGTGGACTTTTATGGTGCCCGTGAGTTTGAACTTCCAAAATGCATTTTAAATGCAGCTTTAAAGCTCTGTGTATTCCGGTCTGTTAGGGTAGGTTGAAAAACTCCCATCTCATTTTCTCCTCCAACTTCAAAAACATCCTACATTGCTGTTTTACCTTTTTTGTAAAAGGTATTTGATGATCCTTGCATGTTCACTTTGTAAACACTGGGTCTGTACTTCTGCAGCGATGTAGGGTGATTTTGAATTTGGAAGAGCAAATGAGATGGGAGTTTTTCGACCTACCCTAACTGTCTTGAACTGGAATACACAGAGTTCATGCCGAGCTAAACAAGATGAGCATTTGAGGTTAAAAGTATGTAAATTGTAATTTTTTTTTTGAAAACAACCGATTTCATTAGATAAGACCCTTCTTCCTCGGCTGGGATTGTTTAGAGCCCTTTGAAACTGCACTGAAACTGCATTTTGGAAGTTCAAACTCACAGGTACCATTGAAGTCCACTTTAAAGAAAGAAATCCTGAAATGTTTTCCTTAAAAAACATAATTTCTTTACGACTGAAGAAAGAAAGACATGAACATCTTGGATGACAAGGGGCTGACTACATTATCTGTACATTTTTGTTCTGGAAGTGAACTTCTCCTTTAAGGGATAGTTTACCCAAAAATGAAAATTCTGTCATTAATTGTTCACCCTCATGTTTTTCCAAACCCAAAAGACGTTCGTTCATCTACGGAACACAAATTAAGAATTTTTTGATGAAATCCGAGAGTGTTCTGTCCCTGCATAGACAGCAATGCAACTGACAACAGCAACGCAACAGTTCAAGGCCCAGAAAAGAAGTAAGGACCATTGCTAAAATGGTTCAAATGTGTTGCTGTCTATACAGGGTCAGAAAGCATTCGGATTGCATCAAAAATATCTTAATTTGTGTTCTGAAGATTACAGGTTTGGTGAACTTTTTCACTAAAAATAAAAATTCTTCATCTTGTGTAATGATTAGCCAATGAAAATATTGGCTAGACAACTAAAAACTAAACTACAGTAGAAATATTATAATCCCTGATTTAACAATTTCTAAACATTTTTCAAATAGACCTTGAGGTTTACAATACCTGGAGAGAAGCCAGATAAAGACCCTCTGCGATTATGTGCTACAGCATCCTCTAACGTGATGTCTGTCAGACTGGTGCTCTTATTGTCTTGAAGAGGATCCGCTGGACAGAAGTCCATTCCAGCAGGCATTCCCCCTTCCTCAGAGGACTCAAATAAACATCCATTGCTAATCACAAGGTCACTGATGCAAACGCCTCCATCCACACTTGAGTGCTGTGAAGAATCGTCAGAAGTGGAATCCAGTGTTGGTATTAAATGGAGAGTGTGTCTCCGGTCTGTGACAGTATCTGATGCACAGCGTTGTCTGCCAGAAACTGTGATAATCTCAGTTCTACTCAGTGCTGGTGAAGAGGGACGTAGTGTAAGCTCATCAACTTTTTCTGATCGGTAAGGACACGTAAGTGACGACTGACGACTCGGAGGATGGGAACCTCCCATAGAGGCTGCCTCGGCCTGCTCAGCGAGTGTCTGGTCCGAAATTCTTTTGAGGTAGTCTTTCAGAGCTTGCTCATCAGGGTAGGGAGTGCTTCTGGTTCGTCGTAGACGTGGATGTCCAGTCTCAGATACAGCAGGATCTAGTTGAGCCTCCTGGCTTGTTGTATTTTGCTGAGGTCTCACTGGGTCTTCGCAGATGTTCTTTGAGGTCAACGGGGACGAGGAGTTTTTGCTTTGCGGTGTCTGAGCTGGAGAACTCTGTCCTGACCTTCGACATTCTTTAGAATCACTCAATTCCACTCCAAGCGGGCAGTAATGCTCATCAGAGATAATAACATGGTCATCCTTGTCAGTCATGGTGTAACGGCTCTGCTTACACTGCCCGCATTTATCCTGAGCTTGCTGACTGCCCTCTGGGGGTGACAGAATCTGAACTAGAGCCAGGCTGTGAAACCCACCGCAAGCGATCTGAACCACGTATCTTCCCACAAGGTGCTCCACCTTCTGAGGTTTGAAGACCGGGAATACATTAGTGACCAGTCCCAGCTGGCAGCCACTACCCCAGGCCCAAACCTCATGCTTTCTTGACAGGGCCAGAGTGTGCTGTGCTCCACAGGCCACATTCAGGACTCGGACCAGTTGCGGAGGATGGGTCTCGCCATCCACCACGCTAATGGGAGTGGGACTGGGTACCTGGTCCATGCCAGAGACGCCACACTGGCCGTGAGAGTTCTCCCCCCACATGTGAATAAGGCCATCCTCCGTTACAGCAGAACAGTGATAGCTGCCCGTCGACACAGATATCACATGCTGACCGATCAGGGCACTCTCTATAACAGGGCCGGAAGGCTGAGATTCGACTCGTTTCCACGGCTGCTCGCCAAAACTATAAACGTGCCCATCTGAGAAAGAAAGATGTTTGACAATGAGACATTTGTGTCCAAGAGAGCAATACATCAGCCTTTTTATCTCTATCTATCCACATATTTATTAAGCATAGATTTTTACATGCAACCTAATTTACTTTATTTTATTTTATTTTAGAATATTAATCACCCACATGTATAAGTCTATTCAGTGTTCATCAACTGGTGAAGAAATAAGGTAGAAGTTGGATTGGTACTATTACTCAAAAAATAAAAACAATCTTTTTTATGGTGTCTGAGAGAGGGTGAAACACAGCCATAAAAATGTTAAATATTACTCAAAAAACTAAATTTGATTAATGTAAGTACAACTCAGAAAAATAAGTTAAATTAAAAAAAATAAAAGATCAATTTTAACCTATGACAGGGTTCCCCAAATCTTACCCTGGAGGTCCAATGCGCTGCAGAGTTTAGCTCCAACCCTGATCACACTCACCTACCTGCTATTCTCTAATGCAGTGGTTCTCAATCCTGGTCCTGGGGGACCCCTGCTCTGCACATTTTGCATGTCTCCCTTATTTAACACACCTGTTGAGATCATCAGCCTGTTAGGAGAGAGATACATACACTGAACTAACGAGCTGATGATTTCAATCAGGTTTGTTAAATAAGGGAGACATGCAAAATGTGCAGAGCAGGGGTCCCCCAGGACAAGGATTGAGAACCACTGCTCTAATGATCCTGAAGACCTTGATTAGCATGCTCAGGTGTGTTTGATTAGGGTAAGAGCTCAACTCTGCAGGAAAATGGATCTCGAGGTCCAGATTTGATGATCCCTGACCTATGACATATGAATTACAAAAACTTTGCAGAATCTTTAAGCTTTGCAAAAGATTCAGATACACTACCAGTCAGTAAGATTTTTCATGTTTTTTAAAGAAGTCTCTTCTGCTCACCAAGCCTGCATTTATTTAATCCAAAATACAGCAAAAGCAGTAATATTGTGATTTATTGTGAATTTTTGTATTATTTAAAATAACTGCTTTCCATTTGAATATATTTTAAAATGTAATTTATTCCTGTGTTCAAAGCTAAATTTTAAGCATCATTACTCCAGTCTTCAGTGTTACATAATCTTTCAGAAATCATTCTAATATGCTGATTTGCTTTTCGAGAAACATTTATTAATATTAGTGTTATTATTATCAATATTTAAAGCAAAATACATTTTTTTAGGATCCTATGATGAATCAAAAAATGTTTTTTGAGCACCAAATCAGGATATTCGAATGATTTCTAAAGGATCATGTGACTGGAGTAATGATGCTAAAAAAAATCAGCTTTGAAATTACAGGAATAAACTAGATTATAAAATATATTCAAATAGAAAACAGTTATTTTAAATAGTAAAAATATTTCAAAATTTAGCTGTTTTTGCTGTACTTTAGATCAAATAGAAAACTTCTTTAAAAACATTAAATATCTTACTGTTCAAATACTTTTGACTGCTAGTGTACGTACATTTTTCTTATTTTGTTTAAAGATCATATTTTTTTGCACTTTCCTCCAAAAGGTAAACAGGATTGTTATGTTTCCCAACAGACAAAATAAGAATAATTGACTCTGACCTTCAGCTTCAAAAAGATTTCTTTTGCTTGTTACTTTCTTGAGCATCAATGAATGTCTGAAACTTTTGTGATTGTTGTGTATGAGTGCCTCAATTGTCCTCAAGGTGAAAAGATCTCAAAATCACACAGTACTAATAAAACAAAATGCAATTTTTATGATCCCTCTTATTTTGTTACAATTCCAGATTCTGCAAGCTGCATGTAAACTCTGCAACTGAATTATGAGGTTGTTTCGTCTTCATTTATGGCTTGCTTTACTTGTCAAGAGCTCTGACCTTCTGTCAGCAGGAGTCCATGTACAGTCCCCAGCGCAGCATGAAGCACTGGCCTGGACAGCAGCAGTCTCTCTGGGGTCACTTTGCAACAATAACCCTGCCATCTGTAGAGCGCACCTTTCTCTCTAGAGCCCTCCTCTTCTCCAGAGCTGAAACAAATACATTCAATTTTGTAGTGCATGAAGAACTTAAGCAAAAAGCTGGGTTAACATCCCTCAGAATTAGTAACGACACAAAATAATGACAGAAAGCAGACACTTTCAAATGTGACCCTAGTCATAAGTATCCCAGGTATATTTGTAGCAATAGCCATACATTGTAAAGGTTAAAATTACTTTTTCTTTTATGCCAAAAATCATTAGGATATTAACTAAAGATGCTGTTCCATACAGATATTTAGTAAATCTCCTACCGTAAATATATCAAAACTTAATTTTTGATTAGTAATATGCATTGCGTAAAACTTAATTTGGGCAACTTTAAATGTGATTTTCTCAATATTTATTTATTTTATTTTTTTGTGCCATCAAATTCCAGTTTTTCAAATAGTTGCATTTTGGTCAAATATTGTCCTATCCTAACAAACCATACATCAATGGAAAGCTTATTTATCAGCTTTCACATGATGTATAAATCTTAATTTTTAAAAATGGACCATTATGACTGGTTTTGTGGTCTAGGGTCACAAATAGTTACACATTATAACAGAAATAAGTACCCACCTGCTCTGTTCCTCCATCAGCATGATTTAATCCATTTTAAACTGTTTGACAGCCGCTCCAGCATCTAAATGACATCAAATAGTGACTTAAACGGACTTCACAAGCGAAAGTAACTGACACACACACGCCCTTACTCACACTTACAAGCACTCACGGGATGTTTATCGAAATTCAGCTTGTCAAACATTAAAGCCGCCAAAGAGACCAAACAGTAAGTAGTTAAGCTCGATTAAGTTCAACAAGCGTATTTACAAAACTATACACACACTGTTTTAAGTGAAACGTGACATCCTGCAGTAGCTTACGGGAGAATGGCTGTCCGTTTTTGATATCTATACTACGAGAAACCTCGCGACTCAACTTGACAGTAACCACTTTGAAGTTTGTTGTGGGACTGACGGAAAGCGCGGAGGGTCAAAATAGTCACATTGTACAGATTTACGTAACGCGGATGTTGAAAACCACCTAAAACTCTGTTATTTGAATGTATGTAACTTTAGTGATGCATGTGTAATCATGAAAATGTGAAAATAGTTTGATTCCATGTAAAATCTGTTGCATCAACGCTCATTTGAGCTGAGCTGCACACTTAAATGTGTGTTGGTATTTTGGCAATATTATGTTAAGCAATGCAGCCAATAAATTTGCTTTCAAAGTGTTATTTGTAGGCATATATAGTGCGTATGTTCTATTAAATCGTAAAGAAAACCATAAACAATATATGTGATCATTATCGTCATTCTGAAACTAGCATTAGCCTACTTACAACAAATAATTTGCGTTCGTTTGAGATGAGTTACAATAATATTTCAAATTTAAACTTAATGCATATTATTTTCACATATATTTTAATATTTCACATTCTAGCATGACGTTAAATGCTTAACCATTCAGCATTTATTATCACGTTTTACTTTCATTCTTTGTTAGCTCTAGGCTAGTCAGTAGTCAACATTTGAAGTGGATCAGAACCTATTATCAAAGTTGTCCTAAAACCAAAACAGTACCCGTTCTTGTATTAGGACAACTCACTTTTTGATCCACTTTAAAGGTTGACTACTGTATGCCTATAAAGCCTGACATATGAAATAATACACCGGGAAAAAAATGTTTTTATTGTTTGTTAAATGTTTAGACAAAACGTTGTTGCTGCTTGATATTGCAAATTTGATGTGTCTTCCCTGTTGAAAAAAAAACAGCATGTGCTGGTTAGGTAGATTTTGATGATGGGATGCTGGTTTTAGCTGGTCCAGCTGGTTTATGTTAGCTGGTCCCTAGCTGGTTTAAGCTGGTCATGTGTTGGTCCCTCCTGCTCAAGACCAGCACATGACCATCTTAAACCATCTAGGAACCAGCATAAGCCAGCTAAGGACCATCTTAAACCAGCTAAAACCAGCATCACAGCATCAAAACCTACCTAACCAGTATATGCGTTTTTTTTCAACAGGGTTACCATATTATTTTAACATATTATCTTAATTATGAACACACTGGTTTGTAGTGCAAACAGTTTTACCGTTTATTGCACGTTGTAAATCATCTCCTTACGATTTGGTCAGTTACCCGGATGAATGGCCATATTGGAGATACTTGGATGTAAACAACAGCATGGATTGCACATATTTTGAATACTTTGTTCTGCTAATTTAAATGCCAAAAAATGTGTGGAAGCTATGGAAATCATATAGAAAATACTTAGTAAGCAAGAAAAGGGTGCAATATTTTGACACACTGAAGTTAATAGGTGGTAAAGATACATATGAGCAGTACTGATTAAGATATGAGCCTAATATTTCACCTACCTGACTGGAAATGACAAGAACAAACACAAATGAAGTCAAGATTCTTGCCGTGGAAATCCTGGTTCAGTTTGGCCAAGCACAAACGCCTTTTGTTCCTCAGACAGTTTTTTGCACTCTTTTCCTTGATTTGTTATAACGTTTGGCAGTGTGTAGTACTCCAAATGTTTTTTCCTGACCATGATTAGTACAGCCCAAAACATGATAATAATTTACCTTTTTCAGCAGCAATAATCAGAAAAATATGCAAGTTTCATATGGTTCAGTGGCACTGTTTAAGTTCAGTGCCACCAATACGGCTGAAAGATGGTTTTGTGAAAACCAGAAGTCTCGCCCATGGCTTACGTCCACGCTAAGGAATAAGGTGGATACATACAATAACCATGTAAATCTAAGGTGCTTAATGCAAGTAAGTGTTCATCTTAAATTATTACTAACAATAAAAAAAGATTACATTTGCTTGAACGACCTAAAAAGAGTGACAAAAGGGACATAGCTGCTTGTGTGCAACAGGTTTTCAGCAATGTTTTGATCCTGTTGATAATTTGGAGGCCTTAAAAATCTGCATATCATATATGATACAGTCGGCTTTCTTTCCATCCTCATGCGTCTACATGCATAACTTTCTCCACATTCTAACCTTTTCTGAGGCCTATGTGGTTTAACTGTTCATTAAAGAGACCATGTGGTTGAAGCCAGTAATTACGACTCAGCAATAGTGCAGACTCATTTCATGTGACACTCTGAACCATACAAATACTAAGAGGATCAAAAACATTATATGATAAAATGAGGAAAGTGTGAGACTTCCTGTCTTCATGGTGACTCTTCAGAGTTCTTTTGTTCAGGAAAATGCAATGTGCTTCATTAACCAGCAGGGGGCACAACACTACCAGTACATTCATATTATCTAGAATCTCCTTCAAGTCAAAATTGACCATAAACTGTCCTGTAATGGTTTCATGGCTAATAAAGTTACTCCTCTGTGTTGTCAAAGGCATAGAACCTAACTTGAAATGGTGTGATGGTACTCCTCACATAATGCTAAAACCTACCTTATGTCAAGACTTCCGAATGACCTAAGTTTTTACTCAACAAACCAAAACAACAACTAAAAATGTAACGATCTGTCTGACAGAACAAGACTCAGACAACCGCACTCTAAAAAACCATAATGTCACATAAAAGTTGGCTTGGAGGAGGAAAAAAAAAGGTCAACAGCAAGTAACATAAAATAGAAAACAGTAAAACGACTTGGGTTTGGGGAGGAGAAACCACGAGCAGTAAAAAAAGCCAGCGAAGGATTGGCAGGTATAAGATATCTCTGCAGGACACCCGCAGGAGCCCAGACTCTCACACGCACACCCTCCACATCTCCTCCCCGAAGCTCTCGTTCGTGATCTCAGCTTGTTTTCGCTTTTAGTGTTTTCTATATAAAACACACAACTTTGCCCTGTGGAACTTGGCCCTACATTTTAGTACGTGTGGTCATAAACACTAACACGAAATGGTGGGAGAAGAAAGGGGTGTGCGAGAAAGAGAGAGGGCATGTAGGTTGAACTTCACAACACATCTGTCCTGCTTCTGTAAGTGGACCCATCAGGCCATCCAGACTTAAGCATGTGTAATGGTCACCTTGTCTGTTCAGACCAATTAGTTAAGTCCGTCTGTCACTCTCAGCATGTGTCAGGCCTCAGTCGACCTCTGCATCTGTTCTCTTTCAGCCTGTGGAGATATGGGGGGAATTAGTTAATTCAGCACTGATTTAACTAGACAAGCATTGGATGGGAATTGTAGGAATGTTTCACACTCGTTGCCAAGCATTTCTACTACACAGGTCATTTATAAAACCCTGTTACATATAATTAGAACCTTCCTGAGTAAGTTCACTGCTGCAATTTTACATTTATTACAGTAATAACTCAAGGCAGTCACAATTTAAACAATATGTTTTATTTGTGAACTTATGTTAAGCTATTATTTTTAATAGTTAACTTTTAACTATTTTTGGGATTATCAGTCATCAAAAGCTTGATAAATATTGGTCACAGAGATTTACTTTAAATTTCACCGAGCTGATTACCCAGCTGAAGAAAACAGCTAAAAAGCTGGTTGACTGGTTTTAACTGGTCATCCAAACTGGTCTTAGCTGGTTAGCAGGCTGGTTTTGAGCTAAAACCAGCTACTTCCAGTTTAAATCATCCAAGACCAGCCAACCAGCCTAGGCTGGTTTTAGCTGTTTTTTCAGCAGGGTACACTTACTAAAAACTCCCACAGATCATGTGTTCAGGCCAGTTTTAGTCTTATTTTGACGTAACAAAGTTGTTGTATCTAAGTGTGTGAGTTGTTTACTTGCTTTTTTAAATTAGTCTTCCTATTAACGCCATTATTATGTTGCGTTCCAGGCAATTCACGCCAAACTGCCTGGGCACATTTATGAATTATTATTATTTTTATATTATTATTAATTTGATTGCAACGTTATATTGTCCTAAGCTCTATTTTTCCACCGTGTACCACTTGCATAAACACCTCACCCATTAGGGCTGACTTTGTTGTTTCGCGGGCTATGTCACGTCAGAACTCGTAACTGGGAGTCCATCGATCTAGTAAGAGTTCACGAGTCACGGGTTTGACTGCCGTTCCAGTGCACTTTCACTGGTAGAAGGTTGGAAAAACACGGGTTACGGGTTGTCTGGAACGCGGCATTATTTTGTAACATTGGCGTTATGTTTGTATTACAATTTTTTTTTCTCTTCCAATTTTTGAGGAGACACTGCCTTCCTTGCCTCCTCAGAGGAAAAGCTTCTGTCATAGGCATAATTTATTATATGATAATGATTGCAGTAAAAACAGTAATATTATTACAACTTTTATTAGAAGATATTAGACTGATTTTTAAAGGATCATTTGACACTAAAGATCAGAGTAATGGCTGCTAATAAATAAACTACATTTGAAATATATTCAAATACAAAATAATTTAAGTTGTAATAATTTCAATATATTACTGTTTCTTTTTAAACATTTTAAAATCGATCTTTAAATGTATCTGTCAAAAAAGGGATTGTTTTTATTGAGAATATACAAACAATGACTTATAGAAGGTTTGCACTTGAGTCACGGTTTGTACCTGGAATCACGGCCATGTTGTAAACAACCTGGATTGCACGGCTAATGTACTACTGAATACGTTGTTCTGCTAATTTACGCTGTCTAAACCATGGGAGAAAAAAGTGAAAGCTGCAAAATCAAATAGGAACTAGTAAGCAGGAAAGGGCACAATATTTTGACAAACTAAAGTTAATAGGTGGTAAAGATACATACAAGCAGTATTAATTAAGATATTAGCCTAATATTTCACCTACCTGACCGGAAATGATAAGAACAAACACAAATGTTGTCAAGATTCTTGCCCTGGAAATCCTGGTTCAGTTTGGCCAACCACAAACGTCTTTTGTTCCTCAGACAGTTTTTTGCACTCTTCTCCTTGATTTGTTATTACTTTTGGCAGTCTATAGTACTCCAAATGTTTTTCCAGGTCCGACCAATTAGTACAGACCAAAACATGGAAATAATTGATTATTTTCAGCAACAATAGTAACAAAAGTATGCAAATTTCTTTAGGTTTCACTGGCATTGTTTACGTTCATTGCTTAATAATGTGTTATGAAAACACTCTGTTTTTGATTAGTGTATTTTGACATTTTTTTCTAGTTAAAAAACTTAAGTTACTTAAAATAAATAAAATAAAGTAAAAGTAAAAAATAATGAAGTGTAAAAAAATTGCTCCTTAAGTAATGGATGTTTGTACTGGAAATATCTACATACATGCTGATTAAGAAAATCATTTTGAAATTGTAAAAGTGACTGTTGATTTGTCTTACAACTTGGGGAATAGTAGATCCCTCCTGTAATTTCACATTTTACTGTTGTTTCACGCTGTGGGTGCGGCGACTCTTCTGCCACCATTCATCAGTCATCATGTCACTTAGTGTCTGCCGTCATGCTCTCCCACAGCTCTCTGCTGTCCTTTATTCCATCAGCATGTGGTTCTAATACAGCCCCTGTATCAGGGCTTATCTGCAGCTGGTTTCCTGCGCTGTGTGTTCATCGGTGTGGGAACAGACTATGTGTTCAATGTGTTTCAGCATTAATGGGCGAGTGTGAACCGCAGTAAACTCATGCACTGACTGTGGTCCAACCTAACAAAGATCTGAGCCAATGACCTCGCATGAGCCAAAATAAAGCACTTCACCAGCACTGCAGCCCACCTGCACTGTTTCGCGTGTACTTACTTAATCTTTTTTTAACTATCTAAAATGAGACTTCAGTTTCACTGCATTCCCAGTTTTAGACAGCTCGATGAAATGATCCACTGAGGAGTAGAGTGATCTGAGAGCAACTTATATTGGAGAAACTTCACATTGTCTCTAACAGGAAGCAGCTGACAGTGGAGCTGGGACATGACAGCAATAACCAAGAGACTTGCTCTTAAAAAACCTGGGCTTTTATTTAACTTTTGACCCATCCTGTTAAAAAGATTTTAAGCTATATGATTCTCCTGCTGGCTGTTGCTAGTGGTAAACCTGAAAAAATGTTCACCAGCAAAGAAATTAATGCAATCTGGTGAATGTATGTTAAATGAACTGATGTACAGAACTGGTATTATCCAAAACAGCTGATTTTCTTGTTTAATTTTTTTGGTGCAATGCATGCACACACACACACACACACACACACACACACACACAGTTTTATTTATTTGTTGTAATCCTTAGTATGTTTTGTGTATTTGTTCAAAAGTTTATCCAACTTATCTGGTGTTTTAGACATATTTATAATATTATTGTTTATTAATATTTATTTTTTTCTATTTGATATCATTACTATTATATTATTATCATTATTTTTTCATTTAAAATGTGCAAAATCTAATGTGGTAGCTTGTAACAATAGCACTCTATAATACTTTATAATAATTTATACAGTTTGGGCACTATAAGCTATAGATTTCTAAACAACTTTGATATGTAGCAGATAAATGTGGGTAAATGTTTTTTTTTTTAATTAAAAAAAGTGTCAAATAAATAAATCAATATATGCAGTAAATGCAGCCCTGATGAGCTTAAGAGACTTTCAAGACATTTTTAAAAAATTCATTCATTCATTCAAATTCTTTATTTAATATTAATTTAGTTTTTCATCCAATCTTTGAATGTATTTGAAAAAGATAATATACAATTAATAATTTGTAATTAGTGTATTTTAACATTTTCCCTCTTGTAAAACAGTAAGTTTAAACAAAGTAAAAAATAATAAAGTAAAGCATTTTAAAAAGTAAAAAAAAAAAACAATGTTGAAAACTAGTCTTATTTTACATATTTGCTCCTTAAGTACTAGAAACCTAAACAAAAAATCAGATTTTGATTTACATTCACATTGTAAAAAATTACTGTTGTTATATAAATAAATAAAGTTATATAATATTAAAATACATTTGAACAAAACAAAAAAGACCAACAGTGTGATCGCAAAACAAAACAAAAATAGACCAACTTTGATTGTAAAAAAACAAAAACAAAAAAACAAACAAAAACAAAACAAAAAACCCAACAGGCTTATTGCAAAACAAAACACAAAAGACCAACAGTGTCATCACAAAACAGAAAAGACCAACAGGATGATCGCAAAAGAAAACAAAACAAACAACAACAACAAAAAAAGACCAACCAGGGGCCCGTTTCAGAAAGGAGGTTAAGTGAAAACTCTGAGTATGTCAACCCTGAAATAAGGGAAACTCTGGGTTTTCTGTTTCAGAATGGGAGGTTTATCAAACCTGAGAAAGCAGGGTAAGTCAAGCCTGTTTCTGAAAGAGAGGTAACTTATACTCAGAGTCAGTTACCTTGGTAACTTACTCTGTGAACCAAACCTGGTCAGGAGCAAGTTTTCTTCTGTAAACCCAGAGTTTCTTTCGGTCTCCTCCCCCTTTTTAAAGTGTAAGTGATGTTTAAATACATCATTCATTCATTTATGCTCCAAAAATGCTTTTCTTAGTGAGTGTTTTGGAATGTAAATTTAGTGCATTTTATTTAAAATAAGAAAAATAATCTTAATGCAAATGGAAACAAGATTATTTTTCTTACCCAATTGGCAGATAATATGCAAAATAAGAAATTTTTTTAAAAGATTAAATAAACACCTTATGTACACTGTAAAATAAATAAAAAAAATTGAAATAAAGTGCAAAAACAGTAATTTTACAGAGATTTTCATTAAAGGTTTTACAGAAAAAAAAACGTTATTTTACAGATTTTTCCTTGTTTCAATTAGGATATACTGTATTACTTTAATTCTATGGTTTTTGTTTGGCAGCCATAGCTGCCAGTCGTTTGACCATTTTTTTTACAGTGTAAAACCCTTATTTGACAGATTTTACCTAGATTATTACAGTGAAAGCACTAAATGTTCTACAGAGAAACACTGTTATTTTACAAATCATTACAATCAAAAAAACCTTCAATAAAGTGTCAAAGCATGCTCAAGGTGAAAAATGAAGAGTTTTATTTAAAAGACAAAATACAAAGTCTGCACAAATGCCATATAAAATTTACATTTTACATTTTTAGCTACATTTTTTTTTGTTGTTGTTAAGAATATAATATATATTATATATAGCACAATTACATTTAAAATACTTTGATGATGAAGAACATGGAACAGTCAGAATGTTTAATTAAATATATATTCCACTTAAAGTGCCCCTATTATGCCTTTTCAAATATGATATTTCATGTAGTGTGTCATGTAGCTGTATGTGAACATAAACTATCTGCAAAGTTGTGACGCCGACAGTGCACTATAAATGAAGTTTTTGTCTAACAAAAAAAAGAGTCGGCTCACATTCGCCTAAACGAGTCGTCAGCAATTCGAATCTTTTTTCTGTAACGGCCACACGTCACGAGCTACACATTTGCGTAATGTCCGCCCACGTTCAATTTCGCGAACAACTTGCCCGCCCACAAACAGTAGGCCTACCATTTTCACGTGGATTAACGTTACATCATGTCA
Organism: Garra rufa; assembly: GCF_049309525.1. Classification (NCBI taxonomy): domain Eukaryota; kingdom Metazoa; phylum Chordata; class Actinopteri; order Cypriniformes; family Cyprinidae; genus Garra; species Garra rufa. The sequence continues at coordinate 5,776,382 of NC_133368.1, read as the reverse complement.
AGAAGACGCCCTGCGAGTGAATTTGTTTTATATGCCCTTCCGAAAGATGAAACTACCAAGGATGAGTGGTTAACATTAATTTTTTCAACACCTCAGCAGTCCAATGCCAATCTTGTGTTGTGTTCGCCTCATTTTACTGATGACTGTTTTTCCAATCTTGGGGAGTAACGTTACAACGCGAGATTCACCAAACGCTTGGTTTTAAAAAATGGATCAGTGCCCAGTTTATTTGGACCGGCTTGCTCCTCTGAACTTCTACCTGTAAGTATGATTAATAATTGATGATTGTATTTTCTAGCGATCGTTCAAAATACGTCTTTGTGTACGTTATGGTGTGTAACAACCCCGCACATGTCTTGGTAACCGGCTAACTTGCGTTTCTGTAGTTCTGTTGTTCAGCTGTGAGTGCAATGTAGTCTAAAAATTGTGATTGATGCAGCTTGACTGTCTGTCTGCCTTATTAGTTTAAGTAATGATAATGATAAACGATGGCTTAACGCAGTGTTATGGGTTGTACGTTACAGTGTTGAAGTTCACAACGTAGAGGTGTGCCCGGTTCGCTTACAAAAGCAAATTGCAAGCACTTCCCACAGTTATAATATGACACCCACTGAGAAACGTCCTGCTCCAGTCGTGCTTGCAAAACAGCTTCTTGTCTATGTGCCACTTCAACCGTTTCATCGTCAGACTCCGGCTCGAATTGATAGGGTAAAATCGAGGCTATCTTTTCTACGCATTAACAGGTCTCCACAGCTGTCATTCAGTTATGCCAATGGGCGTTTCGTTTTGCGCTGAAGCGGTAGACCAATCCAAAAGGACTGCACCATCTGACCAATCACAGCAGTGAGGGCTCACGGAAAGGAGGGGTTTAGAGAGACTGATTCTTCGAACTGCTTCACACGAGTCGTTTACGAATCATTTAGAAACGGGGTAAAATTAAATCTAATTTTTGAGAAAACTAAAGTGTTTTTTGAACTTGCATACATGTAAACCTGTTTTAAGAGACTATTACAACAATATTAACTACCTTTAACATGGCATAATAGGGGCACTTTAAGACAACTTCACTTCCAGAGAAAATATTTCCAGATAATTCACTCACCCCCATGTAATCCAAGATGTGCATGTCTTTCTTTCTGCAAGTCAAAAAGAAATTGAAGTTTTTGAGGAAAACATTCTATTTTTTCTCCATATAGTGGACTTCAATGAGAGCTAATGGGTAGAAGGTTCAAATTTCAGTTTCAATACAGCTTTCATACAGCTTTTCAAGGGCTTTACAAGTTTCCAGTGACCCTTATTCCTTGGCTGGGATCATGTAGAGTCCTTTGAAGCTGCATTGAAACTGAAATTTGGCCTGTTGGCTCCCATCGAAATATGGAGAAAAATCTTGGAATTCCTCAAAAACCTTTTTGACAGAAAAAAGAAAGACATTTTTCTTAGAAATGCATCTTGATTTAAGAATCTTTACATTTTTTTAAAATTGGAAACAACAAGACAATAACACTTAGTAAGAAAAGCATTTTTTAGGTGCATTGATTTATTGCACATATTTTCATAATGCAGACACTGTCAAAGTGACAAAAACGGCATGTCCTTTCATACATAAGATTATTATTTTTTATATAGTATATATATAACCACCACCACAGCCATCTTTTTTTCCTAAATGCACAAATGCAACTTTTATTCTTTTTCATGTTGGATTTTAATATTCTTCCAGTACTTCCATCTCCTCTTCATCTGAGCCTTCTTGCTGTTGGCTGAGTAGGCGTCAAATGTTCATTTCATTACTCTAATTAAGAAATGCATCTGTTTGGATTAGAGAACATTTAATTATGTGAAAAGAGCATTAGACTATGTGGAAAAAGCTGCTGCAAATTGAAATAGACCCAGAATTATATTTTAATGTCAAATATTAGTAAAATCATGTAGCCTACACTCATGAACCCTTTATGCTTAAAGCTTTACCTGGTTGAATTATGTTTTTATACTTCATGTTTAGCTGTTTCATTCTTCTTATTATTTTTTATTTTATTTTATTTATTTATTTTTTGCCTGTGGGATACCATGAAAATTAATAGTTCAGTAACTTACCATTCTGCCAGTTTTTACCTTTGATATTCTAATTATTAATAATTAAATTATTATATTCTTAATAATTATTAAGAATTAAAGTTAAGCATTGGCTCGAAGTATGCAGAGGTCTTTTTGGCGGGAGCTGTTGCCATGGTGAATCATAATTTCGGAGCTCCATTGATCAGGGCTTTTCATAGTCATGGTGCAAGCATTAAACTCAGAGTAAACCAACTCAGAGTGGATTGAACTAACTTAGTTCAGCTTTTCTGAAACCAAAAACTCAGAGTTTCCCATCTCAGGGTAAGTCAATTCAGAGTTCAAGTTTAAACTCAGAGTTGGTTGAACCTCCTTATTGAAACAGGCCCCTGGTGACTGCTAATCAAAATAAAACAGACCAAGTTATTTCATACATATTTTTCAAGTTTACCAAATAAGCAGGGCTTATTTCAGTTAGTCTGACTTATTGTAACTTGATTTGGCTCAAAATAAGTCAGACTAACTTAATTAAGTCTGGCTTATTTGGTAAACTTGTTTTATGAAACACCCCCCAACAGGGTGATTGCAAAACAAAACAAAACAAAAACAAAACGAAAAAGCAAAATAAAACTAAACAGATCAACAGGGTGATCGCAAAACAAAATGAAAAAAAAAAGTACAAAAGGGTTTTTGCAAAACAAAACAAACAAAACAAAACACAAAAAAGACCAACAGGGTGATCGCAAAACAACAATAAACCCAACAGGGTGATTGCAAAGCAAAACAAGAACAGGAGGGTGATCGCAAAACAAAATAAACGAACAAAAAAGACCAACAGGGTGATCGCAAAATGAAACAAATGATCACAAAACAAAATGAAAAAAAAAGAGCAAAAGGTTTTTTGCAAAACAAAACAAAACAAAACACAAAGAAGACCAACAGGGTGATCACAAAAAACCCAAAACAAAACAATAAACCCAACAGAGTGATCACAAAAAACCCAAAACAAAACAATAAACCCAACAGGGTGATTGCAAAGCAAAACAAGAACAGGAGGGTGATCGCAAAACAAAATAAACAAAAAAAAAACTGACAGGGTGATCACAAAACAAAAAAGACCAACAGGGTGATCGCAAAACCAAACCAAAAAAAAAACAATGGGGTGATTGCAAAACAAAACAAACAAACAGACCAACATAGTGATCACAAAACAAAATAAAAAAGATCAACAGGGTGATTGCAAAACAAAACAAACAAACAAACAAAAAAGACCAAAAGGGTGATCACAAAACAAAAACAAACAAACAAAAAAGACCAACAGGGTGATCGCAAAACAAACAGACAAACAAAAGACCAAGAGGGTGATTGCGAAATAAAACAAACAAATAAAAAAACCAACAGGGTGATAACAAAACAAAAAAGATCAACAGGGTGATCACGAAACAAAACAAACAAACAAAAAAAGATCAGTAGGCTGATTGCAAAACAAAACAAACAAAAAAGACCAACAGGTTGCTCACAAAACAAAAAAGACCAACAGGGTGATCGCAAAACAAAACAAACAAACAAACAGACAAACAAACAAAAGACCAACAGGGTGATTGCAAAACAAAACAAACAAACAAAAAGACCAACAGGGTGCTCACAAAACAAAAAAGACCAGCAGAGTGATCGGAAAACAAAACAAAAAACAACAACAACAACAACAACAACAAAAAACCCAACAACAGGGTGATCACAAAACAAAAAAGACCAACAGGGTGATTGCCAAAGTGTTGCAAAGTTTTACATGTCCATGTTTTCACTTTGATTTTGTTTTATTTGTTAGGATAAATCTGTACCAGGACAAAAGACAACAGTCTCATGTTTTCCTAAATTACACAGACTGTGCATTTGGCCTAGGCCACAGAGAAACAATTTTACTTTACACAGTGGACCAAAATCATTTGAAAAATGACTTATTTACAACAATCAAAGCACATTTATCATTTCACTTGATTCCAGTACATATTCTCTGGTGTGCAGAGCATTTAGCGGCTGCATGATGCAATAACCACGGGAGACATCTTTTCAACAAACGCTGCTCTAAGCAAATCGGTGAGTGATGCGCTGAACGCTCTGATCCTGCTCGTTTCCATCATTGTGCAGGCAGAGGAAGCAGCTGGGCTCACATGAGCGCTGAGGTCTCTTTGGGGAACCAGGGGGAGAGAGATCCAGGCCTTTCCACCCATCACAGTCCCACAGCGGCGGATCACTGATCAAAGCCAGACATGTGGAGCGGGTGTGATGGGCAGAGGGAAATGAGGTGGGTTGAGCGGTGTGGATGGGGGTGGATGATGTAGCACATCAGGCCCTGGATGGAGAGGGGGTTTGTGGGGCTGTAGAACAACCGGCTGAGGAATGAGAGCATAGCAGTGGAGGGTGAAATGGAGGTCTCAGTGCAATACTGAGGGGACAAATGTTAGGAGACGGCTGCATTAATTGGTTTAACGTGTGTTAGACCATGGACAGAGGTGTGTGTGTGTATGAGAGAGATGCTTAACTCAGGTTAAGGATGTTTATGGGATAAGCTTTAGTTGTGACACTTTCCCAACTTAATGGTGCTGTATGTAATTTTTTGACTGCACAAAAGCATAAAAACACCATATTTGCAGATGTTCAGGAAGTTCACATGCTTGTTTCTCCAAAACACAATGCTACAGCCAGTTATTCTATTAATGGGTCAAAGATCACAGATTCACCTGACCTAAAAAGACTCAGCATTTATGCTAAAAGCTCTATGACCACAGGCATATTAAAATCTTCCAGTGTCCTCAATCTAACAACCTGTGTGGCTGTTGAGTCTAAGGAGGAGGGGGCAGTATTTTTAATTTATTTTTAATTTAAAGGTCTTCACAACAACCCGTCAAAATAAAAGTTCGGCTTTTTTCGGAAAAAACGGTGACAGAAATACATTACCTAATATTATTACTAATAAAATATACTATTGTTCATTGGTAATTTATGTTCATTAGTAATACAATAATTAATATAAAGTTATACAACTTGGTAAAATGGTAACATTTTACAGTGAGGCAAGTTAACATTACATACATAATACATTATTAAAATCAAAAGGTATATCTGTCAATATTATTTACTGGACCTGAGCTGAGATATAATACCTATCAATGAATAGTTATCAAAGACTAATAAAAAAATACTGTAACAAATGTATTGCTCATTTTAGTTAATGCATTTAATGGGATTTTATTGAGTTTTATTAAAGCGTTACTGTTTAAAAATATAGAAATTAACATCAGAGTTGGGAAAAGTTACTTTTAAAAGTAATGCATTACAATATTGCGTTATTACGTTTTACGTTACATTAATTTTTTAAGTCTGGACATAGCTTGCTTGTTTGTTTTTAATATCAAAAGTTCTATTTTTTTGCAAATATAAAAGCCCTTTCATACCAGAAGCCTCAGGCTGATTGAAAAGTAAATTTACATCTGTACAGAATGCAGAAGAAGAAGGTTGAACACTCTTCAGCAATAAAAAAGAAGAAGAAATGTTAGTTTATCTTGAGTCATTTTTGCTTATTAGTATGACTGAATTGGATCATCGAAGGTCAGCAGCAAAGACACTGGTTAATAAAATAGGATTAAATACATGAAGGATATTCATATTATTTAACATTTAATTAGTGCAAGTTTGCATCATATTCTGAGTTGCATTTCACTGTTTTTTTTTTTGTGTGTGAGTGAGACATTTATTCTAGAACTAAAGTAACATCAATCAATAAGTCAAAAGTAACTCAGATTTTTTTTTTAATAAATTAAAAAAAAAGAAATGTCTAACTTTAATACTAAAAAGTATTCTGATTACTTGTAATGCATTACCCCCACACTTATAAACAGTAACCAAGTGATATAAATGCACTAAAAGTATTGTTAATTATTATTATTAAATTATTCATCATTATTATCATCATTATTACTGTTCATTATAAGCTAATCAATGCATATCTGAATATGCCTACTTCCCTACTACAGCAAGACCACATGGCAGATGGAGCATGTCTGGATTATATTTGTACTACACAAGTACAAGAATGTACTTTATTAACAGTTCTACATCAAATGCAGTACTTACTCTGACAGTATACACAAAATCAGACACATTTACAGTGTTTACACATTTCGGGGTTACTTACTGTATGCAGTAGTTGTTGCTGCACAGTGAACTGAGATAGGATAAATACTTTTTACAATAAAACATTGCATATTTCAAGTTTAAGCAACACTGCTGGCATCAAATATAATTACATCTGTTTGTTTGAGCAACCAAAATAACACTGACTCAACTAATAGGGTGTGTGTCCAAATAATGGACAACTGATGGACAGCACTTTGTTGCTATACTTTCTGTTGTTAGTGGCGTGGAAATTACACACTTTACCTTTAATAGTACATGGGGCACACTTTTGGAGGAAGGTAGAGGAATCATCTCCTGACGAATTCTGACAGCCGTGCTGGATGACTCTGTGCGGCAGACTGCACAGCTCTCACATGCCTGACCAGGAAATGAGAAACAGGTGCACAGATGAAAGAAGAGAATCTACAGAGGGGCCCCGAAAAGTGAAGGCCTCAACCCTGCTTCTCCTTTGCTCTTTCCCCCACATCACCTGTCATACATACTATGTCTCTCTCGCTGAGCTGACGTGTAACTCGAGGACACCAGAAAGAAGCTTCATATATTGGTCTTTTTTATTGGTAGTTACTGGACTTCTCACCAAGGGGGAACTTCCTGTCTCCTGTTGCTATCTTCTCTGCCTGCTTTGGGTATATTACTTTCTGTTTGAATCATGCCGTATGTTCTCTGATTCTGACTGCTTGAGGCACAGAGTTTCAGAGTTTAAATGATTCGTCCTAAATCACCACTTTCTGTAAAACCAGAGTGTCCTAACGTACAGTGGTTATGAGTTCAGTCAGGTTTTAGTCTTATCTCATTGGCCAGCTGTCGTAAATCGCTGTCAGGAGCTCAATACGTCACTTTTTTTTTAGTTCTGGTTGTGATGTAACATAAGCTGATTATGTTGATATGATTCTATTAACAGTGGGTGAACCTCACAAACCTGTTGATAAAAATTTTTTTTGTAAAAATGAAAATTCTGTCATTAATTACCCTCATGTCTTCCAAACTCTTAAGACCTTCGTTCATCAAGATTTTTAATGAAATCCAAGAGCTTTCTGACCCTACATAGACAGCAAGGGAACTACCACGTTCAATGAGAAGAAATTGCTGAATAAAGTATTTTTTTTTCTTTGCACACAAAGAGCATTCTCGTAGCTTCATAAAATTAAGGTAGAACCGCTGATGTCACATGGACTATTTTAACGATGACCTTACTACCTTTCTGGGCCTTGAACGTGTCAGTTGCATTGCTGTCTATGCAGGGTCAGAAAGCTCTCGGATTTTAATTTATGTTCTGAACAAAGGTCTTACAGGTTTAAAACAACATGAGCGTAAGTAAATAATGACAGAATTTTCATTTTTGGGTGAACTATTCCATTAAGCCTATTATTATTTTTTTTGCATTGTGACAATATTTTCACAATAGTGGTAGTATTTATTGTACTTTTGCCTTATCAAAAAAATTTAACTAATCATTATTAATTATATTTATTAATCATACAAATAAAATTCTTAATAATTCAAATTAGTTAAACATTAGTAAACAAATACATTAAAAACTGTATTACAGTTATGAGAATCTAATAGGAAATACTTAAAAACGTAAACTGTCTAGAAAAGTTTAAATACGTTTCATTTAGTATTTACTATAATCTTTTTCTTTTGGTTTCGTGGTAAAAACATGATTTTGGACATGTTTTCTTGAGATTCCACCCTCAGTTTCAGCCCTTTTGAATGTGCTGTAAAAAAACGTTATGAGATGTAAAGGATTTTGAGCAATGTAAGGTCAGCATGGTCTAAGTACAAACCAGTAAAACATACCGAGGTTCCCTCTGAGAGTTAAAAAAAAAAGTTTTTCTGTTTTGTCCACCTCATTATTTTCACATTTGGAATGCACATCTGTGGCTGATGTGACATTTAGACCTGATTAAAGCTGAGGTGGTATGAGCAGTACTTCCCTCATGCTCCAGTGACCCGCAATGCTTGAGAATTCCATCCAAACTTGTAAACCTCCAGTCCAAACCCTCTTTTGCCTGAGTGCAGGGGCTTTACGAAGTTGTCAGGTGGTGTGTGCGCTGTGTGAGAGCAGTAACGCGCCAGCAGGGATTGAACCCAGCCCAGCGAAAAATGGTCTTCCCAAGGCCGGGTGTAGGGCAGGCGGCGAGTTACGCAGAGGGGACCAAACTGCAAGACTGGCCTATATGAGAAAAATGAATATCCCAATTTCTCATACTGATTCTTAAACGGATAGTTGACCAAAAAATGGAAATTCTGTCATTAACTACTTAAGTTGTTCCAAACCAAAATTCTGCATAGACAGCAGCGCAACAGTTCAAGGCTCAGAAATGTTGTAAGGTCATAATTAAATTATTCCATGCATGCATTGTGGTACTCTCGTGAATGGCAGCGGAGACTGACGTGGAACAGAAGAAATTGTTGAATAAAGTCAGGTTTTTTTGTAGCTTTCTAAAATTAAGGTTGAACCACTGATGTCACATCACTATTTTTTTTATATTTGTCACACGACTATTTTATCAATGTCCTTACTAACTTTCTAGGCCTTGAATGTGTCAGTTGCGTTACTGTCTATGCAGGGTCAGAAAGCTCTCAGATTTCATCAAAAATATCTAAATTTGTGTTCTGAAGATAAACTAAGGTCTTACTGGTTTGAACTGACTGAGAGTGAGTAATTAATGAGTAAGTAATCAATCAATTCATCAGTTTAACAAAGGCCTTTCCATATCTGAGGATACATGAAATAAAGGTAAAAGTAGCTCTTTTGTTACAGACACTCTTGCTGCTCAAATAAAGAGGCGGCTTTTGGCACGAGTACACTTGTACTCTCTGCTTTCAAGTACATTGAAAACACATGTCTGGAAGCTGATAAAAGGCACACTTTTCCTCCATAAATTGGCAGAGACTGTACATTCACACACATATATAAATTAATGGACTAAGCATTGCAGTAATGTCATCAAGCACATTACTCTTATTTGGATAGCTGTATCTTGACCTCTCCAGCAACTGCGTATTTATGAGCCCTTCAAAATCCCTGGCCGTTGCGAGAACAAATGATGAAGATAAGCAATGCATGGCCAGCGTTCAATTCATTCCTCCGGCGCTCCTATACTGTTTACGAGTGTCCAGCCTAATGACAGCTACGCTGTTAACCAAGTGCATCTCAGTTACACACCATAAATCATCAAGACTTTTGGTGCTCAGGAAAAATACCTCCAGTCATAGTCCAAACGGCAAAGTATATTGCTTTCATAACCTACATTAAGGACTGTATACTTTTACTGTTGGAGTTGAATTTTGTTCCTCTTGTTCATTTCCATATAAGTTCAATATAAAGGCAGTCTCTTTTCGTTTGTTGGGCCTGAAATGGCAACTTTAGGGCGTTCATGAATGTTTAAAAATGTTTTAGTTTAAAAGACAACTTTTACTCTGCAGTTTTATAGCCTAACTGACATAATAGTAGTTTTTTATGCTGTCTTGATATTGCAAATGCAGCACAGAAGTTGTGTCTGAAGTAGCATATAGAATACAGACCAAACATGTAGTCCCTTCTGATTAATAGGTTTGGCTATTCCAATAATTATACTGAAAACAAATACGAAAAAGTGCAATACAGACTGTTTAATCCTGCAAAGAGGCAGAATTAATGTATTTACATTGTGCCCAAACCAGACGCATATCATGCATTCAGAGCTTTTATGGTAAGGTTCTCATCCAAAATATGCAACTATCTCTGAAGGGTGGTTTTTAACATAAATTAGAAGGCTTTTTAACTTTTAATAAGTTTCAACAAATAATTTGGGAGATTTTCCACTATTAGATTTGTGATGTTGTAATTTCTAGGCTGCTATTTCAAACTAAATTAATTATTAATATAGCAATTACAGCTTTATTGTAACAAATGCCACAGTTAAACAGCACATTTTCCTATGGGCCAGTGGGAAATAGTATAAACATCTTTAAAGTCTGAATCTTCATAAATTATGGACTAAACTAGTTTTTAGGAAAAGCCTGGCCTTCGGATATTCCAAGAGATTACGTAAATAATTAAGAGTCGAGGAAACCATCATTTTAGTATGTTAGGTGAAGTAAGACATGGAAGATTCTGTCAAACTGGAAAGGTTCCAGATGCTTATATAATATAAGATAGCCTACCTCATATTTCCTATGCAAGCAATTAATGTAAGGATTATGCCCTGTCTGTGCCATAGGTGCTAGTCTAGTTCTTCTAGTCCATGGCTGGGCAACGTTGGTTTTTGAGAGACACTTTTCGTGCAGAATTTAGCTCTAATCCAGAACAAACTCACCTGCCTGTAGCTTCCTAGTAATCCTGACGACCAGTGGTTCTGGTTCACCCCGAGACTTTGTGGTCTTTTCTATCCTACATAATACAGCGATTTCAAAGTTCCTGAAAAAGAATGTGAAACAATGTGTTATGAAACTGAACTGCAGTAGCAGCTGATTGTGACTAAACTGGCCTCTTCGAGGAACCATTAAGAGTAGAAAAGGACAAATAAAAAAGTAGAATTGACACGAATCAGAGTAATAATAACTGAAGCATCTGGAGAGCTTTCTCCCTTCTTTTTAATTTACAAACAAAAAAGACTGAAACATCTGCGAGCACAGATTATAGCTGAATAAATAAACTTGTAAAAACAGTCTTAATGTGGAGCTGCTTTATGTCGGTGACTTTAGTTCATGGGAAGAATTTGCAGTTTTTGCATTAAAGGGGTCATCGGATTCCCATTTTCCACAAGTTCATATGATTCTTTAGGGTCTTAATGAAAAGTCTATAATATACTTTGGTTAGAAATTCTCAATAGTAGTGTAAAAAACACCCGTTACCTTGTCAAAATCAGCTCATTCTATTGAATGTTCCTTTAAACGCAAATGAGCTCTGCTCGTCCCGCCCCTCTCTGCCGTGGGATGTTAAGTTGTAATGTTTACTTTAGCTGCATTTAGCAGCAAAACTTGCCAACAAGAACATAATTAAAGGGGTCATCGGATGCAAAACTAACTTTTACAGTTTGAACATTAATGTGTGTTTATGTACACAACCACCCTACAATAATAAAAATCCACCCAGTGGTATTTTTTAATCTTTAAAAGTAATATCTCCTTTTTAAAATCAGGTCATTCTCAGCTTCTTGTTGTTGTGACGAAACACAGTTGATTGACATGAGCGCCTTACCTTGGACCCGCCCTCACCGAACTGAAACTGTTCCAATACGATCGCCATTGTGTGACTCAGGTGCAGAGGAAGACTCTAATTGAGAGATTGAGGTGTTCTGTTGTTGGATGTAATAATGGACATAGCAGTAGTCATTTATTCCCAACATCTGAGCCGCTTAGGAGGCAGAGGACAACCTTACTTTCATTTTTAAAATGAAAGCACCGATCCCGATCTACATATGCATCTATGTTCATGTGAATCATTCGTGATGCAGCTTCATCCACAGCAGAAGTGAGTATAAGGTTTTTTTATACATCTTTGCAAATGGCCTTTCTTAATAAAGTGCTTGTTGGCAAGTTTCGCCGATAAACGCAGCTAAAGTAAACATTACAGCTTGTAATCCCTCAGCAGAGAGGGGCGGGGCGAGCTCATTTGCATTTAAAGGGCCCATGCAATAAAATGAGCTGATATTTTGCAGAGTTGATTTTGACAAGGTAAAAGGGTGTTTTTTACACTACTATTGAGAAGTTTTAACCAAAGTATTTTCATTAAGACCCTAAAGAATCATATGAATGGCATCCGATGACCCCTTTAAGAAAGGCCATTTGCAAAATGCATAAAAAACCCTTATACTCACTTCTGCTGTGGGTGAAGCTGCATCACGAATGATTCGCACGAACATAGACGCATGCGTAGATCGGGAAGCTTTCCTTTCAAAACTGAAAGTAACGTGAATCCAGCAGCTCAGATGTTGGGAGTAAATGACGGCTGCTGTGTTCATTATTACATCCAACAACAGAACACCTCAATCACTCAATCTGAGACATTCTTGTCTTCCCCTGCACCTGAATCGACACAATGGCAATCGGAGTTGGACTGTTTCAGCTTGGTGAGGGCGGGTCTAAGGTAAGGCGCTCACGTCAATCAACTATAGTGGGAGTGGCCTCTGTCTGTGTGTCGTCACACCGACAAGCAGCTGAGAATGACCTGATTTAAAAAAGGGGATGTTACTTTTAAAAATACCACTGGGTGGATTTTTATCATTGTAGGGTGGTTGTGTACACAAACTGCCAACACACATTAATGTTCAAACAAAATATAAAAGTGAGTTTTGCATCCGATGACCCCTTTAAAGCTTCTTAAAAGATTTGATATTCATTTTCATTACATTCTAACTCATTGCCATTGTTCTCTACAGCACCTGTGGGAGAATCCAGTTGTTCAGAAGCCCCTGGTGGGCTTTCTATCAGCTGCCAGTGTAATGTAATACAACATAAGTTGAGCATCTTTTAACACTCAGCTGCTGCTCTTCTGCTGCACTGACTCCAGTGTTGGAGAAAAGCTTGTAGCAGTAATGGTGATAACTGACACACAAATGTGTGGGGCCCTGGAAGGGGGCCCCCTGCTGGATGAAGGCACTTGAAGGAATTAATTAAAAATGCTCAAAGTTTTCTTAATTCGTAATGTCATCAATGACATTTAGCATATAAATCCATGTATTGAACAGGCTACCACTAAAAAACAGTAAAGTAATTGTGCAAGCATACATAAATGCCATGAGTTAAATTCCATTCATTCCGACGAGGTTAATACTGGTAATACTCAGATTATATGTTCTTATAAATTCCATGCAATACATTTAAATTAAATTCTTGAACGCATTATGTTTAGTTCACCCAGAGATGAAAATTCTGGCATTAATTACTCACCCTCATGTTCCAACCTTTCTGGGCTTTCACTGCAAAAAAGGCTTATTTTACTTCTAAATATATATCTAAAAATTATTAAATTAACATGCATTTACTAGATTAGCAAAATGGCATAAGATGTTTAGTCTTGTTTAAAGCAAAATGCACTTAATTTAGTTTATTTCCCCCCTGGAAACAAGTAAAATGATCTGCCAGTGGGGCAAGTAAAATATTCTTAAATCAAAAGTATTTTACTAACCCCACTGGCAGATAATTTTACTTATTTTAAGCAAACTGCACTTAATTTAGCCCCCCCCCCCCCCTGGAAACAAGACTAAATATCTTATGTCATAAGATGTCATCTAGTAAATGCATCTTAATTTAAGAATTATTAGATATTTTGACTAGAAACAAGACAGAAATACTACGTAAAATAAGCCTTTTTTGCAGTGCTGAACATGGTAGTTGTGTTGCTGTCTATGCGGAGTCAGAAAGCTCTTGGATTTCATCAAAAATCTTTTTTTTTTTTTTTTTTACAATGGTGGCAGTATATGTGGAAAAACAATGTATATTCTTTCTCACTGTTATTTTCACCCAGATAACCCCATTTATTTTTTTTTAGCAAATGTCTACTGGATGATGCAAAATGCACTATTTGGCAGACTTTTGTGAAACCTGCAGATCGAACTTCCAGGATTTTTGTATCCCGCTGATAGACAGTCAGATCATGCCCAGTGCATTATGAGTGCATCTATCTATATGAATAAAATAAATCACTTTTCTATTGCATAGACAGCCCAATTTTATTTAAGGCACATCTTGCCAGTGTTGAATTATCCCTTTAACACACAATGCAAACTGGCAGTATTCCCTACAAAGTATTCACTAGTACATGGGACAGGGAATACTGCCAGTTTGCATGTCTATATTTCATTATAAAATCTGCCTTGTGTGCATGTGTAATTGTGTAGTTCAACAGCAGAGGGCAGAGTCTGTGTTCACTTGTTGACTGAGCAGCTGCAGACGTCTGTTTCAGGAAAGAGCTGTGATTTGAGCCCCCTGCTGTGCAATGGTGGAAACAGAGCCTTCACAGCACCAGCACACCATACTTTTGAGGATACAGCGTGTAACAGACAATTCCACATTATACCACAATTGGCCCAGCTGCTTTTGAAGGTGACGCTTCTGAGGTTTTCAGCAGTTTTTATTTATGAGCACTTATGAGCAGCAGCATGAGCAGCTGTATTTCCATGATGACAGAAGACATACACATCCCTAAGCTCGCTCTAGTTCTGCATTTATTTTGCTGTGATCATGCCCTCAGAGACTGTTAACACAAGAACCACGGCCAAGCGCAGTTACTTACATGTGTCTGGATTGTTAGTTACTCCAAGGCAAGTTTTTTTACATGACGGGCAAAACAAAAGTAAGATTAAATTACGGTTCAACTTCAGCAGTGGGCTTAGTACGCTACAAATGTCCATTTAACCATTGTTTTCTTTATGGTTTTAAGTTAGAGAACTAGTGTTAGCTTGTTCACTTTCTCTGTGCCTTTCTCTCGCTGAGAATCTGTCATTTGCGTTGCTGTGTGTGAGCACAACACATTAATCATACAGTATGCACTTCTGCTGTTTATAATTCTGGGCGATGACAAGGAGAAACCCCAACAATACCGAGACAGCTCAAAGGAGGATGTTTCTGTCTTATGCCTTCTCTTACCATACTTATGTTTTTCTTAATGGTAGAGGCAAAACAAAGATTGATTTCACTGTGTTCCCTCGCCAGATCTCAGTCACGTGTTTTGCTGTTTGCAAAAACCACAGAGGATTGGTGTAAGCTGACTGTACGTCCATATATAATGAAACACCTACAGAAGTACAAAAAGAAAAAACACAGTGAGATCACAGAGAGAAAATACAGCTTTATCAATAATTGATGACAAGAATCAAATGTTAAGTCATGAATAACTACGATCTTGCGTTGTTCAAAATATACACCATGGAAATGATAAAAACAAGCAGGTTTTATAAATGCAGGTAGTAAACTTTTGGTGGGAGACTGTGAGTGTATGTTTGCAGGAGATGGGACAATGGTCCAGTTGTCCAGTACAGATATGTTTGGTTTTCTATCTGTATTTATATTATTTTTATTAGCTAATATAATATAAAAGTAGCCATGCTGAAATGCAGACAAACAGTATGAATGCAAGTGCACTGCTTCTATACAAGTGTTCAAAATCAAAAAGATCATATTACAGAACAACCTATAATTTCTTTAATATCAAAGTCACTGCTTAGTCCTATTTTAGGTTATCCTAAAAGGAGTAGACGAGCAGTTTTCTAAGCAGATTTCATAAATTATATTCTGAAGCACAGTATAAAAAAAAAAACGTAAATTAGATATTTGAAAAAGAACTCTGATCAAAATTAGAGAACACTTACAGATACCTCCAAGTTACTATTAATTAATTACTATTAATTATCTGACAAATTTAACTGGTAGAATTTCTCCAATTTTCACTGAGATTACAAGATGGTGGGCTATGACAGAAACCCTGTGACAGGAGGTTGTCCAGATGAAGGCCAAAGGGATTACACTTTTAGCCATTGCAAGAGAAGTTAAGTAAAGATAGTAAAGATCTGGCTCAGCATATTTATGAGAAGCCGTACTGAAAGTGCACTCAGCAGTGACCAAGATACTCATCAGCAGAAATAACCAAAAGGCTAAGCTCACCTTTGCTGAGGAGCATGTTGTGTGGAGAGAGGAGAACTTGTCCAAAGTTCACTTTAGTGATGAGAGCAAGAGGGAACATTATGTTAAATGTCAAACTAAGAAACGACTAAAGCCCAAGTGTGTAAAGCAGGGGTTTTCAAACCTGTCCTGGAGCCTCCCCTGCCCTGCACATTTTGTATGTCTCCCTTATTAGGCACACCCAATTCAGGTCTTGCAGTCTCTACTAATGAGCTGATGATTTGAATCAGGTGTATTAGATGAGAGAGACAAGCAAAATGTGCAGGGCAGGGGAGGCTCCAGGACAGGTTTGAAAACCCCTGGTGTAAAGAATTGTTCAACAGGTTGAGGAGGAAGTGTCAGGGTTTGGGGGATGTTTTCTGCAGCAGGACTTGGGCCTTTTATACAGATACATGGCAGGGTGAATGCAAATGTTTATCAGAACCTCCTTCAGCAACATGCAGTTCCTTCCCTGAAAGCATCTCCCAATCAGCCTGTAATTTCCATGCAAGACAATGCCCCGTCACACTGCAAAACAGGTAAAGCAGTTCCTTGAAACTAAGAATGTTGAAATAATGAAATGGCTGGTTTAGAGTCCTGATCTAAACCCAATTGAAAATCTCTGGAAAGTATTTGGCGACAAAGTTATGGCTAAAAAACCCACTACAGTTACCAAACTGTGAAAGAGAGTGGAAGAAGAAGAAGATCACACCAGCGCAGTGTGAGAAACTAGTGTGCTGAAGTCATTCAAAGCAACGGCCTCTACACTTCCTACTCATTTCTGTTCAAGCCTTGACTATTTTGTTAAACATTTTAGTAAAACAGTGGTATACCTACAACTGACATCCCTTCAAATTTTGAGTGATGAAGATTAACAATTTTTCTGAAAAAAATCTCTAATTTTGATCTCCACTGTACATCTGTCTGCACTAATCTATACTACAATCACATAGTCACTCATCATTAATATAATATAATCATTACAGTATATGATATTTTCCATTCCTGAATCCTAAACATAGCTCTCACAGAATTCTTTACGCATAACGATTTTTATTTAAAACAGTGTGTTTCTAAGTGTGTTTGATTTTTAATGTTTTACGGTACGTTAACACATTTAGTCCTCACTAGGTAAAACACACACACACACACACACACACACACACACACACACACACACACACACACACACACACACACACACACACACACACACACACACACACACACACACACACACACATGTTGGGTTTACATGTTTTATGGGGACATTCCATAGGCGTAATGGTTTTTATACTGTACAAACTGTATTTTCTATGGCCCTACACCTACCCTACACCTAAACCTAGCCCTCACAGGAGATTGTGCACACTTTTACTTCCTCAAAAAAACTCATTGTGCATGATTTATAAGCCTGTTTCCTCATGGGGACCTGAGAAATGTCCCCACAAGGTCAAAATCTACTGGTATTCCTATCCTTGTGGGGACATTTGGTCCCCACAACGTGATGAATACCAGGTACACACACACACACACACACACACACACACACACACACACACTAGCCTTTCTGTGCCCCCTCTCTTTCAGGGCGCCTGGCAGGGCTGCGGAGGAGCTTGGCATGGCCACAAGCATGTGTGTAATTTTATACAGGCGTTCCGTTCTCATTGCATGCCAGTTCACACATCCGCCATTTCAAACTGCTTGCCCTGTAAAAATGCCTACGGACTCCGCATACCACAAAACACGGAGCGTTCACTTGGCACGCAATGCTCAAACACGGCACACATGCACATATACATATATATGTCTGTTGATTTCTTGCCCCTGTGTTGTCTCACTTACTGTAGGCATGATCTGGGCCACACATGCTTTCCATTTTATTCGGCATGACTTCACAATTGCCAAATGAGCAGATGATGTTTGGGGAGGAGAGGTGAATGAAGAGCAACTGGGTTTGACATATAATGATATCCTGTTGAAATGAAATTCATCAAATGGTAATTACACTCCTTCAAAAACAAACCAAACATTGAACAGTTCAAAGTTCGTCACTGGAAATTGGAGGACTGAAATTAAAACTGATTGAAAATACAGAAGCTTAGGAAAGAAAAACACTACACGTTCATTTAGTCATGCAGATGTGGCCACAAACTGTATAGCTAGCAGCATGCTGAAAGTTCGTCTGCTCTATTTAGTTCGATATCAAAACTACCCTCCCTCAAGCAGCTCTTCAGTCTTGAGGGAGAAGATATCAGAGGAGTCTATTTTTATAGCTCAGGTATGAGTGAACGATAGTGAAGCACAATGCTCCTCTCAGCCCTTCACTTTGAGCTTTGACTTTTCTCAAAGGTTTCTTAAACACAAACTAACAGCATTTGTGTTTGGGGTTGTGAGGAGTGTGTCTGTAATCATACAGCATGAGTGTTAACAGCAGGTTACAGATATGTGCATGGCGAGGAGCCAGAGAGGACAGGAACTGCTCAGCACACAAGACAGGAAGTTGTTTTACCCACAGCTGGTCCTGGGAATGTGAAGACCGTGAGATGGCAGGAAGAGAAAATACATGGCATGCTGTTCAGAAATAAATGTGAGAGAGCTTTCGGACTCTGCATAGACAGCAACGCAACTACCACGTTCAAGGCCCAGAAAGGTTTTGGGTTAACAACTTTGCCCCTTTTTACTTTCTTAATGTGTCCATTCTTGTGCATGATTCATTAGTGCATGATATTTGATCCTCTAATAAAATGTAACTAAAATAATTAAAAAGTAAGTAAATTAAATACTTTCCATACCTCCAAAATGATTTTTCATTTCTGTTGATATAATTCAGACAGCTTGGACAGAGAAAACTAATATTAAAGCTGCACTACAAAAGATTTTTTTTTTTCTGTAAAAATGAACAAAATTCCATTATTGAGTGAGTATGAGACCAATTTATATTTTGGGTGGTCAGGATCACATTTGGCAGGAAATTTCAGGTTTACGTCATTCATTCTTTTGTGTTCACGTCTGTAGTTTGGTGTTAGATATGATACTTGCTCAGACAACAGTGCAGGTCTTCCTTACTGTCAGTGGGTTTCATTCTGAATGACAGATCTGCTCTGATGTGGTGATCACAGGCATTAGATTAATCAGATTTATCCATGCTGAAGAGCAGTGCTCAACCACAACTGATAAAAAAAGAAAAGGAACTTCATTACTAACTTGCATTTTTATGTTTTAACCACAGTTCACGAGTTCGCCCTTACATCTAATCTGCTTGAGCGAGTATTAAGCATATTTTGGCGTGCTGTCCTGGGGAAGGGTTCCGGGCCCGGAATACAGGCCGGACCCAGAGAACTCCCCCTGCTACTTTAGGATAGAAACAGATTAGAAGTGGGGAGTAGGGGTGGAGGAGGGATGCCAAGAAACTGTCGCTGGATGGAGGTAAGACGGCTGGCAATATATAGATGATGCGCTAATTCAATGATTGGTTAAACGAGTTGCACCTGTGCCGAATGGATTGATTATCTGATCGTGCTCCTCCCGAACCTTGTTAATAAAACATCATATGGCGATAGAGAGGTCAAAGTTCTTCAGAAGTTCTTCAACGATTAGTGCAGATTTGAGGAATAACATCATAGCCTAACATGTTTCAGCCGCTCCCATTTGATTAAATCCTAAAATCCCAGCCAACATCATTTCTCACTGAATGTTTGGATTCACACTGTTACATTACTGAAATTAAAGTGATGATTTATTCATCATCATGTCATTCTGACCCTGTATTATTTACTTCTTCTGTGAATCACAAAAACATATGTCATTATCAGTGAAAGCGGTTGTTGATTTATACAGCCAAGCTCTAAAACTTACAAAAAAGTCCACAAAAATAACATATAAGTTTTCATATATGGCTTGTATGTTATAAACCAAACACAATATTAGTTCCTGCGTGTCACATATCCAAAACAGCAACTGGTAATGACTTGTATAGTGATTTTGGTTCATTTTGGAGTTTTTCACTGTAAAGCAAACACAAGTTCATATGGAAGCCTGTTTCCGCCACTGAATAAAAAAGGTAATTGTGACTTTTTATCTCATAATTCTGACTTTTTTTTGCAATTGCGAGTTTACAGCTCAGAATTACCTGATACAAAACTCACAATTCTTTTTTCTCAGAATTGTGATATAATGATATAAACTTGCAATTGCGAGTTATAAAGTCAGAATTGCGAGATATAAACTTTATAACGCATTGTTTATAACTTTATAACGCAATTGAGAGTTATTAAGTCAGAATAGTGAGATATACACTCAATTCTGACTTTATAACTTGCAACTGCAAATTTATTTCACGTAATTCTGAGAAAAAGTCAAAATTCAAGTTTATATCTTAGAATTCTGACTTAAGAACTCACAATTGCAAGTTTATATCTCAATTCTGAGAAATAATGTTGCAATTTTAAAAAATAAAGTAACGATATAAACTCACAATTCTGACTTTTTTTGCGAGTTTATATCTCACAATTAAAAAAACTAAATTCTGACTTTATTTCTCGCAATTGTGAGTTTATTTCACACAGTTCTGAGAAAAAAGTCAGAATTGCGAGTTTATTTCTTGCAATACTGACTTTATAACTTGCGATTGCCAGTTTATATCATACAATGCTGAGAAAAAAATCTGAATTGCGAGTTTATATCTCGCAATACTGACTTTATAACTCACAATTGCAGGTTTATATCATGCAGTTCTGAGAAAAAAAAAAGAATTGTGGGTTACACCTTGCAACTCATTGCATTCATTTCTTTTCGTTTATATCTTACAATTTTGACTTTAACATGCAATTACAATTCTCAGAATTGTGCGAAAAAAAAGTCAGAATTGTGAGAACAGTTCGGACTTTTTTGCGAGTTTATATCTCGCAATTAAAAAAAACTAAATTCTGACTTTATTTCTCACAATTGTGAGTTAATTTCACAATTCTGAAAAAAAGTCAGAATTTAAAGTTTATATCTCACAATACTGACTTTATAACTCGCAATTGTGAGTTTATATCACGTAATTCTGTGAAAAAGTCAGAATTGCAAGTTTATATCTCACAGTTCTGAGAAATAATGTTGCAAATTCTGAGATTTAAAGTCAGAATTGTGAAATATAAACTCACAGTTCTTACATTTTTGCGAGTTTATATTTAATATATATTTAATGAGTTAATATCACAATTCTGAAGAAAAAAATCAGAATTTTGAGTTTATATCTCGCAATACTGACTTTATAACTCACAATAGCAACTAGCGAGTTTATATCATGTAATTCTGAAAAAGTCAGAATTTAGTTTTTTTTTAATCACGAGATATAAACTCGCAAAAGTCAGAATTGCATGTTCATATCTCACAGTTCTGAGAAATAATGTTGCAATTCTGAGATTTAAAGTCAGAGTTGCGAGATATAAACTCACAGTTCTTTTTTTCTCTCAGAATTACATGATATAAACTCACAATTGCAAGTTTATATCTCACAATTCTGAGAAAAAAAGTCGCAATTACCTTTTTATTTTTAATTCAGTGGGGAACTCAGGCTTTCATACTTTCATGTTTGTTTTTGGATGAACTAATCATTTGAATGTGTTACGAAAGCTTTTCTTTGAGCTACAGGGTTTTTGCCATGTGTGAAGTGTTGACTACAGATTTACATCAGAAAAATCAATGGATACAAAGGCATTCTCTGACACTCAGACACACACAAACAAAACAACGCTCATGGCTTTTGTCCAAAGGGTTAGTATATCAAACATTTAACAATAAAGATTTAGTAAATAGCATATGGCCTGTGTTTATCTTCAACATAAGACACGCTGTATATATTCTATACAGAACGATAAAATGAAGTGTGTGTGTGTGAGATGCGAGGGCGTTTGGGCCAAACAGCTGGAGTCCTGGTGTAGACGCCTCAGAGTTCCTGTCCAGCTGAGCAGAGGGTGGAGAAGACTTTACACCTCTCTGACACACACAAACAAACCAGCTCTCTAACACTCTCAGACAAACAAACACAGAGGGCTCAGGATATCATCCAAGAAAGTGCAACTGAAGACTGATCTGATACTTTCCAAGGGTTAGATTTCAGCCCTTCTTTCTCTCACAGTCTTTTATGTCTTTCATTGCCCGTCTCTGTATATATCACTCACTTCATCTGCCCACACGATTTGAATTAAATTCAGACTGACTACCTCTCATCAAGTAAGGGCGGCTGGCCGTTGGATGGAAAAGCTGACACGTTGAGTGACTGTGTAAATAAGACACTGTTTAAGTATTTAGATGTGTGTGTTTGTGAGTGCGGCTGGACGGAATGTGTGAACGAGGGAATATTAATAAGAGAATATTTGGGTTATGGAAACGGTGGAAAGTGTGGAGAAAAATAGTTAGCAGACTTAAAACGAGATGGTCTGCAAGAAAATGAACAAAATAAGAAATATTACTATTGCAAAGAATGCAATATTTATATTTAAAATAGGTTTTAGTTTCAATTCACACTGAAATACATTACATGACTTAAGTTCAACTATGAAAGATACACAAATTCAAAAAAACTCCTCTGTGTCAACCAGAGCTTTCATATCCTGATCTACAGAAAAAGAAGAACTGTGTGAACTCTTCTCTGGTGTGTATAGTGGCATATAAGTGACTTCACAACACTGGCCTGTGTACAAATATCAGAGCACTCGGTACACAGATGAATACTGAGTAAGTGAATAGAAGTTGAAGTGGAGGATAACCGCAGAGACATTACAGAAAACCAACCTCTTGTATCTCCCGCTGTCTCGCTGATAGGGCCGCATAGCAAAGACATTAACCATCAAACAGAGGGAGTTTTTGCTCTCTTGTTTGGTGTCTAGTGGTTCACCACAGTTTGGTTGGATTAACTTGATTAATGTCACAAATATTTTCTGCATAGCTCTGCAATGCAGCATTTCTCACCATTATCTTGACCTAATTATTCTGAAATGATTTAAACCCGTCCATTCCTGCCAAACAAACATGAATGTGTCTTCTCCAAAATATTCTGGTTTTATTCAAGGGCTACATTATGTTTTATTCTGGATCTGAATGCATAGGACTGAACAATCAGAACAAACAAAAGAAGAAGAAAACAAGCAAAAGCTAGTAAAAGTCCCAGAAATCTCACATGTCCTCTAGAGTTTCAGAAAAGGTTTTTCAACAATGACTCAAACCATGCTTTATTTTGCCAAGATACCAATGCTGCGATCAAAAGTCATCAATTCTTCTTCTTCAAAAGTCAAAATACTTCTAAGACCAAATGATCTGAACCGTTCCATCCAACATTCACTTTATATAACAAATATTCATAGCGCATGTTAATAATTTCACCCTTATGTTATTCCAAACCTGCATGTCAGTCTTTCTTCAGCAAAAGAAGATATTTTAAAGGGATAGTTCACCCAAAAATGATAATTCCGTCATTAATTACTCACCCTCATGTCGTTCCAAACCTGTAAGACCTCCAAGCTTATCTTCAGAACACAAATTAAAATATTTTTGATGAAATCTGAGAGCTTTCTGATCGTAACTAAAATGTTCATAGGCCAAGAAACATAGTAAGGACATCTGTTAAATTAGTCCATGTGACATCAGTGGTTCAACTGTAATTTTATGAAAATACTTTTTGTGCACAAAGAAAACAAACATAATAACTTCATTCAACAATTTTTCTCCTCGTCGTTATTTAATTTTTTTTTGCACACAAAAAGTTTTCTAAGATTATTTTAATGTCCTGCCCATTGATATCTATTAGGAGTATCGTGATACACCGGTTTTACGGCACAGTTGAATAATAACAGTTCTGTACATGGACATGACATACCGTGAGCCTTAAACACCATAGTTTCCTCCTTCTCATATAAATCTGGTGTTTGCAAAAGACCACTGAAAAATAGGCTAATCCTAACATAACACAGACTATGATGTTATAGTCGCAATCATTAATAGTCACGCCCCCAACATTTGCATCGCCCAATCATCAGAAGTTCTGCAGCTAGACTATTGTGAAAAAAACAAAACAAAGCGAGGACAATAGCGAAAATGGCAGATCACGGGAATAAATGATCGACGCTATAAAGCAAGTTTGGAGTAAAAATTATGTATTCACATAATTTTTCTTACTTTGTCAATGTGCTAAACTAAAAAAGGTTACCATTTTAGTCTCTTTTGTTTAGTGTAATAGAGTGTTTTCACGACACGTCATCAATCAGCCATATTGGCAGCACTGAACGTAAACAATGCCACTGAACTGAACGAAACTCCCATATTTTGCTGATTATTGCTACTGAAAATGGTCAATTACTGTCATGTTTTGGGCTGTACTAATTGATCGGACTATAGGAAAAAACATTTGGAGTACTATAGACTGCCAAAAGTTATAACAAATCAAGGAGAAGAGTGCAAAAAACTGTCTGAGGAACAAAACGCATTTGTCGTTGGCCAAACTGAAGCAGGATTTCCAGAGCAAGAATCTTGACAACATGTTTGTTCTGATCATTTCCAGTCAGGTAGGTGAAATATTAGGCTAATATCTTAATACTGCTCAGATGTATCTTTACCACCTATTAATTTTAGTTTGTCAAAATATTGTGCCCTTTCCTGCTTACTAACTCCTTCTCTATATAATTTAGTAGCTTCCATACGTTTTGTCTGTAGTTTAGACAGCATAAATTATCAGAACAACATATTCAGTAGTACATTAACTGTGCAATCTATGCTGTTGTTTACATTTGAGTATCGCCAATATGACGGCACATCCAGGTAACTGACCAAATCGTGACATAAGTTCAAAAAACACAACCAAAAAAACCCCAAAACAAATAAACACTGAAACATTCTTTTACATTAAACAGAAAAGTAATACAGGTTTGGAATGACATCAGTTAACATGAATTTTAAGTCAACTGTCCCCCAATTTGAGCACAAACTTCTACAGAAAGATTTATATGTAAATTAAACACAGTCATAAAGTCCATTAAGCCTCTACTAAACTATGAAAGAGCTAACTCTGAGCGACACAAATGTCCTTTGGGCATGCATATGGTCTCGGTGCATGTGTGGACGTATAAGAACTTCCTCTTTCCCAAGTTCTCTTTGTCTTTGGGAATGTGCTGTACTGCTGGAATCAGAGGGGATGGAGTGTGCTGTGGATCATGTAACAGAGCACATCTATCACTTAGCCTGTATTTGTGCAGGCCTCGGCTCCGAGCACATGGAGAGGGAAGGGGAGAGCGAGGGAAGGTGGGAGAGAGGAAAAGAGGGGGGTCGGCATGAACAGGAGCGTCTTTGTAAAGCACCCGGGCATTCCGTGCTCCGAGTGCTGTGACATCCAACCCCTCACAATGGGGCTCCTTTAAGACTCCAGGAGCGGAGCTTGGGGAACACGGAGGGGAAATGAGTTAGTACAACTCTACAATCCCACATCAAATTCACTGTCATGGCCTCCGCAGGGAGCCGCGCAGCCTGGGCTTGGGCCCGAACGTCACCCCAAATTCACCCAAATCCTCTATTTTCACATACCATTAAAGGCAGTGGCCTGTGACTCTATAAACTCATCTGATGTAAACCCACGTCCAGATCTCTGATGGTGGTAATGGAAACTTTATTATAAAGTTCAAGACATGAAATTTCCGACCATTTACTTCGTCTTGACCCGCCTGAAACTATGAATTACCACATGTATTTTTTGGCAGATGGAGATTTCAAAAGTGTCTGATTTTGACCTTGCAGAAGGACCTCGCATTCAGAGCTCATGTTAGCTCACCGAATGATCCAAGACTAATAAATGCAATACCCATCTTGTAAAGAAACATTAGTTGAACTCTGTCCTGACCACCAGATTGTGTAAGTTACATGCTGATCGAGTTGGTCTCTGTGTCCCAACCTCAACCAAACCTTGTTATTCCTAGCTCATCTTTCTGTGAAAATGACTTAAAGGGATGGATCACCCCAAAATGAATATTTATATATGAATATTCTGTCATCATTTACTCATCTTCATGCTATTTCAAACGTTTTTTTGTCCATACCATGAAAGTCAGGGGGGTTAATGTTGTTTTGGATCCCATTGAATTTCATAGTATGAACAAAAACAGTCGAAAAAGTGCATCTGCTAATATTTTTATGAAATTAACGTATTATTATTTTGTGTTCAGAATATCAAAGCAAAATATAATATAATAATACAATATGATAATTTAAAACGCATCTGCTAATATTTTTGTGAAAATATTTTGTGTTCAGAATATAGAAGCAAAATATATAATTTAATACATTTAAAAAGTATATGCTAATATTCTGTGAAATATCTTTTTTTGTGTTCAGAATATAGAAACAAAATATAATATCATTTAATAAAATAATAAATGTAATATTTTCTATATAATATATTATTTAATATATTATAATAATATAATATAATATAATAATAAATTTAAAATGCATCTGTTAAAATTTTTGTGAAAATATCTTATTTTGTGTTCAGAATATCAGAGCAAAATATAATATAATAATCAATTTAAAACGTATCTGCTAATATTTTTGTGAAAATATTTTGTGTTCAGAATATAGAAGCAAAATATAATTTCATATAATATAATACATTTAAAATGCATATGCTAATAATTCTGTGAAATATCTTATTTTTTTGTGTTCAGAATATAGAAAAATATAATATAATAATATATTTAAAATGCATCTGCTAATATTTTTGTGAAAATATCTTATTTTGTGTTCAGAATATAGAATATAATATAATAAATATAACATAATATAATATAATAATACATTTCGAATGCAAAATGTTTGTGAAACACCAAATAATATGAAAAATAAAAAAGTAAGAAAGAAAAATAAGGTAAATTTCACGTCACGTTTTTGTTTTTTTTATCATTGGTTAATGGTTTGAAAAATTGGTTAATGAATTTGAAAACACCACATTCATGGCATAAGCACACAACATTTTTTCACAAAATCCCACCTGATACCTCAAATTATAAATCATTATAAACTTACCATTTTAAAAAATAATTTTTGTGTGTACTTGCTTAATAACGGATTTTTATTTATTTTCACCACCACCAACAAAAAACTTCTAGTGCACCTTTAAAAAACACAACCCCAATCCCGGCAATTTTAGTTGACTGGTTGAATGAGTTGAAAGTCCAGAGGGCAGAGACACTCACAAACATGCCACTGGTGTTTGAAATGCTGTGTTAACATTCAAAACTTCATCATGACTGTCCTTTGGGGCAGAGAAATTCAAATCACTTTCATTTTAGTTTCTTCATTGGCAGCTGGAGCCCAGAGTCAAATCCCAACACAACCAGATGGCACGGCGTTTGACAGTATGTGGATGTGTGTTCACATTTGTATGTGTGTGCAGCATAATGTGTGGCCTTCAAAGCTCTTCTGACTGCTCAGAGGCAGAAAGAGATGGAGGGCAAAAAAAAGACAGAAGAAGAAAATGAAGGAATAAATAGGACGGAGGACGAGAAGAGGGAGAGGGATAGTTTTGGATTTTGAACACAGGTCTGTTTGAGTTTGATTAATAGGACTCTTTCTCCCTGTTTTTGTATCCACTGTTTTAATTAAAGCGACCCCCTGGAGAGAGGGAACACTGCATACCCTGACAGATATGACTGCCGAGGAAAGACAGAAATGTAAATATAACAGAGTTTACAAAGGAATATGCAAAGAGACTTAGCTTGCCTATTTAATGAGCTCTAACTATGATTTCGAGCTTATTTGTTTCCATTTCTCTATCCTTGGGTCACTCCCGTGTAAACAACAGCAACTAACGTAAATACTAAGTACAAAAATAAAACAATGCCAATATTACAAAATATAACATTAAAAAGTGTATAAATCACTGTCCAACAGCGACACTAGCAGGTAAAGTTACAGCGGGAGCACATTGAGTTTTAACAGACGCAATAAAGCACGCAATGAGTTTGTTGGGGGGTAATTGAGAATGAATGGGGAAAAGTCAATGCCTCCATCAGAATATGATTGGTTATGTTTGGTTGTGATTGGTTCATGTGACAAATCCCGCCTCTTGGGTTTGTGCTTTTCGCATTTGTGAATCAGTCTGAATGAACAATATAATGGCGTTTATTAAAAGACTAATTTAAAAAAGTAAGTAAATCACAAATCACACACTTGGATATAACCACTTTTTTTATGTCACAGTAAGATTTGAGATGGCCTGAAAACATGATCTGTGGGAGATTTTAGTGAGTTATCATCTTGGTGAAATTTAAAGTAAATGTCCATGGCTGTGACCAATGTTTACCGAGCTTTGATCACTGATGATCCAAAAAATTCAAAAATAGTTAAAAGTTAACTTTACTTAATTAAAAGGAGTAGCTGAACATAAGTTCACAAATAAAATATATTGTTTAAAATGTTACTGCCTTAAGTTATTATTTTGGAATAAATGCTAAAAAGCACTAACTTGATGAGATTTAAACTTGGTTTTAAAAAATAAAATATTGATTACATTGTTAATGTAAAAATATACACTAGTTTAGAATTTTTCTTCTTTTTCTGATTGTGTAAGTAATGTTTATTTAACCAAGAAAATGTGACTGGGACATGAATTTACAGATACCATTGTATTTCTGCTTTTCAATAAGTGCCACCAATAAATGTGAGAGAGTGAATTTGACTTATATTCAGCATGTTATACTGTGTTAAAGTTTAACAATGAAGCTAATGTGCATTCAAAAAATCTAAGTAATTAAGATACCTAGAATTATTCATAGCACTCTGAACTACATTTCTGGGTGAATTATTTCTGAAATAGTAAGTGCATTTGCATTTACTTGCAGTTTAGTTGGAATAAATCAATAATTGATCATTTTACCCAGACAACACAGTCTGGGTGTTCCAAATTTGGACTAATAAATTTGAATAATTTGACTGTAGAACAGCTTCATTCAGCATTATACATGGTAATCAAACTGTAATTGTCCTTATTTGTTGTACACATGCTCTGAAAGTGATGAGTAGGGATGTAACAATATAAAAATCTCATGATACAAGAATATCTTGATGTGAGTCCATGATACAATGTTTATTGCGATATAAAAAAAAACCGAAGACTTGGAAAAATAAGAAGATTTTGTACATTTTACGAATGAATAATAACAGTTCTGTACATGGACATGACATACCGTGAGTCTCAAACACCATTGTTTCCTCCTTCTTATATAAATCTGGTATTTGCAAAAGACCACTGAAAAATAGGCTAATCCTAACATAACACAGACTATGACATAATAGTCTCGAGATCATTAATAGTTACGCCCCCAACATTTGCATAGCTCAATCATCAGAAGTTCTGTGGGTAGGCTATTGTGAAAAACAAAAAACAAAAAAACAAACAAAGCGAGGACAATAGCAAAAATGGCAGATCACAGGAATAAATGTTATGTTCCAGGTTGTGCAGGAGATGTTAAGTGCAGGGATGGATTGGTGTCTGTACTCAGAAAGGCAAGGAAAACAAATGGGGTGTTCTAATAAAATAAAGCCAGCCACTGAAGCGACATGGTTAGCTTATTGCTAGAGGTAGCCTGTTACATTGCAGTACATAAGATTTCACTTACCACATAAACGGAGAGATGACTGGCGAATGATTTACAGATCCTGAGCATCACTAACAAGCATCTAAACTTGTAAAATATGTGTTAAGTACTGCCGCTGTAGTATAACGTTACACAGAGCATGTGCGATCACAAAAGTGAAAGTAAAATGATCGTGCATTCAAAACGGCAGTTTCAGTGCCCCGCATATTAATAGCGGCTCGAGCTCCGTGATTAAATATATATTTTCCTCCATGTGCGAGCTACTGAAGTGACCCGCTCTGTGAAACAGCCAATCAGAGCAGAGCTCCTCATTATTATTCAGGAACCTTCCAAATAAGGTAATAACAGACCATTTCATTCTAGGGACAAATCCTATAGGGTTGTAAATGGACCTGTAAAACCGTTTCTGGAATTTTTGGAAGAATTTTTGCCCTTTCCTATGCCATATACCCTCTATGTAGAGATCAGAGAACAATTTAAAATATTGAATCAATGCATTCTATGGCACCTTTAAAGGTGCAGTGTGTAATATTTAAGATTATCTCTAGACAGAAATGCAATATCATATACATAACTATGTTTTCAGGGGTGAATAAAGACCTTACTTAATTAACCATTATGTTTTTATTACCTTACAATTACCAGTTTATATCTACATACACCGCGGGCCCCCCCCACATGGAAGCCGCCGTTATGTTTCTACTGTAGCCCTGAACGGACAAACTGCTCTACAGATCGCGTTTCATCACTGCTGTTCTTGGGAAAAAACACTGACACAATGATGAACAAGTAACTGCAATATTCACAATAACATCGTTTTATTGAATTATCAAGTAAATATAATTCTCTTATTTACGTTTTAAAAGAAACTTCATTATTCTTTGCTGTCTGAAACGACGACATCTTAACTGCGTGTCGGTTGCCGTAGTTTCTGTAAAGGGAGGGGTGAGCGGTGGACTAAACCGTTGGTTGCAATCAGGTTGCAATTCAAAACTTAACCGCTAGATGCCGCAAAAATCTACACACTGCACCTTTAAGTCAGAAAAAAGTAATTAAAATGACTTGTACCTGAAATTTCGGAAGCCAAATTAATTAGAATAAAAAATAATAACAACAATTTTATATTATTGTTTTTCCTATAACAGTAATAGCCATATATTGTAAAACAATTGCACTGTAAAATAAATGAAAATTAATATTTTTAATGAATATAATAATGAATATTATTTTTGCTTTAGACTACAGTAGGGAAATTACAATACTTCTTTCCTCATTTCTACACTTGAAAGAGATATTTTGAATGTGGACTGCAGTTATGTTACCCATTTAAACCACTAGCTGTCAGCAATTCATACTGCACTTTTAAGCTTTTATTTTGACGGCAACACCAGTAGAGCTTTTATTTTGATGGGAAACTCCAGCTTCAGTAAAAACAGGCTTATAAAAACACGTCTCACTACAAATCTAGTGAAATGCTGAAATCATCTGCCGTGAAAATAAAGCATAACTGGTAGCTGTTGTGTTCACCAAACGCATGTTAAACTCAGAGCACATGCAAAACGAGTTTACTGCATTCATTATGAACAGAGCCGTTCTGAGGAGCGGAAAACACCGGATCATGAGCTGATCGCCTGAATGAAGTGTGCACTTCGCTTTGAAACGCACAGGGAGTAAGCCATATTGTGATTTCGGTTTTAGTTCATTTGACAGATACTGTGGCAAAGCATAACGGCCCAAAACACAACTTTAAAGACCTTTTATGTTAGAATAAGAAGTTTAAATATATTTTAAAAAGTACAGTTTTTGCCCAGAAAACCTATTGTTTTATATCGTCATGTGACCACAATGATATTGAGACAGTTTGTTATTGTGATTCCACGATATTGATAATATTGTTACACCCCTAATGATTATGAACAGCACTTACGATACAACAAAATCAACAAATGCACACTGAAAAAACAAATAATCTAACAAAAGTTTAGGAGGAAAAATGTCATATTCACAACACTTACAGTAATTAGCTTCTTCTAGCTTTCTTTTGACCAAGTATGAACTTCTTTGTTTTATTACATTTCTGTCAAGACCATTAGTGCTGTGGAGAACGATCAGTATCTGGGTTTTGGTCATGTGACCATGTTAACATCAGAAGCGCCTTGTACAGTTCTCTGATCCCAAACCACTGTAAAACCCCTCCTCAGGCCAATTAAAGCACATTTAGATGCAGCTCTGTCCTCCTTCCTCCTGATTTTCTTTCCTGGATGCCTTATTTTTCTATTTAGCACCTTATTATTATCTTTCTCCTGCTCTAACGAGATGAGAAAATACTTGCTCAGTACGTGCTCCTTTGGGAGAGCAGAGCAGAATGTAAGTAGTGATGGATAAGCGTAGGTGAAACGAGATAAAAACAGCAGAGGTGAAAGCTCAGATTCACAGTGAGTACGGGAGCTGTGAACTGCGCTCTATAAAATATATTTTTTATTCTGGAGACAAGATGTAAGAAAGCGAGGAACAGACTGCACTGCTCACACATTAGACATATCTTGCAGGACTGATTATTTGATTAGGATGCTGTTTGTGGCTTTATTCTTTGTAGAGTATTTCTCAAGCAGCTGAAACATTTTTTCAAAAACTTGCAAAGATGTAAATTCCATCTTAAGCGGTTCACGTTTCAGAGGATCTTTCCTTTTAAGACCGCAACATTAATCATCAGTGGCCTGGCCGAGGGTCAGGACCACAAAATTGTAAGAACAAGCAAGGAGACAAGGAAATTCTGAATCAGATTTTCACAATCCAGATTGTAACTGTACTAGTTTATATAGAAGCCTGTTTCCACCACAGAAATAAAATAGGAAATTAAATAGGTAAATTTGAAATAAGAAATCACACTGTGATACATAAAGTTACACTTCCAGTCAAATGTTTTTGAACAGTAAGATTTGTAATGTTTTTTTAAAAGTCTCCTCTGCTCACCAAGCCTGCATTTATTTGATCTAAAGTACAGCAAAAACACTAACATTCTGAAATATTTTTAATATTCAAAATAGTTGCTTTCGATTTGAATATATTTTAAAATGTGATATATTCCTGTGATTTCAAAGCTGAATTTTGAGCATTATTACTTAAGTCACATGATCCTTCAGAAATCATTGTAATATTCTGATTTGCTGCTCAAAAAACATTACTATTATGTTGAAAACAGCGGAGTAGATTTTTTTCTTTCAGATTTCTTTGATGAATAGAAAGTTCAGAAGAACAGCATTTATCTGAAGTAGAAATCTTTTGTAACATTATAAATGTCTTTATCATCACTTTTGATCAATTTAAAGCATCCTTGCTAAATAAAAGTATTATTTCTATCATTTAATTCTAAAAAAATAAAAATAAATAAATTAATAAATAAATAAATAATGCTGACTCCAAGCTTTTGAATGGTATATAGTGTATAATGTTACAAAACCTTTTTATTTCAGATAAATGCCGATCTTTCAAAGAATTCAGAAAAATGTACACAACTGATTTAAATATTGATTCTAATAATAAAAAATGTTTCTTGAACAGCAGATCAGCATATTAGAATGATTTTTGAAGGATCATGTGACACTGAAGATGAGTAATGATGCTGAAAATTTTGCTTTAATCACAGGAATAAATTACATTTTATAGAAAGCAGTTATTTTAAATAGTAAAAATGTTTTGCATGTGTTGCATTTTGGGTCAAATAAATGTAGGCTTGGTGAACAGAAGAGACTAAAAATCTTACTGTTCAAAAACTTTTGACTGGTAGTGTACAAATAAAGTCAAACGAGTAAGATACAGTCACATTCCCTTATAAAAATGAACTATGGTTTTGCTACACTAACCATAGTTTAACCATGGTATTTGTTGTAAATATGTGGTTATACAAACGGTAATCAATACGCCAAAAAACATGGTTACTACACTTTATTCTATAATAAAACCATAGTTCATTTTCATAAGGGTTCTGAGAAATTAAGTCACAAGTATGAAAACAATGCTGCAATTGCGAAATATCATTAAGAAAGCCTATTACGAAATGCCAACTTGTGATTAATGGGTTTGCACAATGCTAACAGTAATTAGCTTCAAATTATTATGTGTGAAGTGATCAAGAAAGTTATGTACTGTTTTGTTTTATTACTTAGGAAGTCATGGAAACTAAGATTATCTGTATGCTGGCAAGACCATTAGTGCTGAGGATCAGTATCTGGGGTTTTGGTCATGTGACCATGTTAACATCAGAAGTGCCTTGTACAGTTCTCTGATCCCAAACCACTGTAAACCCCCCCTCACGCCAATTAAAGCACATTTATATACAGCTTTGTCCTCTTTCCTCGTGGTTTTCTATCCTGTGTGCCTTATTTTTCTATTTAGCTCATTATTATTATCTTCCTCTCGCTCTAATGAGATGAGAAGATACTTGCTTAGTACGTGCTCCTTTGGGAGAGCAGAGCAGAAAAGTTAGAGCAAGGTGTAAAGGATAAATGCTTGAAAACAGTTAATATTTCAATTCCATTTTGAGGAATATACACGATTATGTCTTCACGCACCAGAATTTCAGGTCTTTAGAGGCAGGTGGTGTCCGTATCCATGACCAGCTGATGAAGTTAACATTAACCCAATGATGACAGTGCAACTTGCTGCAAACCTGGCACCCTGCTGCAAAGTGCATCTGTCTGACACACATACCCACACTTGCTACAGCTGGGTATACACACTTACTCTGCTTTGATGTTCAGGGCCTCTGTATCAGCGCTCCAAAAATAAATGCAAGAGCAGTTTGCCACTCTAGAGACACATATTCCAATGAGTCACTCTGTCAATCCCCAAAGAACACGGCAAAGAAGAGAGACGACGCAAGGAACGTGGAGAACCTGAGCGACAACTGACGGTGGCATGTTTATATTTATATATGCAAAATCCTTATGTGTTTATGGCCACGGTCTGATCCCATAAATGTAACTTGCCGACTTAAAAATATATTCAAGGGTAAATACAAGTAAAAATAGCTGACTTACAGAAAATAATTTAAACATCTAATCTCAAAATAAAAACAAAAATATACAGAAGTTTGGGGTCAGTAAAAAATTTTTGTATGTTTTTGAAAATAGGTTTTTATGTTCACCATGGCTGCATTAATTTGATAAAATGTATAGTAAAATTTTCTGAATTTCCAAAAGCAATTACTATGGAAGATATATATTTTTCTTAGAATTGCGTGATATGTAAACTCACAACTACAAGTTATAAAGTCAGGATATAAACTCCCAATTGCGAGAAAAAGTCAGAATTGCGAGATAAAAACACAATCCTGACTAAGTTTGTGTTCCAAAATTCTGACATTCCTCACAAATCAAGTTTGTGTCTCACAATTCAGAATTTTTTTCTTGCAATTCTTATTTTTTTTTGCAATCCTTCCTTTTTTCTCGCAAATACGTGTATCTCGCAATTCTGACTTTCCTCACAAATGCAAGTTTGTCTCACAATTCAGAATTTTTTTCTTGCAATTCTCAATTTTTCTTGCAATTCTTTCTTTTTTCTCGCAAATACGAGTATCTCGCAATTCTGACTTTTTTTGCGAATGTAATTCAGATTTTTTTTCTTGCAAATGCAATTTTTGTCTCACAATTCGAACCTTTTTTTTACAAATGCGAGTTTGTATTTCGCAATCTGAACTTTTTTTATTGTAATTCTCACTTTTTCTTGCAATTCTGACTTTTTTCTCGTTAATGCGAGTTTGTATCTTGCAATTCTGACTTTTTTCTTACAAATGCAAGCTTGTATCTCACAATTCATACTTTTTTCTCAAAAATGCGAGTTTGTTTCCTGACTGAATTCCTGAATTCTGACCTTTTTTCTCACAATTCTCACTTTTTTCTCGCAAATGCACGTTTGTCTCTCACAATTTTGACCTTTTTTTTCTCGCAAATGCAAGTTTGTCTCTCACAATTTGGACTTTTTTCTCAAAAATGCGAGTTTGTTTCCTGACTGAATTCCTGAATTCTGACCTTTTTTCTCACAATTCTCACTTTTTTCTCGCAAATGCAAGTTTGTCTCTCACAATTTGGACTTTTTTCTTCTCGCAAATGCAAGTTTGTATCTCACAATTCATTTTTTCCTGACAATTCTCACTTTTTCTCACATTTTTTCTTGCAAATGCGAGCTTGTCTCACTATTCTGAATTTTTTTTCTCGCAAATGCGAGTTTGTCTTACAATTTTGACTTTTTTTTCTCACAAATGCGAGTTTGTGAAATCCTTTCTAATTCAGATTTTTTTTCGCAAATGCGAGTTTGTATCTCGCAATTTGAATTTTTTTTAATCGCAATTCTCACTTTTTCTTTTTTCTTGACTTTTTTTCTTGCTATTCTGACTTTTTCTCGCAACTGACTATTCTGGCAAATGCGAGTTCGTATTCCACAATTCTGACCTTTTTTTTGCAAATTCGAGTTTTTATCTTCCAAACTGCAAGAAGAATGTCAGAATTGCAAGATATACAGTAAACTCGCAATTCTAAGAAAAAAACATCTGAATTAAATCTTGAAATTCTGAGATGCAAATTTGTTTCAAATTTGTTTGACTTTATAACACGCAGTTGCGAGTTTATGTAACAATTATAGAAAGAAAAGGTCAGAATTATGAGTTTATATCTTAATTCTGAGGAAAAAACTCATAATTTCGAGACGTAAACTCACATGTGAGAAAAAAAGTCAGAATTGTGAGATATAAAGTTGCAATTACCTTTTTTATTCAGTGGCGGAAATGGGCTTCCTTAACTCCAATCTTTAGTGTCACATGATTTTTCAGAAATCATTCTGATATTCTGATGCTGACTTTGTGCTCAAGAAACATTTCTTATCAATGTTTAAACAGTTGTGCTAATAAATCTTAATACATTTTTAAAGATGCAGAACAGAAAGCATAATTACAACAGCATTTATTTGAAACAGAAATCTTTTGCAACAAATGTCTTAACTGTCACTTTTGATGAAATAAAATCATTAGTTTGACCCCAAATTGTAAACAGTAGAACACCTAGAACAGTTTTTTCCACATTTATGCTTTTAAATCATCAATCAGCATACAGTAATTAGTTTTGAACCTGAAGCATCATGGGTGGTTACTGTTTCTTTATAGTATTAATAGTGTTTCTAACCTTTAAAGAAGTGCAGCCAGACTGTGTTCTGAATCCAGAGGAGATATTTACATTTTTCAGGCTTTCTGCACACATGGACCTCCTTTCTCTGCAAAAACACAGTGAACTGAATTACAAATACATTACATGGCAAAATATATAATTGGCTTCTCCAACATATTCACTCCTGTGTAAGAAATAGGATATCTGAATAACATGGAGCACACTCTGTTCAAACACAGACTGAGAATGACTGCAATGAAAGCTAAGGATAATATTGATGGTGAAAGAGCTGGCTAGATGCCTTTCTTGAATATTAATCACTTATTATCTGAATCTCTGCAAAGATTTTAATAGTCTGACTCGTTTATAATTCCAAGTAATTTTACTTTTATTCACTGAAATTTTCAAATGAAACAGCAAATCTGCTTTTTTTACTGAATTGGGAATAAAACTCTTTCCACTGCAATCAGCACCGCTGTCATTTTGTCATCTGCTTTGTTCTCATGTGGTTTCTAGCAGCGTGCTGGTGTCCTTGTTGTTGTGCCATCCTCGTGATAACACTCCCAGCGGTTTCAGTTGCCCCAAAATGTTCGAGAGTGTGTGGTTTGCGTGCACGTCCTCTAAACAGAGCCACACACACACACTTAGATGAGGATAAATGACAGCAGCTTGTTTCAGACGCCGGGCCTCATCAGACACTACAGACTCACAGGAAAATGAACCATCATTACAGAGATGGAAAAAAAATATCTCATTGGTACTGGGATGTCAGTAGATGGGAGAAATAAGTACAAGCATAATTATGATAATGAGAGGAGGACAGCAGGGAGAAGGTAGGTATTAATGACAGCTCATTATCACAGTCAGAGACATCAAGCACATCTCTCTCTTCTTGTCTGTGTGCCAGAATCAGACCTGTTTTTTTTGCAATGTATCCAAAAGCAGTCACATGCCTCTATTTCTGATTTTGTCGTTCTCTTCATCCTTATTTTCTCTAGATCCATTTCTCAAGCAGGCTTAAAGGGACGGTTCACCCAAAATTGAAAAATCTGTCATCATTTACTCAACTTTTTCTTCTGCTGAACATAAAAGAAGATATCTTAAATAACAAACACTGATGGAGAGTACTAACTTGAGTTAGTAAATGATGACATGACTTTATCTCTCTATATACACTTCAAAAGTTTACACCCCCTTTCCAGAAAAGTAATAGTTGAATTTATAAAAATCGCCCCATTCAAACTTTTTTTTAAATAATTGCATATGAGTCCCTCAGTGTGAAAAGATGGATCTTAAAATCATACAGTCACTGTTCAAATACACAAAAATGCTGAAAAATCAAAGAATCTGTGGCATCTGAAGGATTTTTCTGAAGAACAGCAGGCAGTTTAACTGTTCAGGACAAACAAGAGACTCACTAACAGCTATCAAAAAAAAAAAAAAAACAGCTGTGGATCATTCAGGTAACAACACAGTATTATGAATCAAGTGAATCATTATTTTCTCTTGTGGAATATATGTAAACATCTTTTATGTGAAATCTCTTTTTCAGATTAGTACTAAATAAACAATAACCTGCATTTTGTATGATCCCTCTTATTTTGGTAAATAATGAACATTTTGCAGATTCTGAAAGGAGGATAAAACTTTTGACCTCAACTGCATATACCAAGAACGGTATTCCCACATTCCTGCTACATTTATGTTGTGTATTATATTATATATACAGTGTGAACATGCTTTAAGGATTAGTTCACCCAAAAAATGAAAATTACCCCATGATTTAGGGGTAATATGACTTTCTGCTTTCAGATGAATTCAGTCAGAGTTATATTAAAAAATGTCCTGGTTCTTCCAAGCGTTATAATGGCATTGAATGGTTGTTGAGATTCAATAGTCCAAGTCCATAAAGTGCATCCATCAATGCTCCACACATCTCCAGGGAGTTAAGAAAGGCCTTTTTAATATAACTAAAGATTGTATTCATCTGAAAGAAGAAAGTCATATACACCTAGGATAGCTTAAGGGTGAATAAATCATGTGGTCATTTTCATTTTTGCGTGTACTATCCCTTTAAATTACATTTCTCATTCCAGAATTCTCAAATTACATTATTAGCATAAGATTTCAGTAAAAAGTTCTGCTAAAAAATGAATTTCAGAATGTCAGTATTTGTTACATATTACGGATTTTGTTGTCATGGTTTTATAAAATCCTAAAATGTTGTTTATTTACAACTTGAAATTAATTTTGAATGTGGTCTCAGACTTTCGGACCTTACTGTATATATTAACAAACTGTGATTGCAGCACAGAGGGGAGGGATGTGGAGGTGGATGTTTTTTTCCCTCTTAACAAGCATTTCATTCATTAGAACATGGGAACAGGAGGGATGCAATTTATCCCATGAGCCTTTGTTCTGCGAAAATGAAACACTCTGTGAAACATAACTGGGAACAGCCTCAGAGGAAAACACACACACATAGACAAAATACTCTGCTGGGCACCTAAAACAAAAATATCAGTTCAGGTTGGGGGGCAGGACTGTTCTAGTATTGTTTTTTTCCAAGGTATTATGTGTGGCTATATCTGTGTAATGTCAGATCAGAGACCCAAAACATTTCTGAGGATGAGAGAGAGAGAGGAAGAGGAGATCCGGCTCATAAGCACCTCAGTAGTTCTGGAGAACATCCAGGGGCAGAGAGACTCAGAGGGTACATGGTCTCCTCACCGTCTTGGAATGCTTGAAGCCCAAAAGGGGAGGAGGGTCACGCCTGTGTTAAATTCAGACCCAAGGCCTCATTTTGGAAAGAAGCCATCCGAGCATGTGCAATCATCCAACCTGCACGCACCCCAGTGGTCTGCACGGGCTCTTACTTTAGCTAATTAGCAAGCCCGCTGCTTTCTATCATGCTTGCTTTTCCAGCACTCTCCCGATCCCGTGACTTTTTCCAGCCTACAGGGCTTTCAGGGAGGACACTAACAGACAGAACCTTGGCTAATGAGGAAAAGAGCAAGGCCTTGATGATCATGGGGGGCCCATGAATTATATTATAACCGGTAAATCCTTTGTTTGAGCTCATTTCGTTTAGCTTTGTTGCTATCCTGTGATAGTCACTGATGTTTTCCCTGAGCCTGGAATTTAGTAACTGAGCCTTTGTGGACATGATGAATCATAGTCTTAGGAAAAGGACTAAAGCAGATACCACTCAGTCACAGCAAGAGCTCACTGTAAAAAGCATTCAGAACAGAATGCTAACGTAAAGTTAACTGTTTGTGACCACTCACAGGTATATTTGTACACTGTAAACCCTAATGCTGTAACTAATTAATTGAACTGAGTTGTATTAACATAAATAATTACAATTAGTTTATATTAATTAACCTTTATGAGTATTTGGAACTTTTTTCTTATTTATGACGTAAAAATTAAACCTTTCAAGTAAGCGGAAAATTTTTGCTGCAGTTATCTTTCTTTCACTAGTTTCCCAAAGTCATCTTGAATGTTGAACTTCCAATACAACTGAAATATTTAAGAGAACATCGAGCTGACTTCATAAATTGATGTTGATTTAAAAAAAAATTAAACCTACCATTATAGTGATTAGTGTTCCCTTTGGTTGGGGACTTGGAACTTTATTTTGTTATAACTTTTTTTCTGTTGATGCAGAAATGCATCATGAAATCACAGTTATATGATTTCAAGGGTACCGATACTTTTAAGGCTTTTTTTCTTTTTTCGTGTGTCGTCATCAAATGTCCAGCTCAGTAGAACTCAGCCACGTTCTCATGTCAGGTCCCACGTCGAAGAGGCCGGCCTCCGAGGGTGGTTTATACAGTGGACAGGTGGTGATTATGTGCTCAGCGGTCTGCTCTGGCTCCCCACACTCACACACTGCTCTGTCCTCCAGGCCCCACTTCCTCATTGATGCTTTGTAACGTCCAACCCCAGTTCGCAGGCGGTTTAGCAGAGTCCATTGCCGGCGTGGCAGATCCTCTCCTTCAAGACCGCCTCCAGGGTCATAGATGTAACGGTGGATTCTTGAGGGCCCTGCTGACTCCCACTCCTGCTTCCAGGCTGCCGCGAGCCATGCCTCTGTAGACAGGTCCTCAGGGATGGACCTGAGCAGGTCTTGTGCCGCCTTGTTGTACGGGTGGCGGGTCTTCAGTCTATGAGGAGGCAGTGCTGTTGTGGTGGTATTGTGCAGGATATGCCAGTTGTATCTTTGGGCTTTCCTTGCAAGAGCGAGGGTAGCAGCCTCTCGTCGGAGGCCGGCCGGGGCAATTCCCGCTAGTGTTGGCAGATGGTAGACAGGGGTAGATTTCAGACAGCCAGTTATAGTCCGAAGGGCGGTGTTTATGGCAGTGTCGACTTTCCTGGCGTGTGGGCTTCTGCACCAGGCTGGGGCACAGTATTCAGCTGTGGAGAAGACAAGAGCTACTGTTGATATTCGAAGCACCTTGGCAGTTGCACCCCAGCTAGTACCAGCGAGACGTCGAATTATTGCGACCCTTGATGACACTTTGGCCGTCACTTCTTCAAGGTGTTGTTTGAATGTTAGAGATCTATCCAGGCGTACGCCAAGGTACCGTGGGGCTTGCTGGAACTCAAGGCGCTTGTTATTAACGAATATGTCCAGTTCCCGTCTGGCTTCACTGTTGTTCAAGTGGTAAGCTGCTGCAACTGTCTTGCCGATGCTGAGTTGTAAACGCCACTCACGCAGGTAGGCTGCCAAGGTGTCCATGTCCTGGTTTAGGCCGGCCTGCATCTGCTCCCATGTTTGTCGTCTCATCACTTTTAAGGCCAGTATCATCGATATCAATACCGATACGATACTTCTGAACTTAACTTTTAAATTATTACATTTATTAAATTAATAAGAGTAAAATATGTAATTATACCCTTAACATTACATTTGAAATGCATTTTAACATTTCATATGCAACCAATTAACATTTTTTTTTTTTTTTTTTTTTTTTACACAAGTGGTTAAAATGTGTTTACTTGTAGTGGTAACTAACTACATAAGGGGCTGCCAGTGGCAGGCTGTTGCACACATAAAATACAAAAATTTTATTCTGAGAGTGTATAATTTATATACAAAACATGATCAATGAACTTTAAGTGTTAATTTAAAGAAATGTAATTGCACAAATTATGTAGGCTACAATTTCAGTTTGTT
Organism: Garra rufa; assembly: GCF_049309525.1. NCBI lineage: Eukaryota > Metazoa > Chordata > Actinopteri > Cypriniformes > Cyprinidae > Garra > Garra rufa. Next base: position 5,734,578 of record NC_133368.1, on the reverse strand, counting down.
TTTTTGTGAAATAGCTTAAACATGTTTTTATTTTCTGTCCTCTGATAAGCATTGTTCTGGGCTGCCGTTTCCCAAAAGCATCAATGCTTTCTTATGATACTTTTGGGAAACGCAGCCCTGTTTGAATGCACTGTCTGAAGGGAGTGAATGCTCTGTGATTGATTGGTTCTGTCTTGCAACATTTGCGTGCGTTCAGACCGATGAGTAGGAAAATTGTTATATCATGCACAGTTATTCCCTAACATAGGTTATACGCCCAATTCAATGCACATTGTACGCCTTGCTTTTTGTTAAATAAATAAAATCACTGGTAAATAAAACACACCTTAGTATCGATATTTTTAATTTGAGTATCGATACTTTAGGATCGATATGCCCATCCCTATTAGAAAGTGTTCTATCTTCTAATTAAATCTTTCAATATATTATATTTATATATTAACTGCATTTTACATGCTTACCAGTGACCCTTTACTATTTTATTGTTCTATATAAACACCTTGGGAAATTATTAACTGGGTTGATACAGTTTTATACTTTCAATATTTGCAACAATATGCTCAGGTCACACACAGGCTTTAACATTCAGCACATGAATCACAACAATGGTAACAATTCAAGCAAAGCAATTGCATAATTTATTCATGCCGCAATGCACTCTGGGAGTCAGTGAGTAGCTATACTAACTGCAAATTGATATTACAAAACATTTTAAGTTAAATGAACTGAACTTTGTAATTGATATGACTAAACATTTTAAGGTAAGTAAACTGATTTTTTTAAAGTTCATATTACTTTTTTTTAGGGCAACCAGTTTCCTCATGTTTTTAAAGTAAATTCAGCTTATCAGGGTTTAGAGTGAGCTGGGTGACTAAGTATTTAATGATGAATTTGACCTCATTTATGGAGGTGGTAGCACATTCCGCTGACCTGATTGAACCTGTCAGGATGCGCTACCCCTCTATCAGAGCAGCTTCATTCAAACACAGAGAACAAGTTCATCTGTTGCTTGCGGTAGTCAGATTCTGGTTACTCTCTAAAGCTAAGCAGGCTCAAGGCTGTTCTGTGCTTTGATGGGAGACCCATTGTGGAAAATTAGCTTCCTGCGGGAGGTAGTTTTAGTCCAGCCAGCAGGGGTTGCTCATTCCCTGACATGTACTTTAGGTTCCAAAAGTCCAAATATACAAAAATGATTTCTGCGGTGTAAGGTTTTTGATGAGGCATTAAACCCCTCCATGTAAAAATAAGTGTCCTTCGGATGAGGCATTAAACAGGCCTCCTGACTTTCTGTGGTCATTAATTCCCTACCTTAATGATGAATTTGACCTCATTTATGGAGGTGGTAGCGCAATCTGCCGGCCTTATAGAGCCTCCAGGATGCGCTACCTTTGTGAAAAACTAGTCTGGCCAGCAGGGGGGGCTCTTTCCCTGACATGTACCTATGGGATCAAACGTCCTAATACAACGAGGCAGATTCCAGGCCGTGAAAAGGAGCAAATGTTCTTATGAAACCTTAATCCGGCACCTGTAAAAAGGAATGTCCTTCGCATGAGGCATTAAACTGGCCTCCTGACTTTCTGTGGTCATTAATTCCCTACCTTAATGATGAACTTGACCTCATTTATGGAGGTGGTAGCGCAATCTGCCGGCCTTATAGAGCCTGGCAGGATGCGCTACCCCTCTATCAGAACAGTTTCATTCAACCCTAAAAGAACAAGTTTAACTGTTGTTTGCAGTAGTCAGATACTGGTTACTTTCTAAAGCTAAGCAGGCCCAAGCCTGCTCTGTGCACGGGTGGGAGACCCTTTTTGGAAAACTAGCTTCCTGCGGGAGATAGTTTTAGTCCAGCCAGCAGGGGTTGCTCATTCCCTGACATGTACTTTAGGTTCCAAAAGTCCAAATATACAAAAATGATTTCTGTGGTGTAAGGTTTTTGATGAGGCATTAAACCCCTCCATGTAAAAATAAGTGTCCTTCGGATGAGGCATTAAACAGGCCTCCTGACTTTCTGTGGTCATTAATTCCCTACCTTAATGATGAATTTGACCTCATTTATGGAGGTGGTAGCGCAATCTGCCGGCCTTATAGAGCCTCCAGGATGCGCTACCTTTGTGAAAAACTAGTCTGGCCAGCAGGGGGGGCTCTTTCCCTGACATGTACCTATGGGATCAAACGTCCTAATACAACGAGGCAGATTCCAGGCCGTGAAAAGGAGCAAATGTTCTTATGAAACCTTAATCCGGCACCTGTAAAAAGGAATGTCCTTCGCATGAGGCATTAAACTGGCCTCCTGACTTTCTGTGGTCATTAATTCCCTACCTTAATGATGAATTTGACCTCATTTATGGTGGTGGTAGCACATTCCGCTGACCTGATTGAACCTGTCAGGATGCGCTACCCCTCTATCAGAGCAGCTTCATTCAAACACAGAGAACAAGATCATCTGTTGCTTGCAGTAGTCAAATTCTGGTTACTGTCTAAAGCTAAGCAGGCTCAAGCCTGTTCTGTGCATGGATGGGAGACCCTTTGTGGAAAATTAGCTTCCTGCGGGAGGTAGTTTTAGTCCAGCCAGCAGGGGTTGCTCATTCCCTGACATGTACTTTAGGTTCCAAAAGTCCAAGTATACAAAAATGACTTCTGCGGTGTAAGGCTTTTGATGAAGCATTAAACCTCCCCATGTAAAAATGAGTGTCCTTCGGATGAGGCATTAAACAGGCCTCCTGACTTTCTGTGGTCATTAATTCCCTACCTTAATGATGAATATGACCTCATTTATGGAGGTGGTAGCGCAATCTGCCGGCCTTATAGAGCCTGTCAGGATGCGCTACCTTTGTGAAAAAATAGTCTGGCCAGCAGGGGGTGCTCTTTCTCTGTCATGTACCTATGGGATCAAAAGCCCTAATACAACGAGGCAGATTCTGGGCCTTGAAAAGGAGCAAATGTTTTTATGAAACCTTAATCCGGCCCTTGTAAAAAGAAACATCTTTCGGATGAGGCAAAAAACTGGCCTCCTGACCTTTAGTGGTCATGAATTCCCCTCCTTAATGATGAATTTGACCTCATTTATGGAGGTGGTAGCGCATTCCGCCGGCCTTATAGAGCATGGCAGGATGCGCTACCTTTGTGCAAAAACTAGTCTGGCCAGCAGGGGGGCTCTTTCCCTGATATGTACTTATGGGTAAAAAAGTCCTAATTCAACGAGGCAGATTCCAGGCCGTGAAAAGGAGCAAATGTTTTTATGAAACCTTAATCCGGCACCTGTAAAAATAAGTGTCCTTCGCATGAGGCATTAAACTGGCCTCCTGACTTTCTGTGGTCATTAATTCCCTACCTTAATGATGAATTTGACCTCATTTATGGAGGTGGTAGTGCAATCTGCCGGCCTTATAGAGCCTCCAGGATGCGCTACCTTTGTGAAAAACTAGTCTGGCCAGCAGGGGGGGCTCTTTCCCTGACATGTACCTATGGGATCAAACGTCCTAAAACAACGAGGCAGATTCCAGGCCGTGAAAAGGAGCAAATGTTCTTATGAAACCTTAATCCGGCACCTGTAAAAAGGAATGTCCTTCGCATGAGGCATTAAACTGGCCTCCTGCCTTTCTGTGGTCATTAATTCCCTACCTTAATGATGAATTTGACCTCATTTATGGAGGTGGTAGCACATTCCGCTGACCTGATTGAACCTGTCAGGATGCGCTACCCCTCTATCAGAGCAGCTTCATTTAAACACAAAGAACAAGTTCATCTGTTGCTTGCAGTAGTCATATTCTGGTTACTCTCTAAAGCTTAGCAGGCTCAAGCCTGTTCTGTGCATGGATGGGAGACCCTTTGTGGAAAATTAGCTTCCTGCGGGAGGTAGTTTTAGTCCAGCCAGCAGGGGTTGCTCATTCCCTGACATGTACTTTAGGTTCCAAAAGTCCAAATATACAAAAATGACTTTTGCGGTGTAAGGCTTTTGATGAAGCATTAAACCCCCCCATGTAAAAATGAGTGTCCTTCGGATGAGGCATTAAACAGGCCTCCTGACTTTCTGTGGTAATTAATTCCCTACCTTTATGATGAATTTCACCTCACTTATGGAGGTGGTAGCGCAATCTGCCAGCCTTATAGAGCCTGTCAGGATGCGCTACCTTTGTGAAAAAATAGTCTGGCCAGCAGGGGGTGCTCTTTCCCTGTCATGTAACTATGGGATCAAAAGCCTTAATACAACGAGGCAGATTCTGGGCCTTGAAAAGGAGCAAATGTTTTTATGAAACCTTAATCCGGCCCTTGTAAAAAGAAACATCTTTCGGATGAGGCAATAAACTTGCCTCCTGACCTTTAGTGGTCATGAATTCCCCTCCTTGATGATGAATTTGACCTCATTTATGGAGGTGGTAGCGCATTCCGCCGGCTTTATAGAGCATGGCAGGATGCGCTACCTTTGTGCAAAAACTAGTCTGGCCAGCAGGGGGGCTCTTTCCCTGATATGTACTTATGGGTAAAATAGTCCTAATTCAACGAGGCAGATTCCAGGCCGTGAAAAGGAGCAAATGTTTTTATGAAACCTTAATCCGGCACCTGTAAAAAGGAGTGTCCTTCGCATGAGGCATTAAACTGGCCTCCTGACTTTCTGTGGTCATTAATTGCCTACCTTAATGATGAATTTGACCTCATGTATGTAGGTGGTAGCACATTCCGCTGACCTGATGGAACCTGTCAGGATGCGCTACACCTCTATCAGAGCAGTTTCATTCAACCAAACAAAACAAGTTCAAATGTTGTTTGCAGTAGTCAGATTCTATTTGCTCTCTAAAGCTAAGCAGGCCCAAGCCTGCTCTGTGCATGGATGGGAGACCCTTTGTGGAAAACTAGCTTCCTGTGGGAGATGGTTTTAGTCCAGCCAGCAGGAGTTGCTCATTCCCTGACATGTACTTTAGGTTCCAAAAGTCCAAATATACAAAAATGATTTCTGCGGTGTAAGGTTTTTGATGAGGCATTAAACCGCTCCATGTAAAAATGAGTGTCCTTCGGATGAGGCATTAAACAGGCCTCCTGACTTTCTGTGGTCATTAATTCCCTACCTTAATGATGAATTTGACCTCATTTATGGAGGTGGTAGCGCAATCTGCCGGCCTTATAGTGCCTCCAGGATGCGCTACCTTTGTGAAAAACTAGTCTGGCCAGCAGGGGGGGCTCTTTCCCTGACATGTACCTATGGGATCAAACGTCCTAAAACAACGAGGCAGATTCCAGGCCGTGAAAAGGAGCAAATGTTCTTATGAAACCTTAATCCGGCACCTGTAAAAAGGAATGTCCTTCGCATGAGGCATTAAACTGGCCTCCTGCCTTTCTGTGGTCATTAATTCCCTACCTTAATGATGAATTTGACCTCATTTATGGAGGTGGTAGCACATTCCGCTGACCTGATTGAACCTGTCAGGATGCGCTACCCCTCTATCAGAGCAGCTTCATTTAAACACAAAGAACAAGTTCATCTGTTGCTTGCAGTAGTCATATTCTGGTTACTCTCTAAAGCTTAGCAGGCTCAAGCCTGTTCTGTGCATGGATGGGAGACCCTTTGTGGAAAATTAGCTTCCTGCGGGAGGTAGTTTTAGTCCAGCCAGCAGGGGTTGCTCATTCCCTGACATGTACTTTAGGTTCCAAAAGTCCAAATATACAAAAATGACTTTTGCGGTGTAAGGCTTTTGATGAAGCATTAAACCCCCCCATGTAAAAATGAGTGTCCTTCGGATGAGGCATTAAACAGGCCTCCTGACTTTCTGTGGTAATTAATTCCCTACCTTTATGATGAATTTCACCTCACTTATGGAGGTGGTAGCGCAATCTGCCAGCCTTATAGAGCCTGTCAGGATGCGCTACCTTTGTGAAAAAATAGTCTGGCCAGCAGGGGGTGCTCTTTCCCTGTCATGTAACTATGGGATCAAAAGCCTTAATACAACGAGGCAGATTCTGGGCCTTGAAAAGGAGCAAATGTTTTTATGAAACCTTAATCCGGCCCTTGTAAAAAGAAACATCTTTCGGATGAGGCAATAAACTTGCCTCCTGACCTTTAGTGGTCATGAATTCCCCTCCTTAATGATGAATTTGACCTCATTTATGGAGGTGGTAGCGCATTCCGCCGGCTTTATAGGGCATGGCAGGATGCGCTACCTTTGTGCAAAAACTAGTCTGGCCAGCAGGGGGGCTCTTTCCCTGATATGTACTTATGGGTAAAATAGTCCTAATTCAACGAGGCAGATTCCAGGCCGTGAAAAGGAGCAAATGTTTTTATGAAACCTTAATCCGGCACCTGTAAAAAGGAGTGTCCTTCGCATGAGGCATTAAACTGGCCTCCTGACTTTCTGTGGTCATTAATTGCCTACCTTAATGATGAATTTGACCTCATGTATGTAGGTGGTAGCACATTCCGCTGACCTGATGGAACCTGTCAGGATGCGCTACCCCTCTATCAGAGCAGTTTCATTCAACCAAACAAAACAAGTTCAAATGTTGTTTGCAGTAGTCAGATTCTATTTGCTCTCTAAAGCTAAGCAGGCCCAAGCCTGCTCTGTGTATGGATGGGAGACCCTTTGTGGAAAACTAGCTTCCTGTGGGAGATGGTTTTAGTCCAGCCAGCAGGAGTTGCTCATTCCCTGACATGTACTTTAGGTTCCAAAAGTCCAAATATACAAAAATGATTTCTGCGGTGTAAGGTTTTTGATGAAGCATTAAACCGCCCCAAGTAAAAATGAGTGTCCTTCGGATTAGGCATTAAACAGGCCTCCTGACTTTCTGTGGTCATTAATTTCCTACCTTAATGATGAATTTGACCTCATTTATGGAGGGGGTAGCGCAATCTGCCGGCCTTATAGAGCCTCCAGGATGCGCTACCTTTGTGAAAAACTAGTCTGGCCAGCAGGGGGGGCTCTTTCCCTGACATGTACCTATGGGATCAAATGTCCTAATACAACGAGGCAGATTCCAGGCCGTGAAAAGGAGCAAATGTTCTTATGAAACCTTAATCCGGCACCTGTAAAAAGGAATGTCCTCCGCATGAGGCATTAAACTGGCCTCCTGACTTTCTGTGGTCATGAATTCCCCTCCTTAATGATGAATTTGACCTCATTTATGGAGGTGGTAGCGCATTCCGCCGGCCTTATAGAGCATGGCAGGATGCGCTACCTTTGTGAAAAACTAGTCTGGCCAGCAGGGGGGGCTCTTTCCCTGATATGTACTTATGGGTAAAAAAGTCCTAATTCAACGAGGCAGTTTCCAGGCCGTGAAAAGGAGCAAATGTTTTTATGAAACCTTAATCCGGCACCTGTAAAAAGGAGTGTCCTTCGCATGAGGCATTAAACTGGCCTCCTGACTTTCTGTGGTCATTAATTCCCTACCTTTTTGATGAATTTGACCTCATTTATGGAGGTGGTAGCGCAATCTGCCGGACTTATAGAGCCTGGCAGGATGCGCTACCCCTCTATCAGAGCAGTTTCATTCAACCCAAAAGGAACAAGTTCAACTGTTGTTTGCAGTAGTCAGATACTGGTTACTCTCTAAAGCTAAGCAGGCCCAAGCCTGCTCTGTGCACGGGTGGGAGACCCTTTTTGGAAAACTAGCTTCCTGCGGGAGATAGTTTTAGTCCAGCCAGCAGGGGTTGCTCATTCCCTGACATGTACTTTAGGTTCCAAAAGTCCAAATATACAAAAATGATTTCTGCGGTGTAAGGTTTTTGATGAGGCATTAAACCCCTCCATGTAAAAATAAGTGTCCTTCGGATGAGGCATTAAACAGGCCTCCTGACTTTCTGTGGTCATTAATTCCCTACCTTAATGATGAATTTGACATCATTTATGGAGGTGGTAGCGCAATCTGCCGGCCTTATAGAGCCTCCAGGATGCGCTACCTTTGTGAAAAACTAGTCTGGCCAGCAGGGGGGGCTCTTTCCCTGACATGTACCTATGGGATCAAACGTCCTAATACAACGAGGCAGATTCCAGGCCGTGAAAAGGAGCAAATGTTCTTATGAAACCTTAATCCGGCACCTGTAAAAAGGAATGTCCTTCGCATGAGGCATTAAACTGGCCTCCTGACTTTCTGTGGTCATTAATTCCCTACCTTAATGATGAACTTGACCTCATTTATGGAGGTGGTAGCGCAATCTGCCGGCCTTATAGAGCCTGGCAGGATGCGCTACCCCTCTATCAGAACAGTTTCATTCAACCCAAAAAGAACAAGTTCAACTGTTGTTTGCAGTAGTCAGATACTGGTTACTTTCTAAAGCTAAGCAGGCCCAAGCCTGCTCTGTGCACGGGTGGGAGACCCTTTTTGGAAAACTAGCTTCCTGCGGGAGATAGTTTTAGTCCAGCCAGCAGGGGTTGCTCATTCCCTGACATGTACTTTAGGTTCCAAAAGTCCAAATATACAAAAATGATTTCTGTGGTGTAAGTTTTTTGATGAGGCATTAAACCCCTCCATGTAAAAATAAGTGTCCTTCGGATGAGGCATTAAACAGGCCTCCTGACTTTCTGTGGTCATTAATTCCCTACCTTAATGATGAATTTGACCTCATTTATGGAGGTGGTAGCGCAATCTGCCGGCCTTATAGAGCCTCCAGGATGCGCTACCTTTGTGAAAAACTAGTCTGGCCAGCAGGGGGGGCTCTTTCCCTGACATGTACCTATGGGATCAAACGTCCTAATACAACGAGGCAGATTCCAGGCCGTGAAAAGGAGCAAATGTTCTTATGAAACCTTAATCCGGCACCTGTAAAAAGGAATGTCCTTCGCATGAGGCATTAAACTGGCCTCCTGACTTTCTGTGGTCATTAATTCCCTACCTTAATGATGAATTTGACCTCATTTATGGTGGTGGTAGCACATTCCGCTGACCTGATTGAACCTGTCAGGATGCGCTACCCCTCTATCAGAGCAGCTTCATTCAAACACAGAGAACAAGATCATCTGTTGCTTGCAGTAGTCAAATTCTGGTTACTGTCTAAAGCTAAGCAGGCTCAAGCCTGTTCTGTGCATGGATGGGAGACCCTTTGTGGAAAATTAGCTTCCTGCGGGAGGTAGTTTTAGTCCAGCCAGCAGGGGTTGCTCATTCCCTGACATGTACTTTAGGTTCCAAAAGTCCAAATATACAAAAATGACTTCTGCGGTGTAAGGCTTTTGATGAAGCATTAAACCGCCCCATGTAAAAATGAGTGTCCTTCGGATGAGGCATTAAACAGGCCTCCTGACTTTCTGTGGTCATTAATTCCCTACCTTAATGATGAATTTGACCTCATTTATGGAGGTGGTAGCGCAATCTGCCGGCCTTATAGAGCCTGTCAGGATGCGCTACCTTTGTGAAAAAATAGTCTGGCCAGCAGGGGGTGCTCTTTCTCTGTCATGTACTTATGGGATCAAAAGCCCTAATACAACGAGGCAGAGTCTGGGCCTTGAAAAGGAGCAAATGTTTTTATGAAACCTTAATCCGGCCCTTGTAAAAAGAAACATCTTTCGGATGAGGCAAAAAACTGGCCTCCTGACCTTTAGTGGTCATGAATTCCCCTCCTTAATGATGAATTTGACCTCATTTATGGATGTGGTAGCGCATTCCGCCGGCCTTATAGAGCATGGCAGGATGCGCTACCTTTGTGCAAAAACTAGTCTGGCCAGCAGGGGGGCTCTTTCCCTGATATGTACTTATGGGTAAAAAAGTCCTAATTCAACGAGGCAGATTCCAGGCCGTGAAAAGGAGCAAATGTTTTTATGAAACCTTAATCCGGCACCTGTAAAAATAAGTGTCCTTCGCATGAGGCATTAAACTGGCCTCCTGACTTTCTGTGGTCATTAATTCCCTACCTTAATGATGAATTTGACCTCATTTATGGAGGTGGTAGCGCAATCTGCCGGCCTTATAGAGCCTCCAGGATGCGCTACCTTTGTGAAAAACTAGTCTGGCCAGCAGGGGGGGCTCTTTCCCTGACATGTACCTATGGGATCAAACGTCCTAAAACAACGAGGCAGATTCCAGGCCGTGAAAAGGAGCAAATGTTCTTATGAAACCTTAATCCGGCACCTGTAAAAAGGAATGTCCTTCGCATGAGGCATTAAACTGGCCTCCTGCCTTTCTGTGGTCATTAATTCCCTACCTTAATGATGAATTTGACCTCATTTATGGAGGTGGTAGCACATTCCGCTGACCTGATTGAACCTGTCAGGATGCGCTACCCCTCTATCAGAGCAGCTTCATTTAAACACAAAGAACAAGTTCATCTGTTGCTTGCAGTAGTCATATTCTGGTTACTCTCTAAAGCTTAGCAGGCTCAAGCCTGTTCTGTGCATGGATGGGAGACCCTTTGTGGAAAATTAGCTTCCTGCGGGAGGTAGTTTTAGTCCAGCCAGCAGGGGTTGCTCATTCCCTGACATGTACTTTAGGTTCCAAAAGTCCAAATATACAAAAATGACTTTTGCGGTGTAAGGCTTTTGATGAAGCATTAAACCCCCCCATGTAAAAATGAGTGTCCTTCGGATGAGGCATTAAACAGGCCTCCTGACTTTCTGTGGTAATTAATTCCCTACCTTTATGATGAATTTCACCTCACTTATGGAGGTGGTAGCGCAATCTGCCAGCCTTATAGAGCCTGTCAGGATGCGCTACCTTTGTGAAAAAATAGTCTGGCCAGCAGGGGGTGCTCTTTCCCTGTCATGTAACTATGGGATCAAAAGCCTTAATACAACGAGGCAGATTCTGGGCCTTGAAAAGGAGCAAATGTTTTTATGAAACCTTAATCCGGCCCTTGTAAAAAGAAACATCTTTCGGATGAGGCAATAAACTTGCCTCCTGACCTTTAGTGGTCATGAATTCCCCTCCTTGATGATGAATTTGACCTCATTTATGGAGGTGGTAGCGCATTCCGCCGGCTTTATAGAGCATGGCAGGATGCGCTACCTTTGTGCAAAAACTAGTCTGGCCAGCAGGGGGGCTCTTTCCCTGATATGTACTTATGGGTAAAATAGTCCTAATTCAACGAGGCAGATTCCAGGCCGTGAAAAGGAGCAAATGTTTTTATGAAACCTTAATCCGGCACCTGTAAAAAGGAGTGTCCTTCGCATGAGGCATTAAACTGGCCTCCTGACTTTCTGTGGTCATTAATTGCCTACCTTAATGATGAATTTGACCTCATGTATGTAGGTGGTAGCACATTCCGCTGACCTGATGGAACCTGTCAGGATGCGCTACACCTCTATCAGAGCAGTTTCATTCAACCAAACAAAACAAGTTCAAATGTTGTTTGCAGTAGTCAGATTCTATTTGCTCTCTAAAGCTAAGCAGGCCCAAGCCTGCTCTGTGCATGGATGGGAGACCCTTTGTGGAAAACTAGCTTCCTGTGGGAGATGGTTTTAGTCCAGCCAGCAGGAGTTGCTCATTCCCTGACATGTACTTTAGGTTCCAAAAGTCCAAATATACAAAAATGATTTCTGCGGTGTAAGGTTTTTGATGAAGCATTAAACCGCCCCAAGTAAAAATGAGTGTCCTTCGGATTAGACATTAAACTGGCCTCCTGACTTTCTGTGGTCATTAATTCCCTACCTAATGATGAATTTGACCTCATTTATGGAGGTGGTAGCGCAATCTGCCGGCCTTATAGAGCCTCCAGGATGCGCTACCTTTGTGAAAAACTAGCCTGGCCAGCAGGGGGGGCTCTTTCCCTGACATGTACCTATGGGATCAAACGTCCTAAAACAACGAGGCAGATTCCAGGCCGTGAAAAGGAGCAAATGTTCTTATGAAACCTTAATCCGGCACCTGTAAAAAGGAATGTCCTTCGCATGAGACATTAAACAGGCCTCCTGACTTTCTGTGGTCATTAATTCCCTACCTTAATGATGAATTTGACCTCATTTATGGAGGTGGTAGCACATTCCGCTGACCTGATTGAACCTGTCAGGATGCGCTACCCCTCTATCAGAGCAGCTTCATTCAAACACAGAGAACAAGTTCATCTGTTGTTTGCAATAGTCAGATTCTGGGTACTCTCTAAAGCTAAGCAGGCCCAAGCCTGCTCTGTGCATGGATGGGAGACCCTTTGTGGAAAACTAGCTTCCTGAGGGAGATGTTTTTAGTCCAGCCAGCAGGGGTTGCTCATTCCCTGACATGTACTTTAGGTTCCAAAAGTCCAAATATACAAAAATGATTTCTGCGGTGTAAGGTTTTTGATGAGGCATTAAACCGCTCCATGTAAAAATGAGTGTCCTTCGGATGAGGCATTAAACAGGCCTCCTGACTTTCTGTGGTCATTAATTCCCTACCTTAATGATGAATTTGACCTCATTTATGGAGGTGGTAGCGCAATCTGCCGGCCTTATAGTGCCTCCAGGATGCGCTACCTTTGTGAAAAACTAGTCTGGCCAGCAGGGGGGGCTCTTTCCCTGACATGTACCTATGGGATCAAACGTCCTAAAACAACGAGGCAGATTTCAGGCCGTGAAAAGGAGCAAATGTTCTTATGAAACCTTAATCCGGCACCTGTAAAAAGGAATGTCCTTCGCATGAGGCATTAAACTGGCCTCCTGCCTTTCTGTGGTCATTAATTCCCTACCTTAATGATGAATTTGACCTCATTTATGGAGGTGGTAGCACATTCCGCTGACCTGATTGAACCTGTCAGGATGCGCTACCCCTCTATCAGAGCAGCTTCATTTAAACACAAAGAACAAGTTCATCTGTTGCTTGCAGTAGTCATATTCTGGTTACTCTCTAAAGCTTAGCAGGCTCAAGCCTGTTCTGTGCATGGATGGGAGACCCTTTGTGGAAAATTAGCTTCCTGCGGGAGGTAGTTTTAGTCCAGCCAGCAGGGGTTGCTCATTCCCTGACATGTACTTTAGGTTCCAAAAGTCCAAATATACAAAAATGACTTTTGCGGTGTAAGGCTTTTGATGAAGCATTAAACCCCCCCATGTAAAAATGAGTGTCCTTCGGATGAGGCATTAAACAGGCCTCCTGACTTTCTGTGGTAATTAATTCCCTACCTTTATGATGAATTTCACCTCACTTATGGAGGTGGTAGCGCAATCTGCCAGCCTTATAGAGCCTGTCAGGATGCGCTACCTTTGTGAAAAAATAGTCTGGCCAGCAGGGGGTGCTCTTTCCCTGTCATGTAACTATGGGATCAAAAGCCTTAATACAACGAGGCAGATTCTGGGCCTTGAAAAGGAGCAAATGTTTTTATGAAACCTTAATCCGGCCCTTGTAAAAAGAAACATCTTTCGGATGAGGCAATAAACTTGCCTCCTGACCTTTAGTGGTCATGAATTCCCCTCCTTAATGATGAATTTGACCTCATTTATGGAGGTGGTAGCGCATTCCGCCGGCTTTATAGGGCATGGCAGGATGCGCTACCTTTGTGCAAAAACTAGTCTGGCCAGCAGGGGGGCTCTTTCCCTGATATGTACTTATGGGTAAAATAGTCCTAATTCAACGAGGCAGATTCCAGGCCGTGAAAAGGAGCAAATGTTTTTATGAAACCTTAATCCGGCACCTGTAAAAAGGAGTGTCCTTCGCATGAGGCATTAAACTGGCCTCCTGACTTTCTGTGGTCATTAATTGCCTACCTTAATGATGAATTTGACCTCATGTATGTAGGTGGTAGCACATTCCGCTGACCTGATGGAACCTGTCAGGATGCGCTACCCCTCTATCAGAGCAGTTTCATTCAACCAAACAAAACAAGTTCAAATGTTGTTTGCAGTAGTCAGATTCTATTTGCTCTCTAAAGCTAAGCAGGCCCAAGCCTGCTCTGTGTATGGATGGGAGACCCTTTGTGGAAAACTAGCTTCCTGTGGGAGATGGTTTTAGTCCAGCCAGCAGGAGTTGCTCATTCCCTGACATGTACTTTAGGTTCCAAAAGTCCAAATATACAAAAATGATTTCTGCGGTGTAAGGTTTTTGATGAAGCATTAAACCGCCCCAAGTAAAAATGAGTGTCCTTCGGATTAGGCATTAAACAGGCCTCCTGACTTTCTGTGGTCATTAATTTCCTACCTTAATGATGAATTTGACCTCATTTATGGAGGGGGTAGCGCAATCTGCCGGCCTTATAGAGCCTCCAGGATGCGCTACCTTTGTGAAAAACTAGTCTGGCCAGCAGGGGGGGCTCTTTCCCTGACATGTACCTATGGGATCAAATGTCCTAATACAACGAGGCAGATTCCAGGCCGTGAAAAGGAGCAAATGTTCTTATGAAACCTTAATCCGGCACCTGTAAAAAGGAATGTCCTCCGCATGAGGCATTAAACTGGCCTCCTGACTTTCTGTGGTCATGAATTCCCCTCCTTAATGATGAATTTGACCTCATTTATGGAGGTGGTAGCGCATTCCGCCGGCCTTATAGAGCATGGCAGGATGCGCTACCTTTGTGAAAAACTAGTCTGGCCAGCAGGGGGGGCTCTTTCCCTGATATGTACTTATGGGTAAAAAAGTCCTAATTCAACGAGGCAGTTTCCAGGCCGTGAAAAGGAGCAAATGTTTTTATGAAACCTTAATCCGGCACCTGTAAAAAGGAGTGTCCTTCGCATGAGGCATTAAACTGGCCTCCTGACTTTCTGTGGTCATTAATTCCCTACCTTTTTGATGAATTTGACCTCATTTATGGAGGTGGTAGCGCAATCTGCCGGACTTATAGAGCCTGGCAGGATGCGCTACCCCTCTATCAGAGCAGTTTCATTCAACCCAAAAGGAACAAGTTCAACTGTTGTTTGCAGTAGTCAGATACTGGTTACTCTCTAAAGCTAAGCAGGCCCAAGCCTGCTCTGTGCACGGGTGGGAGACCCTTTTTGGAAAACTAGCTTCCTGCGGGAGATAGTTTTAGTCCAGCCAGCAGGGGTTGCTCATTCCCTGACATGTACTTTAGGTTCCAAAAGTCCAAATATACAAAAATGATTTCTGCGGTGTAAGGTTTTTGATGAGGCATTAAACCCCTCCATGTAAAAATAAGTGTCCTTCGGATGAGGCATTAAACAGGCCTCCTGACTTTCTGTGGTCATTAATTCCCTACCTTAATGATGAATTTGACATCATTTATGGAGGTGGTAGCGCAATCTGCCGGCCTTATAGAGCCTCCAGGATGCGCTACCTTTGTGAAAAACTAGTCTGGCCAGCAGGGGGGGCTCTTTCCCTGACATGTACCTATGGGATCAAACGTCCTAATACAACGAGGCAGATTCCAGGCCGTGAAAAGGAGCAAATGTTCTTATGAAACCTTAATCCGGCACCTGTAAAAAGGAATGTCCTTCGCATGAGGCATTAAACTGGCCTCCTGACTTTCTGTGGTCATTAATTCCCTACCTTAATGATGAACTTGACCTCATTTATGGAGGTGGTAGCGCAATCTGCCGGCCTTATAGAGCCTGGCAGGATGCGCTACCCCTCTATCAGAACAGTTTCATTCAACCCAAAAAGAACAAGTTCAACTGTTGTTTGCAGTAGTCAGATACTGGTTACTTTCTAAAGCTAAGCAGGCCCAAGCCTGCTCTGTGCACGGGTGGGAGACCCTTTTTGGAAAACTAGCTTCCTGCGGGAGATAGTTTTAGTCCAGCCAGCAGGGGTTGCTCATTCCCTGACATGTACTTTAGGTTCCAAAAGTCCAAATATACAAAAATGATTTCTGTGGTGTAAGTTTTTTGATGAGGCATTAAACCCCTCCATGTAAAAATAAGTGTCCTTCGGATGAGGCATTAAACAGGCCTCCTGACTTTCTGTGGTCATTAATTCCCTACCTTAATGATGAATTTGACCTCATTTATGGAGGTGGTAGCGCAATCTGCCGGCCTTATAGAGCCTCCAGGATGCGCTACCTTTGTGAAAAACTAGTCTGGCCAGCAGGGGGGGCTCTTTCCCTGACATGTACCTATGGGATCAAACGTCCTAATACAACGAGGCAGATTCCAGGCCGTGAAAAGGAGCAAATGTTCTTATGAAACCTTAATCCGGCACCTGTAAAAAGGAATGTCCTTCGCATGAGGCATTAAACTGGCCTCCTGACTTTCTGTGGTCATTAATTCCCTACCTTAATGATGAATTTGACCTCATTTATGGTGGTGGTAGCACATTCCGCTGACCTGATTGAACCTGTCAGGATGCGCTACCCCTCTATCAGAGCAGCTTCATTCAAACACAGAGAACAAGATCATCTGTTGCTTGCAGTAGTCAAATTCTGGTTACTGTCTAAAGCTAAGCAGGCTCAAGCCTGTTCTGTGCATGGATGGGAGACCCTTTGTGGAAAATTAGCTTCCTGCGGGAGGTAGTTTTAGTCCAGCCAGCAGGGGTTGCTCATTCCCTGACATGTACTTTAGGTTCCAAAAGTCCAAATATACAAAAATGACTTCTGCGGTGTAAGGCTTTTGATGAAGCATTAAACCGCCCCATGTAAAAATGAGTGTCCTTCGGATGAGGCATTAAACAGGCCTCCTGACTTTCTGTGGTCATTAATTCCCTACCTTAATGATGAATTTGACCTCATTTATGGAGGTGGTAGCGCAATCTGCCGGCCTTATAGAGCCTGTCAGGATGCGCTACCTTTGTGAAAAAATAGTCTGGCCAGCAGGGGGTGCTCTTTCTCTGTCATGTACTTATGGGATCAAAAGCCCTAATACAACGAGGCAGAGTCTGGGCCTTGAAAAGGAGCAAATGTTTTTATGAAACCTTAATCCGGCCCTTGTAAAAAGAAACATCTTTCGGATGAGGCAAAAAACTGGCCTCCTGACCTTTAGTGGTCATGAATTCCCCTCCTTAATGATGAATTTGACCTCATTTATGGATGTGGTAGCGCATTCCGCCGGCCTTATAGAGCATGGCAGGATGCGCTACCTTTGTGCAAAAACTAGTCTGGCCAGCAGGGGGGCTCTTTCCCTGATATGTACTTATGGGTAAAAAAGTCCTAATTCAACGAGGCAGATTCCAGGCCGTGAAAAGGAGCAAATGTTTTTATGAAACCTTAATCCGGCACCTGTAAAAATAAGTGTCCTTCGCATGAGGCATTAAACTGGCCTCCTGACTTTCTGTGGTCATTAATTCCCTACCTTAATGATGAATTTGACCTCATTTATGGAGGTGGTAGCGCAATCTGCCGGCCTTATAGAGCCTCCAGGATGCGCTACCTTTGTGAAAAACTAGTCTGGCCAGCAGGGGGGGCTCTTTCCCTGACATGTACCTATGGGATCAAACGTCCTAAAACAACGAGGCAGATTCCAGGCCGTGAAAAGGAGCAAATGTTCTTATGAAACCTTAATCCGGCACCTGTAAAAAGGAATGTCCTTCGCATGAGGCATTAAACTGGCCTCCTGCCTTTCTGTGGTCATTAATTCCCTACCTTAATGATGAATTTGACCTCATTTATGGAGGTGGTAGCACATTCCGCTGACCTGATTGAACCTGTCAGGATGCGCTACCCCTCTATCAGAGCAGCTTCATTTAAACACAAAGAACAAGTTCATCTGTTGCTTGCAGTAGTCATATTCTGGTTACTCTCTAAAGCTTAGCAGGCTCAAGCCTGTTCTGTGCATGGATGGGAGACCCTTTGTGGAAAATTAGCTTCCTGCGGGAGGTAGTTTTAGTCCAGCCAGCAGGGGTTGCTCATTCCCTGACATGTACTTTAGGTTCCAAAAGTCCAAATATACAAAAATGACTTTTGCGGTGTAAGGCTTTTGATGAAGCATTAAACCCCCCCATGTAAAAATGAGTGTCCTTCGGATGAGGCATTAAACAGGCCTCCTGACTTTCTGTGGTAATTAATTCCCTACCTTTATGATGAATTTCACCTCACTTATGGAGGTGGTAGCGCAATCTGCCAGCCTTATAGAGCCTGTCAGGATGCGCTACCTTTGTGAAAAAATAGTCTGGCCAGCAGGGGGTGCTCTTTCCCTGTCATGTAACTATGGGATCAAAAGCCTTAATACAACGAGGCAGATTCTGGGCCTTGAAAAGGAGCAAATGTTTTTATGAAACCTTAATCCGGCCCTTGTAAAAAGAAACATCTTTCGGATGAGGCAATAAACTTGCCTCCTGACCTTTAGTGGTCATGAATTCCCCTCCTTGATGATGAATTTGACCTCATTTATGGAGGTGGTAGCGCATTCCGCCGGCTTTATAGAGCATGGCAGGATGCGCTACCTTTGTGCAAAAACTAGTCTGGCCAGCAGGGGGGCTCTTTCCCTGATATGTACTTATGGGTAAAATAGTCCTAATTCAACGAGGCAGATTCCAGGCCGTGAAAAGGAGCAAATGTTTTTATGAAACCTTAATCCGGCACCTGTAAAAAGGAGTGTCCTTCGCATGAGGCATTAAACTGGCCTCCTGACTTTCTGTGGTCATTAATTGCCTACCTTAATGATGAATTTGACCTCATGTATGTAGGTGGTAGCACATTCCGCTGACCTGATGGAACCTGTCAGGATGCGCTACACCTCTATCAGAGCAGTTTCATTCAACCAAAAAAAACAAGTTCAAATGTTGTTTGCAGTAGTCAGATTCTATTTGCTCTCTAAAGCTAAGCAGGCCCAAGCCTGCTCTGTGCATGGATGGGAGACCCTTTGTGGAAAACTAGCTTCCTGTGGGAGATGGTTTTAGTCCAGCCAGCAGGAGTTGCTCATTCCCTGACATGTACTTTAGGTTCCAAAAGTCCAAATATACAAAAATGATTTCTGCGGTGTAAGGTTTTTGATGAAGCATTAAACCGCCCCAAGTAAAAATGAGTGTCCTTCGGATTAGACATTAAACTGGCCTCCTGACTTTCTGTGGTCATTAATTCCCTACCTAATGATGAATTTGACCTCATTTATGGAGGTGGTAGCGCAATCTGCCGGCCTTATAGAGCCTCCAGGATGCGCTACCTTTGTGAAAAACTAGCCTGGCCAGCAGGGGGGGCTCTTTCCCTGACATGTACCTATGGGATCAAACGTCCTAAAACAACGAGGCAGATTCCAGGCCGTGAAAAGGAGCAAATGTTCTTATGAAACCTTAATCCGGCACCTGTAAAAAGGAATGTCCTTCGCATGAGACATTAAACA
This sequence comes from Garra rufa, assembly GCF_049309525.1. Taxonomy (NCBI): domain Eukaryota; kingdom Metazoa; phylum Chordata; class Actinopteri; order Cypriniformes; family Cyprinidae; genus Garra; species Garra rufa. Next base: position 5,715,544 of record NC_133368.1, on the reverse strand, counting down.
GGCCTCCTGACTTTCTGTGGTCATTAATTCCCTACCTTAATGATGAATTTGACCTCATTTATGGAGGTGGTAGCACATTCCGCTGACCTGATTGAACCTGTCAGGATGCGCTACCCCTCTATCAGAGCAGCTTCATTCAAACACAGAGAACAAGTTCATCTGTTGTTTGCAATAGTCAGATTCTGGGTACTCTCTAAAGCTAAGCAGGCCCAAGCCTGCTCTGTGCATGGATGGGAGACCCTTTGTGGAAAACTAGCTTCCTGAGGGAGATGTTTTTAGTCCAGCCAGCAGGGGTTGCTCATTCCCTGACATGTACTTTAGGTTCCAAAAGTCCAAATATACAAAAATGATTTCTGCGGTGTAAGGTTTTTGATGAGGCATTAAACCGCTCCATGTAAAAATGAGTGTCCTTCGGATGAGGCATTAAACAGGCCTCCTGACTTTCTGTGGTCATTAATTCCCTACCTTAATGATGAATTTGACCTCATTTATGGAGGTGGTAGCGCAATCTGCCGGCCTTATAGTGCCTCCAGGATGCGCTACCTTTGTGAAAAACTAGTCTGGCCAGCAGGGGGGGCTCTTTCCCTGACATGTACCTATGGGATCAAACGTCCTAAAACAACGAGGCAGATTTCAGGCCGTGAAAAGGAGCAAATGTTCTTATGAAACCTTAATCCGGCACCTGTAAAAAGGAATGTCCTTCGCATGAGGCATTAAACTGGCCTCCTGCCTTTCTGTGGTCATTAATTCCCTACCTTAATGATGAATTTGACCTCATTTATGGAGGTGGTAGCACATTCCGCTGACCTGATTGAACCTGTCAGGATGCGCTACCCCTCTATCAGAGCAGCTTCATTTAAACACAAAGAACAAGTTCATCTGTTGCTTGCAGTAGTCATATTCTGGTTACTCTCTAAAGCTTAGCAGGCTCAAGCCTGTTCTGTGCATGGATGGGAGACCCTTTGTGGAAAATTAGCTTCCTGCGGGAGGTAGTTTTAGTCCAGCCAGCAGGGGTTGCTCATTCCCTGACATGTACTTTAGGTTCCAAAAGTCCAAATATACAAAAATGACTTTTGCGGTGTAAGGCTTTTGATGAAGCATTAAACCCCCCCATGTAAAAATGAGTGTCCTTCGGATGAGGCATTAAACAGGCCTCCTGACTTTCTGTGGTAATTAATTCCCTACCTTTATGATGAATTTCACCTCACTTATGGAGGTGGTAGCGCAATCTGCCAGCCTTATAGAGCCTGTCAGGATGCGCTACCTTTGTGAAAAAATAGTCTGGCCAGCAGGGGGTGCTCTTTCCCTGTCATGTAACTATGGGATCAAAAGCCTTAATACAACGAGGCAGATTCTGGGCCTTGAAAAGGAGCAAATGTTTTTATGAAACCTTAATCCGGCCCTTGTAAAAAGAAACATCTTTCGGATGAGGCAATAAACTTGCCTCCTGACCTTTAGTGGTCATGAATTCCCCTCCTTAATGATGAATTTGACCTCATTTATGGAGGTGGTAGCGCATTCCGCCGGCTTTATAGGGCATGGCAGGATGCGCTACCTTTGTGCAAAAACTAGTCTGGCCAGCAGGGGGGCTCTTTCCCTGATATGTACTTATGGGTAAAATAGTCCTAATTCAACGAGGCAGATTCCAGGCCGTGAAAAGGAGCAAATGTTTTTATGAAACCTTAATCCGGCACCTGTAAAAAGGAGTGTCCTTCGCATGAGGCATTAAACTGGCCTCCTGACTTTCTGTGGTCATTAATTGCCTACCTTAATGATGAATTTGACCTCATGTATGTAGGTGGTAGCACATTCCGCTGACCTGATGGAACCTGTCAGGATGCGCTACCCCTCTATCAGAGCAGTTTCATTCAACCAAACAAAACAAGTTCAAATGTTGTTTGCAGTAGTCAGATTCTATTTGCTCTCTAAAGCTAAGCAGGCCCAAGCCTGCTCTGTGTATGGATGGGAGACCCTTTGTGGAAAACTAGCTTCCTGTGGGAGATGGTTTTAGTCCAGCCAGCAGGAGTTGCTCATTCCCTGACATGTACTTTAGGTTCCAAAAGTCCAAATATACAAAAATGATTTCTGCGGTGTAAGGTTTTTGATGAAGCATTAAACCGCCCCAAGTAAAAATGAGTGTCCTTCGGATTAGGCATTAAACAGGCCTCCTGACTTTCTGTGGTCATTAATTTCCTACCTTAATGATGAATTTGACCTCATTTATGGAGGGGGTAGCGCAATCTGCCGGCCTTATAGAGCCTCCAGGATGCGCTACCTTTGTGAAAAACTAGTCTGGCCAGCAGGGGGGGCTCTTTCCCTGACATGTACCTATGGGATCAAATGTCCTAATACAACGAGGCAGATTCCAGGCCGTGAAAAGGAGCAAATGTTCTTATGAAACCTTAATCCGGCACCTGTAAAAAGGAATGTCCTCCGCATGAGGCATTAAACTGGCCTCCTGACTTTCTGTGGTCATGAATTCCCCTCCTTAATGATGAATTTGACCTCATTTATGGAGGTGGTAGCGCATTCCGCCGGCCTTATAGAGCATGGCAGGATGCGCTACCTTTGTGAAAAACTAGTCTGGCCAGCAGGGGGGGCTCTTTCCCTGATATGTACTTATGGGTAAAAAAGTCCTAATTCAACGAGGCAGTTTCCAGGCCGTGAAAAGGAGCAAATGTTTTTATGAAACCTTAATCCGGCACCTGTAAAAAGGAGTGTCCTTCGCATGAGGCATTAAACTGGCCTCCTGACTTTCTGTGGTCATTAATTCCCTACCTTTTTGATGAATTTGACCTCATTTATGGAGGTGGTAGCGCAATCTGCCGGACTTATAGAGCCTGGCAGGATGCGCTACCCCTCTATCAGAGCAGTTTCATTCAACCCAAAAGGAACAAGTTCAACTGTTGTTTGCAGTAGTCAGATACTGGTTACTCTCTAAAGCTAAGCAGGCCCAAGCCTGCTCTGTGCACGGGTGGGAGACCCTTTTTGGAAAACTAGCTTCCTGCGGGAGATAGTTTTAGTCCAGCCAGCAGGGGTTGCTCATTCCCTGACATGTACTTTAGGTTCCAAAAGTCCAAATATACAAAAATGATTTCTGCGGTGTAAGGTTTTTGATGAGGCATTAAACCCCTCCATGTAAAAATAAGTGTCCTTCGGATGAGGCATTAAACAGGCCTCCTGACTTTCTGTGGTCATTAATTCCCTACCTTAATGATGAATTTGACATCATTTATGGAGGTGGTAGCGCAATCTGCCGGCCTTATAGAGCCTCCAGGATGCGCTACCTTTGTGAAAAACTAGTCTGGCCAGCAGGGGGGGCTCTTTCCCTGACATGTACCTATGGGATCAAACGTCCTAATACAACGAGGCAGATTCCAGGCCGTGAAAAGGAGCAAATGTTCTTATGAAACCTTAATCCGGCACCTGTAAAAAGGAATGTCCTTCGCATGAGGCATTAAACTGGCCTCCTGACTTTCTGTGGTCATTAATTCCCTACCTTAATGATGAACTTGACCTCATTTATGGAGGTGGTAGCGCATTCCGCCGGCCTTATAGAGCATGGCAGGATGCGCTACCTTTGTGAAAAACTAGTCTGGCCAGCAGGGGGGGCTCTTTCCCTGATATGTACTTATGGGTAAAAAAGTCCTAATTCAACGAGGCAGTTTCCAGGCCGTGAAAAGGAGCAAATGTTTTTATGAAACCTTAATCCGGCACCTGTAAAAAGGAGTGTCCTTCGCATGAGGCATTAAACTGGCCTCCTGACTTTCTGTGGTCATTAATTCCCTACCTTTTTGATGAATTTGACCTCATTTATGGAGGTGGTAGCGCAATCTGCCGGACTTATAGAGCCTGGCAGGATGCGCTACCCCTCTATCAGAGCAGTTTCATTCAACCCAAAAGGAACAAGTTCAACTGTTGTTTGCAGTAGTCAGATACTGGTTACTCTCTAAAGCTAAGCAGGCCCAAGCCTGCTCTGTGCACGGGTGGGAGACCCTTTTTGGAAAACTAGCTTCCTGCGGGAGATAGTTTTAGTCCAGCCAGCAGGGGTTGCTCATTCCCTGACATGTACTTTAGGTTCCAAAAGTCCAAATATACAAAAATGATTTCTGCGGTGTAAGGTTTTTGATGAGGCATTAAACCCCTCCATGTAAAAATAAGTGTCCTTCGGATGAGGCATTAAACAGGCCTCCTGACTTTCTGTGGTCATTAATTCCCTACCTTAATGATGAATTTGACATCATTTATGGAGGTGGTAGCGCAATCTGCCGGCCTTATAGAGCCTCCAGGATGCGCTACCTTTGTGAAAAACTAGTCTGGCCAGCAGGGGGGGCTCTTTCCCTGACATGTACCTATGGGATCAAACGTCCTAATACAACGAGGCAGATTCCAGGCCGTGAAAAGGAGCAAATGTTCTTATGAAACCTTAATCCGGCACCTGTAAAAAGGAATGTCCTTCGCATGAGGCATTAAACTGGCCTCCTGACTTTCTGTGGTCATTAATTCCCTACCTTAATGATGAACTTGACCTCATTTATGGAGGTGGTAGCGCAATCTGCCGGCCTTATAGAGCCTGGCAGGATGCGCTACCCCTCTATCAGAACAGTTTCATTCAACCCAAAAAGAACAAGTTCAACTGTTGTTTGCAGTAGTCAGATACTGGTTACTTTCTAAAGCTAAGCAGGCCCAAGCCTGCTCTGTGCACGGGTGGGAGACCCTTTTTGGAAAACTAGCTTCCTGCGGGAGATAGTTTTAGTCCAGCCAGCAGGGGTTGCTCATTCCCTGACATGTACTTTAGGTTCCAAAAGTCCAAATATACAAAAATGATTTCTGTGGTGTAAGGTTTTTGATGAGGCATTAAACCCCTCCATGTAAAAATAAGTGTCCTTCGGATGAGGCATTAAACAGGCCTCCTGACTTTCTGTGGTCATTAATTCCCTACCTTAATGATGAATTTGACCTCATTTATGGAGGTGGTAGCGCAATCTGCCGGCCTTATAGAGCCTCCAGGATGCGCTACCTTTGTGAAAAACTAGTCTGGCCAGCAGGGGGGGCTCTTTCCCTGACATGTACCTATGGGATCAAACGTCCTAATACAACGAGGCAGATTCCAGGCCGTGAAAAGGAGCAAATGTTCTTATGAAACCTTAATCCGGCACCTGTAAAAAGGAATGTCCTTCGCATGAGGCATTAAACTGGCCTCCTGACTTTCTGTGGTCATTAATTCCCTACCTTAATGATGAATTTGACCTCATTTATGGTGGTGGTAGCACATTCCGCTGACCTGATTGAACCTGTCAGGATGCGCTACCCCTCTATCAGAGCAGCTTCATTCAAACACAGAGAACAAGATCATCTGTTGCTTGCAGTAGTCAAATTCTGGTTACTGTCTAAAGCTAAGCAGGCTCAAGCCTGTTCTGTGCATGGATGGGAGACCCTTTGTGGAAAATTAGCTTCCTGCGGGAGGTAGTTTTAGTCCAGCCAGCAGGGGTTGCTCATTCCCTGACATGTACTTTAGGTTCCAAAAGTCCAAATATACAAAAATGACTTCTGCGGTCTAAGGCTTTTGATGAAGCATTAAACCGCCCCATGTAAAAATGAGTGTCCTTCGGATGAGGCATTAAACAGGCCTCCTGACTTTCTGTGGTCATTAATTCCCTACCTTAATGATGAATTTGACCTCATTTATGGAGGTGGTAGCGCAATCTGCCGGCCTTATAGAGCCTGTCAGGATGCGCTACCTTTGTGAAAAAATAGTCTGGCCAGCAGGGGGTGCTCTTTCTCTGTCATGTACCTATGGGATCAAAAGCCCTAATACAACGAGGCAGAGTCTGGGCCTTGAAAAGGAGCAAATGTTTTTATGAAACCTTAATCCGGCCCTTGTAAAAAGAAACATCTTTCGGATGAGGCAAAAAACTGGCCTCCTGACTTTCTGTGGTCATTAATTCCCTACCTTAATGATGAATTTGACCTCATTTATGGAGGTGGTAGCGCAATCTGCCGGCCTTATAGAGCCTCCAGGATGCGCTACCTTTGTGAAAAACTAGTCTGGCCAGCAGGGGGGGCTCTTTCCCTGACATGTACCTATGGGATCAAACGTCCTAAAACAACGAGGCAGATTCCAGGCCGTGAAAAGGAGCAAATGTTCTTATGAAACCTTAATCCGGCACCTGTAAAAAGGAATGTCCTTCGCATGAGGCATTAAACTGGCCTCCTGCCTTTCTGTGGTCATTAATTCCCTACCTTAATGATGAATTTGACCTCATTTATGGAGGTGGTAGCACATTCCGCTGACCTGATTGAACCTGTCAGGATGCGCTACCCCTCTATCAGAGCAGCTTCATTTAAACACAAAGAACAAGTTCATCTGTTGCTTGCAGTAGTCATATTCTGGTTACTCTCTAAAGCTTAGCAGGCTCAAGCCTGTTCTGTGCATGGATGGGAGACCCTTTGTGGAAAATTAGCTTCCTGCGGGAGGTAGTTTTAGTCCAGCCAGCAGGGGTTGCTCATTCCCTGACATGTACTTTAGGTTCCAAAAGTCCAAATATACAAAAATGACTTTTGCGGTGTAAGGCTTTTGATGAAGCATTAAACCCCCCCATGTAAAAATGAGTGTCCTTCGGATGAGGCATTAAACAGGCCTCCTGACTTTCTGTGGTAATTAATTCCCTACCTTTATGATGAATTTCACCTCACTTATGGAGGTGGTAGCGCAATCTGCCAGCCTTATAGAGCCTGTCAGGATGCGCTACCTTTGTGAAAAAATAGTCTGGCCAGCAGGGGGTGCTCTTTCCCTGTCATGTAACTATGGGATCAAAAGCCTTAATACAACGAGGCAGATTCTGGGCCTTGAAAAGGAGCAAATGTTTTTATGAAACCTTAATCCGGCCCTTGTAAAAAGAAACATCTTTCGGATGAGGCAATAAACTTGCCTCCTGACCTTTAGTGGTCATGAATTCCCCTCCTTGATGATGAATTTGACCTCATTTATGGAGGTGGTAGCGCATTCCGCCGGCTTTATAGAGCATGGCAGGATGCGCTACCTTTGTGCAAAAACTAGTCTGGCCAGCAGGGGGGCTCTTTCCCTGATATGTACTTATGGGTAAAATAGTCCTAATTCAACGAGGCAGATTCCAGGCCGTGAAAAGGAGCAAATGTTTTTATGAAACCTTAATCCGGCACCTGTAAAAAGGAGTGTCCTTCGCATGAGGCATTAAACTGGCCTCCTGACTTTCTGTGGTCATTAATTGCCTACCTTAATGATGAATTTGACCTCATGTATGTAGGTGGTAGCACATTCCGCTGACCTGATGGAACCTGTCAGGATGCGCTACACCTCTATCAGAGCAGTTTCATTCAACCAAACAAAACAAGTTCAAATGTTGTTTGCAGTAGTCAGATTCTATTTGCTCTCTAAAGCTAAGCAGGCCCAAGCCTGCTCTGTGCATGGATGGGAGACCCTTTGTGGAAAACTAGCTTCCTGTGGGAGATGGTTTTAGTCCAGCCAGCAGGAGTTGCTCATTCCCTGACATGTACTTTAGGTTCCAAAAGTCCAAATATACAAAAATGATTTCTGCGGTGTAAGGTTTTTGATGAAGCATTAAACCGCCCCAAGTAAAAATGAGTGTCCTTCGGATTAGACATTAAACTGGCCTCCTGACTTTCTGTGGTCATTAATTCCCTACCTAATGATGAATTTGACCTCATTTATGGAGGTGGTAGCGCAATCTGCCGGCCTTATAGAGCCTCCAGGATGCGCTACCTTTGTGAAAAACTAGCCTGGCCAGCAGGGGGGGCTCTTTCCCTGACATGTACCTATGGGATCAAACGTCCTAAAACAACGAGGCAGATTCCAGGCCGTGAAAAGGAGCAAATGTTCTTATGAAACCTTAATCCGGCACCTGTAAAAAGGAATGTCCTTCGCATGAGACATTAAACAGGCCTCCTGACTTTCTGTGGTCATTAATTCCCTACCTTAATGATGAATTTGACCTCATTTATGGAGGTGGTAGCACATTCCGCTGACCTGATTGAACCTGTCAGGATGCGCTACCCCTCTATCAGAGCAGCTTCATTCAAACACAGAGAACAAGTTCATCTGTTGTTTGCAATAGTCAGATTCTGGGTACTCTCTAAAGCTAAGCAGGCCCAAGCCTGCTCTGTGCATGGATGGGAGACCCTTTGTGGAAAACTAGCTTCCTGAGGGAGATGTTTTTAGTCCAGCCAGCAGGGGTTGCTCATTCCCTGACATGTACTTTAGGTTCCAAAAGTCCAAATATACAAAAATGATTTCTGCGGTGTAAGGTTTTTGATGAGGCATTAAACCGCTCCATGTAAAAATGAGTGTCCTTCGGATGAGGCATTAAACAGGCCTCCTGACTTTCTGTGGTCATTAATTCCCTACCTTAATGATGAATTTGACCTCATTTATGGAGGTGGTAGCGCAATCTGCCGGCCTTATAGTGCCTCCAGGATGCGCTACCTTTGTGAAAAACTAGTCTGGCCAGCAGGGGGGGCTCTTTCCCTGACATGTACCTATGGGATCAAACGTCCTAAAACAACGAGGCAGATTTCAGGCCGTGAAAAGGAGCAAATGTTCTTATGAAACCTTAATCCGGCACCTGTAAAAAGGAATGTCCTTCGCATGAGGCATTAAACTGGCCTCCTGCCTTTCTGTGGTCATTAATTCCCTACCTTAATGATGAATTTGACCTCATTTATGGAGGTGGTAGCACATTCCGCTGACCTGATTGAACCTGTCAGGATGCGCTACCCCTCTATCAGAGCAGCTTCATTTAAACACAAAGAACAAGTTCATCTGTTGCTTGCAGTAGTCATATTCTGGTTACTCTCTAAAGCTTAGCAGGCTCAAGCCTGTTCTGTGCATGGATGGGAGACCCTTTGTGGAAAATTAGCTTCCTGCGGGAGGTAGTTTTAGTCCAGCCAGCAGGGGTTGCTCATTCCCTGACATGTACTTTAGGTTCCAAAAGTCCAAATATACAAAAATGACTTTTGCGGTGTAAGGCTTTTGATGAAGCATTAAACCCCCCCATGTAAAAATGAGTGTCCTTCGGATGAGGCATTAAACAGGCCTCCTGACTTTCTGTGGTAATTAATTCCCTACCTTTATGATGAATTTCACCTCACTTATGGAGGTGGTAGCGCAATCTGCCAGCCTTATAGAGCCTGTCAGGATGCGCTACCTTTGTGAAAAAATAGTCTGGCCAGCAGGGGGTGCTCTTTCCCTGTCATGTAACTATGGGATCAAAAGCCTTAATACAACGAGGCAGATTCTGGGCCTTGAAAAGGAGCAAATGTTTTTATGAAACCTTAATCCGGCCCTTGTAAAAAGAAACATCTTTCGGATGAGGCAATAAACTTGCCTCCTGACCTTTAGTGGTCATGAATTCCCTACCTTAATGATGAACTTGACCTCATTTATGGAGGTGGTAGCGCAATCTGCCGGCCTTATAGAGCCTGGCAGGATGCGCTACCCCTCTATCAGGACAGTTTCATTCAACCCAAAAAGAACAAGTTCAACTGTTGTTTGCAGTAGTCAGATACTGGTTACTTTCTAAAGCTAAGCAGGCCCAAGCCTGCTCTGTGCACGGGTGGGAGACCCTTTTTGGAAAACTAGCTTCCTGCGGGAGATAGTTTTAGTCCAGCCAGCAGGGGTTGCTCATTCCCTGACATGTACTTTAGGTTCCAAAAGTCCAAATATACAAAAATGATTTCTGCGGTGTAAGGTTTTTGATGAGGCATTAAACCCCTCCATGTAAAAATAAGTGTCCTTCGGATGAGGCATTAAACAGGCCTCCTGACTTTCTGTGGTCATTAATTCCCTACCTTAATGATGAATTTGACATCATTTATGGAGGTGGTAGCGCAATCTGCCGGCCTTATAGAGCCTCCAGGATGCGCTACCTTTGTGAAAAACTAGTCTGGCCAGCAGGGGGGGCTCTTTCCCTGACATGTACCTATGGGATCAAACGTCCTAATACAACGAGGCAGATTCCAGGCCGTGAAAAGGAGCAAATGTTCTTATGAAACCTTAATCCGGCACCTGTAAAAAGGAATGTCCTTCGCATGAGGCATTAAACTGGCCTCCTGACTTTCTGTGGTCATTAATTCCCTACCTTAATGATGAACTTGACCTCATTTATGGAGGTGGTAGCGCAATCTGCCGGCCTTATAGAGCCTGGCAGGATGCGCTACCCCTCTATCAGAACAGTTTCATTCAACCCAAAAAGAACAAGTTCAACTGTTGTTTGCAGTAGTCAGATACTGGTTACTTTCTAAAGCTAAGCAGGCCCAAGCCTGCTCTGTGCACGGGTGGGAGACCCTTTTTGGAAAACTAGCTTCCTGCGGGAGATAGTTTTAGTCCAGCCAGCAGGGGTTGCTCATTCCCTGACATGTACTTTAGGTTCCAAAAGTCCAAATATACAAAAATGATTTCTGTGGTGTAAGTTTTTTGATGAGGCATTAAACCCCTCCATGTAAAAATAAGTGTCCTTCGGATGAGGCATTAAACAGGCCTCCTGACTTTCTGTGGTCATTAATTCCCTACCTTAATGATGAATTTGACCTCATTTATGGAGGTGGTAGCGCAATCTGCCGGCCTTATAGAGCCTCCAGGATGCGCTACCTTTGTGAAAAACTAGTCTGGCCAGCAGGGGGGGCTCTTTCCCTGACATGTACCTATGGGATCAAACGTCCTAATACAACGAGGCAGATTCCAGGCCGTGAAAAGGAGCAAATGTTCTTATGAAACCTTAATCCGGCACCTGTAAAAAGGAATGTCCTTCGCATGAGGCATTAAACTGGCCTCCTGACTTTCTGTGGTCATTAATTCCCTACCTTAATGATGAATTTGACCTCATTTATGGTGGTGGTAGCACATTCCGCTGACCTGATTGAACCTGTCAGGATGCGCTACCCCTCTATCAGAGCAGCTTCATTCAAACACAGAGAACAAGATCATCTGTTGCTTGCAGTAGTCAAATTCTGGTTACTGTCTAAAGCTAAGCAGGCTCAAGCCTGTTCTGTGCATGGATGGGAGACCCTTTGTGGAAAATTAGCTTCCTGCGGGAGGTAGTTTTAGTCCAGCCAGCAGGGGTTGCTCATTCCCTGACATGTACTTTAGGTTCCAAAAGTCCAAATATACAAAAATGACTTCTGCGGTGTAAGGCTTTTGATGAAGCATTAAACCGCCCCATGTAAAAATGAGTGTCCTTCGGATGAGGCATTAAACAGGCCTCCTGACTTTCTGTGGTCATTAATTCCCTACCTTAATGATGAATTTGACCTCATTTATGGAGGTGGTAGCGCAATCTGCCGGCCTTATAGAGCCTGTCAGGATGCGCTACCTTTGTGAAAAAATAGTCTGGCCAGCAGGGGGTGCTCTTTCTCTGTCATGTACTTATGGGATCAAAAGCCCTAATACAACGAGGCAGAGTCTGGGCCTTGAAAAGGAGCAAATGTTTTTATGAAACCTTAATCCGGCCCTTGTAAAAAGAAACATCTTTCGGATGAGGCAAAAAACTGGCCTCCTGACCTTTAGTGGTCATGAATTCCCCTCCTTAATGATGAATTTGACCTCATTTATGGATGTGGTAGCGCATTCCGCCGGCCTTATAGAGCATGGCAGGATGCGCTACCTTTGTGCAAAAACTAGTCTGGCCAGCAGGGGGGCTCTTTCCCTGATATGTACTTATGGGTAAAAAAGTCCTAATTCAACGAGGCAGATTCCAGGCCGTGAAAAGGAGCAAATGTTTTTATGAAACCTTAATCCGGCACCTGTAAAAATAAGTGTCCTTCGCATGAGGCATTAAACTGGCCTCCTGACTTTCTGTGGTCATTAATTCCCTACCTTAATGATGAATTTGACCTCATTTATGGAGGTGGTAGCGCAATCTGCCGGCCTTATAGAGCCTCCAGGATGCGCTACCTTTGTGAAAAACTAGTCTGGCCAGCAGGGGGGGCTCTTTCCCTGACATGTACCTATGGGATCAAACGTCCTAAAACAACGAGGCAGATTCCAGGCCGTGAAAAGGAGCAAATGTTCTTATGAAACCTTAATCCGGCACCTGTAAAAAGGAATGTCCTTCGCATGAGGCATTAAACTGGCCTCCTGCCTTTCTGTGGTCATTAATTCCCTACCTTAATGATGAATTTGACCTCATTTATGGAGGTGGTAGCACATTCCGCTGACCTGATTGAACCTGTCAGGATGCGCTACCCCTCTATCAGAGCAGCTTCATTTAAACACAAAGAACAAGTTCATCTGTTGCTTGCAGTAGTCATATTCTGGTTACTCTCTAAAGCTTAGCAGGCTCAAGCCTGTTCTGTGCATGGATGGGAGACCCTTTGTGGAAAATTAGCTTCCTGCGGGAGGTAGTTTTAGTCCAGCCAGCAGGGGTTGCTCATTCCCTGACATGTACTTTAGGTTCCAAAAGTCCAAATATACAAAAATGACTTTTGCGGTGTAAGGCTTTTGATGAAGCATTAAACCCCCCCATGTAAAAATGAGTGTCCTTCGGATGAGGCATTAAACAGGCCTCCTGACTTTCTGTGGTAATTAATTCCCTACCTTTATGATGAATTTCACCTCACTTATGGAGGTGGTAGCGCAATCTGCCAGCCTTATAGAGCCTGTCAGGATGCGCTACCTTTGTGAAAAAATAGTCTGGCCAGCAGGGGGTGCTCTTTCCCTGTCATGTAACTATGGGATCAAAAGCCTTAATACAATGAGGCAGATTCTGGGCCTTGAAAAGGAGCAAATGTTTTTATGAAACCTTAATCCGGCCCTTGTAAAAAGAAACATCTTTCGGATGAGGCAATAAACTTGCCTCCTGACCTTTAGTGGTCATGAATTCCCCTCCTTGATGATGAATTTGACCTCATTTATGGAGGTGGTAGCGCATTCCGCCGGCTTTATAGAGCATGGCAGGATGCGCTACCTTTGTGCAAAAACTAGTCTGGCCAGCAGGGGGGCTCTTTCCCTGATATGTACTTATGGGTAAAATAGTCCTAATTCAACGAGGCAGATTCCAGGCCGTGAAAAGGAGCAAATGTTTTTATGAAACCTTAATCCGGCACCTGTAAAAAGGAGTGTCCTTCGCATGAGGCATTAAACTGGCCTCCTGACTTTCTGTGGTCATTAATTGCCTACCTTAATGATGAATTTGACCTCATGTATGTAGGTGGTAGCACATTCCGCTGACCTGATGGAACCTGTCAGGATGCGCTACCCCTCTATCAGAGCAGTTTCATTCAACCCAACAAAACAAGTTCAAATGTTGTTTGCAGTAGTCAGATTCTATTTGCTCTCTAAAGCTAAGCAGGCCCAAGCCTGCTCTGTGTATGGATGGGAGACCCTTTGTGGAAAACTAGCTTCCTGTGGGAGATGGTTTTAGTCCAGCCAGCAGGAGTTGCTCATTCCCTGACATGTACTTTAGGTTCCAAAAGTCCAAATATACAAAAATGATTTCTGCGGTGTAAGGTTTTTGATGAAGCATTAAACCGCCCCAAGTAAAAATGAGTGTCCTTCGGATTAGGCATTAAACAGGCCTCCTGACTTTCTGTGGTCATTAATTTCCTACCTTAATGATGAATTTGACCTCATTTATGGAGGGGGTAGCGCAATCTGCCGGCCTTATAGAGCCTCCAGGATGCGCTACCTTTGTGAAAAACTAGTCTGGCCAGCAGGGGGGGCTCTTTCCCTGACATGTACCTATGGGATCAAATGTCCTAATACAACGAGGCAGATTCCAGGCCGTGAAAAGGAGCAAATGTTCTTATGAAACCTTAATCCGGCACCTGTAAAAAGGAATGTCCTCCGCATGAGGCATTAAACTGGCCTCCTGACTTTCTGTGGTCATGAATTCCCCTCCTTAATGATGAATTTGACCTCATTTATGGAGGTGGTAGCGCATTCCGCCGGCCTTATAGAGCATGGCAGGATGCGCTACCTTTGTGAAAAACTAGTCTGGCCAGCAGGGGGGGCTCTTTCCCTGATATGTACTTATGGGTAAAAAAGTCCTAATTCAACGAGGCAGTTTCCAGGCCGTGAAAAGGAGCAAATGTTTTTATGAAACCTTAATCCGGCACCTGTAAAAAGGAGTGTCCTTCGCATGAGGCATTAAACTGGCCTCCTGACTTTCTGTGGTCATTAATTCCCTACCTTTTTGATGAATTTGACCTCATTTATGGAGGTGGTAGCGCAATCTGCCGGACTTATAGAGCCTGGCAGGATGCGCTACCCCTCTATCAGAGCAGTTTCATTCAACCCAAAAGGAACAAGTTCAACTGTTGTTTGCAGTAGTCAGATACTGGTTACTCTCTAAAGCTAAGCAGGCCCAAGCCTGCTCTGTGCACGGGTGGGAGACCCTTTTTGGAAAACTAGCTTCCTTCGGGAGATAGTTTTAGTCCAGCCAGCAGGGGTTGCTCATTCCCTGACATGTACTTTAGGTTCCAAAAGTCCAAATATACAAAAATGATTTCTGCGGTGTAAGGTTTTTGATGAGGCATTAAACCCCTCCATGTAAAAATAAGTGTCCTTCGGATGAGGCATTAAACAGGCCTCCTGACTTTCTGTGGTCATTAATTCCCTACCTTAATGATGAATTTGACATCATTTATGGAGGTGGTAGCGCAATCTGCCGGCCTTATAGAGCCTCCAGGATGCGCTACCTTTGTGAAAAACTAGTCTGGCCAGCAGGGGGGGCTCTTTCCCTGACATGTACCTATGGGATCAAACGTCCTAATACAACGAGGCAGATTCCAGGCCGTGAAAAGGAGCAAATGTTCTTATGAAACCTTAATCCGGCACCTGTAAAAAGGAATGTCCTTCGCATGAGGCATTAAACTGGCCTCCTGACTTTCTGTGGTCATTAATTCCCTACCTTAATGATGAACTTGACCTCATTTATGGAGGTGGTAGCGCAATCTGCCGGCCTTATAGAGCCTGGCAGGATGCGCTACCCCTCTATCAGAACAGTTTCATTCAACCCAAAAAGAACAAGTTCAACTGTTGTTTGCAGTAGTCAGATACTGGTTACTTTCTAAAGCTAAGCAGGCCCAAGCCTGCTCTGTGCACGGGTGGGAGACCCTTTTTGGAAAACTAGCTTCCTGCGGGAGATAGTTTTAGTCCAGCCAGCAGGGGTTGCTCATTCCCTGACATGTACTTTAGGTTCCAAAAGTCCAAATATACAAAAATGATTTCTGTGGTGTAAGTTTTTTGATGAGGCATTAAACCCCTCCATGTAAAAATAAGTGTCCTTCGGATGAGGCATTAAACAGGCCTCCTGACTTTCTGTGGTCATTAATTCCCTACCTTAATGATGAATTTGACCTCATTTATGGAGGTGGTAGCGCAATCTGCCGGCCTTATAGAGCCTCCAGGATGCGCTACCTTTGTGAAAAACTAGTCTGGCCAGCAGGGGGGGCTCTTTCCCTGACATGTACCTATGGGATCAAACGTCCTAATACAACGAGGCAGATTCCAGGCCGTGAAAAGGAGCAAATGTTCTTATGAAACCTTAATCCGGCACCTGTAAAAAGGAATGTCCTTCGCATGAGGCATTAAACTGGCCTCCTGACTTTCTGTGGTCATTAATTCCCTACCTTAATGATGAATTTGACCTCATTTATGGTGGTGGTAGCACATTCCGCTGACCTGATTGAACCTGTCAGGATGCGCTACCCCTCTATCAGAGCAGCTTCATTCAAACACAGAGAACAAGATCATCTGTTGCTTGCAGTAGTCAAATTCTGGTTACTGTCTAAAGCTAAGCAGGCTCAAGCCTGTTCTGTGCATGGATGGGAGACCCTTTGTGGAAAATTAGCTTCCTGCGGGAGGTAGTTTTAGTCCAGCCAGCAGGGGTTGCTCATTCCCTGACATGTACTTTAGGTTCCAAAAGTCCAAATATACAAAAATGACTTCTGCGGTGTAAGGCTTTTGATGAAGCATTAAACCGCCCCATGTAAAAATGAGTGTCCTTCGGATGAGGCATTAAACAGGCCTCCTGACTTTCTGTGGTCATTAATTCCCTACCTTAATGATGAATTTGACCTCATTTATGGAGGTGGTAGCGCAATCTGCCGGCCTTATAGAGCCTGTCAGGATGCGCTACCTTTGTGAAAAAATAGTCTGGCCAGCAGGGGGTGCTCTTTCTCTGTCATGTACTTATGGGATCAAAAGCCCTAATACAACGAGGCAGAGTCTGGGCCTTGAAAAGGAGCAAATGTTTTTATGAAACCTTAATCCGGCCCTTGTAAAAAGAAACATCTTTCGGATGAGGCAAAAAACTGGCCTCCTGACCTTTAGTGGTCATGAATTCCCCTCCTTAATGATGAATTTGACCTCATTTATGGATGTGGTAGCGCATTCCGCCGGCCTTATAGAGCATGGCAGGATGCGCTACCTTTGTGCAAAAACTAGTCTGGCCAGCAGGGGGGCTCTTTCCCTGATATGTACTTATGGGTAAAAAAGTCCTAATTCAACGAGGCAGATTCCAGGCCGTGAAAAGGAGCAAATGTTTTTATGAAACCTTAATCCGGCACCTGTAAAAATAAGTGTCCTTCGCATGAGGCATTAAACTGGCCTCCTGACTTTCTGTGGTCATTAATTCCCTACCTTAATGATGAATTTGACCTCATTTATGGAGGTGGTAGCGCAATCTGCCGGCCTTATAGAGCCTCCAGGATGCGCTACCTTTGTGAAAAACTAGTCTGGCCAGCAGGGGGGGCTCTTTCCCTGACATGTACCTATGGGATCAAACGTCCTAAAACAACGAGGCAGATTCCAGGCCGTGAAAAGGAGCAAATGTTCTTATGAAACCTTAATCCGGCACCTGTAAAAAGGAATGTCCTTCGCATGAGGCATTAAACTGGCCTCCTGCCTTTCTGTGGTCATTAATTCCCTACCTTAATGATGAATTTGACCTCATTTATGGAGGTGGTAGCACATTCCGCTGACCTGATTGAACCTGTCAGGATGCGCTACCCCTCTATCAGAGCAGCTTCATTTAAACACAAAGAACAAGTTCATCTGTTGCTTGCAGTAGTCATATTCTGGTTACTCTCTAAAGCTTAGCAGGCTCAAGCCTGTTCTGTGCATGGATGGGAGACCCTTTGTGGAAAATTAGCTTCCTGCGGGAGGTAGTTTTAGTCCAGCCAGCAGGGGTTGCTCATTCCCTGACATGTACTTTAGGTTCCAAAAGTCCAAATATACAAAAATGACTTTTGCGGTGTAAGGCTTTTGATGAAGCATTAAACCCCCCCATGTAAAAATGAGTGTCCTTCGGATGAGGCATTAAACAGGCCTCCTGACTTTCTGTGGTAATTAATTCCCTACCTTTATGATGAATTTCACCTCACTTATGGAGGTGGTAGCGCAATCTGCCAGCCTTATAGAGCCTGTCAGGATGCGCTACCTTTGTGAAAAAATAGTCTGGCCAGCAGGGGGTGCTCTTTCCCTGTCATGTAACTATGGGATCAAAAGCCTTAATACAACGAGGCAGATTCTGGGCCTTGAAAAGGAGCAAATGTTTTTATGAAACCTTAATCCGGCCCTTGTAAAAAGAAACATCTTTCGGATGAGGCAATAAACTTGCCTCCTGACCTTTAGTGGTCATGAATTCCCCTCCTTGATGATGAATTTGACCTCATTTATGGAGGTGGTAGCGCATTCCGCCGGCTTTATAGAGCATGGCAGGATGCGCTACCTTTGTGCAAAAACTAGTCTGGCCAGCAGGGGGGCTCTTTCCCTGATATGTACTTATGGGTAAAATAGTCCTAATTCAACGAGGCAGATTCCAGGCCGTGAAAAGGAGCAAATGTTTTTATGAAACCTTAATCCGGCACCTGTAAAAAGGAGTGTCCTTCGCATGAGGCATTAAACTGGCCTCCTGACTTTCTGTGGTCATTAATTGCCTACCTTAATGATGAATTTGACCTCATGTATGTAGGTGGTAGCACATTCCGCTGACCTGATGGAACCTGTCAGGATGCGCTACACCTCTATCAGAGCAGTTTCATTCAACCAAACAAAACAAGTTCAAATGTTGTTTGCAGTAGTCAGATTCTATTTGCTCTCTAAAGCTAAGCAGGCCCAAGCCTGCTCTGTGCATGGATGGGAGACCCTTTGTGGAAAACTAGCTTCCTGTGGGAGATGGTTTTAGTCCAGCCAGCAGGAGTTGCTCATTCCCTGACATGTACTTTAGGTTCCAAAAGTCCAAATATACAAAAATGATTTCTGCGGTGTAAGGTTTTTGATGAAGCATTAAACCGCCCCAAGTAAAAATGAGTGTCCTTCGGATTAGACATTAAACTGGCCTCCTGACTTTCTGTGGTCATTAATTCCCTACCTAATGATGAATTTGACCTCATTTATGGAGGTGGTAGCGCAATCTGCCGGCCTTATAGAGCCTCCAGGATGCGCTACCTTTGTGAAAAACTAGCCTGGCCAGCAGGGGGGGCTCTTTCCCTGACATGTACCTATGGGATCAAACGTCCTAAAACAACGAGGCAGATTCCAGGCCGTGAAAAGGAGCAAATGTTCTTATGAAACCTTAATCCGGCACCTGTAAAAAGGAATGTCCTTCGCATGAGGCATTAAACTGGCCTCCTGCCTTTCTGTGGTCATTAATTCCCTACCTTAATGATGAATTTGACCTCATTTATGGAGGTGGTAGCACATTCCGCTGACCTGATTGAACCTGTCAGGATGCGCTACCCCTCTATCAGAGCAGCTTCATTTAAACACAAAGAACAAGTTCATCTGTTGCTTGCAGTAGTCATATTCTGGTTACTCTCTAAAGCTTAGCAGGCTCAAGCCTGTTCTGTGCATGGATGGGAGACCCTTTGTGGAAAATTAGCTTCCTGCGGGAGGTAGTTTTAGTCCAGCCAGCAGGGGTTGCTCATTCCCTGACATGTACTTTAGGTTCCAAAAGTCCAAATATACAAAAATGACTTTTGCGGTGTAAGGCTTTTGATGAAGCATTAAACCCCCCCATGTAAAAATGAGTGTCCTTCGGATGAGGCATTAAACAGGCCTCCTGACTTTCTGTGGTAATTAATTCCCTACCTTTATGATGAATTTCACCTCACTTATGGAGGTGGTAGCGCAATCTGCCAGCCTTATAGAGCCTGTCAGGATGCGCTACCTTTGTGAAAAAATAGTCTGGCCAGCAGGGGGTGCTCTTTCCCTGTCATGTAACTATGGGATCAAAAGCCTTAATACAACGAGGCAGATTCTGGGCCTTGAAAAGGAGCAAATGTTTTTATGAAACCTTAATCCGGCCCTTGTAAAAAGAAACATCTTTCGGATGAGGCAATAAACTTGCCTCCTGACCTTTAGTGGTCATGAATTCCCCTCCTTAATGATGAATTTGACCTCATTTATGGAGGTGGTAGCGCATTCCGCCGGCTTTATAGGGCATGGCAGGATGCGCTACCTTTGTGCAAAAACTAGTCTGGCCAGCAGGGGGGCTCTTTCCCTGATATGTACTTATGGGTAAAATAGTCCTAATTCAACGAGGCAGATTCCAGGCCGTGAAAAGGAGCAAATGTTTTTATGAAACCTTAATCCGGCACCTGTAAAAAGGAGTGTCCTTCGCATGAGGCATTAAACTGGCCTCCTGACTTTCTGTGGTCATTAATTGCCTACCTTAATGATGAATTTGACCTCATGTATGTAGGTGGTAGCACATTCCGCTGACCTGATGGAACCTGTCAGGATGCGCTACCCCTCTATCAGAGCAGTTTCATTCAACCAAACAAAACAAGTTCAAATGTTGTTTGCAGTAGTCAGATTCTATTTGCTCTCTAAAGCTAAGCAGGCCCAAGCCTGCTCTGTGCATGGATGGGAGACCCTTTGTGGAAAACTAGCTTCCTGTGGGAGATGGTTTTAGTCCAGCCAGCAGGAGTTGCTCATTCCCTGACATGTACTTTAGGTTCCAAAAGTCCAAATATACAAAAATGATTTCTGCGGTGTAAGGTTTTTGATGAAGCATTAAACCGCCCCAAGTAAAAATGAGTGTCCTTCGGATTAGGCATTAAACAGGCCTCCTGACTTTCTGTGGTCATTAATTTCCTACCTTAATGATGAATTTGACCTCATTTATGGAGGTGGTAGCGCAATCTGCCGGCCTTATAGAGCCTCCAGGATGCGCTACCTTTGTGAAAAACTAGTCTGGCCAGCAGGGGGGGCTCATTCCCTGACATGTACCTATGGGATCAAATGTCCTAATACAACGAGGCAGATTCCAGGCCGTGAAAAGGAGCAAATGTTCTTATGAAACCTTAATCCGGCACCTGTAAAAAGGAATGTCCTCCGCATGAGGCATTAAACTGGCCTCCTGACTTTCTGTGGTCATGAATTCCCCTCCTTAATGATGAATTTGACCTCATTTATGGAGGTGGTAGCGCATTCCGCCGGCCTTATAGAGCATGGCAGGATGCGCTACCTTTGTGAAAAACTAGTCTGGCCAGCAGGGGGGGCTCTTTCCCTGATATGTACTTATGGGTAAAAAAGTCCTAATTCAACGAGGCAGATTCCAGGCCGTGAAAAGGAGCAAATGTTTTTATGAAACCTTAATCCGGCACCTGTAAAAAGGAGTGTCCTTCGCATGAGGCATTAAACTGGCCTCCTGACTTTCTGTGGTCATTAATTCCCTACCTTTTTGATGAATTTGACCTCATTTATGGAGGTGGTAGCGCAATCTGCCGGACTTATAGAGCCTGGCAGGATGCGCTACCCCTCTATCAGAGCAGTTTCATTCAACCCAAAAGGAACAAGTTCAACTGTTGTTTGCAGTAGTCAGATACTGGTTACTCTCTAAAGCTAAGCAGGCCCAAGCCTGCTCTGTGCACGGGTGGGAGACCCTTTTTGGAAAACTAGCTTCCTGCGGGAGATAGTTTTAGTCCAGCCAGCAGGGGTTGCTCATTCCCTGACATGTACTTTAGGTTCCAAAAGTCCAAATATACAAAAATGATTTCTGCGGTGTAAGGTTTTTGATGAGGCATTAAACCCCTCCATGTAAAAATAAGTGTCCTTCGGATGAGGCATTAAACAGGCCTCCTGACTTTCTGTGGTCATTAATTCCCTACCTTAATGATGAATTTGACCTCATTTATGGAGGTGGTAGCGCAATCTGCCGGCCTTATAGAGCCTCCAGGATGCGCTACCTTTGTGAAAAACTAGTCTGGCCAGCAGGGGGGGCTCTTTCCCTGACATGTACCTATGGGATCAATTGTCCTAATACAACGAGGCAGATTCCAGGCCGTGAAAAGGAGCAAATGTTCTTATGAAACCTTAATCCGGCACCTGTAAAAAGGAATGTCCTTTGCATGAGGCATTAAACTGGCCTCCTGACTTTCTGTGGTCATTAATTCCCTACCTTAATGATGAACTTGACCTCATTTATGGAGGTGGTAGCGCAATCTGCCGGCCTTATAGAGCCTGGCAGGATGCGCTACCCCTCTATCAGAACAGTTTCATTCAACCCAAAAAGAACAAGTTCAACTGTTGTTTGCAGTAGTCAGATACTGGTTACTTTCTAAAGCTAAGCAGGCCCAAGCCTGCTCTGTGCACGGGTGGGAGACCCTTTTTGGAAAACTAGCTTCCTGCGGGAGATAGTTTTAGTCCAGCCAGCAGGGGTTGCTCATTCCCTGACATGTACTTTAGGTTCCAAAAGTCCAAATATACAAAAATGATTTCTGTGGTGTAAGGTTTTTGATGAGGCATTAAACCCCTCCATGTAAAAATAAGTGTCCTTCGGATGAGGCATTAAACAGGCCTCCTGACTTTCTGTGGTCATTAATTCCCTACCTTAATGATGAATTTGACCTCATTTATGGAGGTGGTAGCGCAATCTGCCGGCCTTATAGAGCCTCCAGGATGCGCTACCTTTGTGAAAAACTAGTCTGGCCAGCAGGGGGGGCTCTTTCCCTGACATGTACCTATGGGATCAAACGTCCTAATACAACGAGGCAGATTCCAGGCCGTGAAAAGGAGCAAATGTTCTTATGAAACCTTAATCCGGCACCTGTAAAAAGGAATGTCCTTCGCATGAGGCATTAAACTGGCCTCCTGACTTTCTGTGGTCATTAATTCCCTACCTTAATGATGAATTTGACCTCATTTATGGTGGTGGTAGCACATTCCGCTGACCTGATTGAACCTGTCAGGATGCGCTACCCCTCTATCAGAGCAGCTTCATTCAAACACAGAGAACAAGATCATCTGTTGCTTGCAGTAGTCAAATTCTGGTTACTGTCTAAAGCTAAGCAGGCTCAAGCCTGTTCTGTGCATGGATGGGAGACCCTTTGTGGAAAATTAGCTTCCTGCGGGAGGTAGTTTTAGTCCAGCCAGCAGGGGTTGCTCATTCCCTGACATGTACTTTAGGTTCCAAAAGTCCAAATATACAAAAATGACTTCTGCGGTGTAAGGCTTTTGATGAAGCATTAAACCGCCCCATGTAAAAATGAGTGTCCTTCGGATGAGGCATTAAACAGGCCTCCTGACTTTCTGTGGTCATTAATTCCCTACCTTAATGATGAATTTGACCTCATTTATGGAGGTGGTAGCGCAATCTGCCGGCCTTATAGAGCCTGTCAGGATGCGCTACCTTTGTGAAAAAATAGTCTGGCCAGCAGGGGGTGCTCTTTCTCTGTCATGTACCTATGGGATCAAAAGCCCTAATACAACGAGGCAGAGTCTGGGCCTTGAAAAGGAGCAAATGTTTTTATGAAACCTTAATCCGGCCCTTGTAAAAAGAAACATCTTTCGGATGAGGCAAAAAACTGGCCTCCTGACTTTCTGTGGTCATTAATTCCCTACCTTAATGATGAATTTGACCTCATTTATGGAGGTGGTAGCGCAATCTGCCGGCCTTATAGAGCCTCCAGGATGCGCTACCTTTGTGAAAAACTAGTCTGGCCAGCAGGGGGGGCTCTTTCCCTGACATGTACCTATGGGATCAAACGTCCTAAAACAACGAGGCAGATTCCAGGCCGTGAAAAGGAGCAAATGTTCTTATGAAACCTTAATCCGGCACCTGTAAAAAGGAATGTCCTTCGCATGAGGCATTAAACTGGCCTCCTGCCTTTCTGTGGTCATTAATTCCCTACCTTAATGATGAATTTGACCTCATTTATGGAGGTGGTAGCACATTCCGCTGACCTGATTGAACCTGTCAGGATGCGCTACCCCTCTATCAGAGCAGCTTCATTTAAACACAAAGAACAAGTTCATCTGTTGCTTGCAGTAGTCATATTCTGGTTACTCTCTAAAGCTTAGCAGGCTCAAGCCTGTTCTGTGCATGGATGGGAGACCCTTTGTGGAAAATTAGCTTCCTGCGGGAGGTAGTTTTAGTCCAGCCAGCAGGGGTTGCTCATTCCCTGACATGTACTTTAGGTTCCAAAAGTCCAAATATACAAAAATGACTTTTGCGGTGTAAGGCTTTTGATGAAGCATTAAACCCCCCCATGTAAAAATGAGTGTCCTTCGGATGAGGCATTAAACAGGCCTCCTGACTTTCTGTGGTAATTAATTCCCTACCTTTATGATGAATTTCACCTCACTTATGGAGGTGGTAGCGCAATCTGCCAGCCTTATAGAGCCTGTCAGGATGCGCTACCTTTGTGAAAAAATAGTCTGGCCAGCAGGGGGTGCTCTTTCCCTGTCATGTAACTATGGGATCAAAAGCCTTAATACAACGAGGCAGATTCTGGGCCTTGAAAAGGAGCAAATGTTTTTATGAAACCTTAATCCGGCCCTTGTAAAAAGAAACATCTTTCGGATGAGGCAATAAACTTGCCTCCTGACCTTTAGTGGTCATGAATTCCCCTCCTTGATGATGAATTTGACCTCATTTATGGAGGTGGTAGCGCATTCCGCCGGCTTTATAGAGCATGGCAGGATGCGCTACCTTTGTGCAAAAACTAGTCTGGCCAGCAGGGGGGCTCTTTCCCTGATATGTACTTATGGGTAAAATAGTCCTAATTCAACGAGGCAGATTCCAGGCCGTGAAAAGGAGCAAATGTTTTTATGAAACCTTAATCCGGCACCTGTAAAAAGGAGTGTCCTTCGCATGAGGCATTAAACTGGCCTCCTGACTTTCTGTGGTCATTAATTGCCTACCTTAATGATGAATTTGACCTCATGTATGTAGGTGGTAGCACATTCCGCTGACCTGATGGAACCTGTCAGGATGCGCTACACCTCTATCAGAGCAGTTTCATTCAACCAAACAAAACAAGTTCAAATGTTGTTTGCAGTAGTCAGATTCTATTTGCTCTCTAAAGCTAAGCAGGCCCAAGCCTGCTCTGTGCATGGATGGGAGACCCTTTGTGGAAAACTAGCTTCCTGTGGGAGATGGTTTTAGTCCAGCCAGCAGGAGTTGCTCATTCCCTGACATGTACTTTAGGTTCCAAAAGTCCAAATATACAAAAATGATTTCTGCGGTGTAAGGTTTTTGATGAAGCATTAAACCGCCCCAAGTAAAAATGAGTGTCCTTCGGATTAGACATTAAACTGGCCTCCTGACTTTCTGTGGTCATTAATTCCCTACCTAATGATGAATTTGACCTCATTTATGGAGGTGGTAGCGCAATCTGCCGGCCTTATAGAGCCTCCAGGATGCGCTACCTTTGTGAAAAACTAGCCTGGCCAGCAGGGGGGGCTCTTTCCCTGACATGTACCTATGGGATCAAACGTCCTAAAACAACGAGGCAGATTCCAGGCCGTGAAAAGGAGCAAATGTTCTTATGAAACCTTAATCCGGCACCTGTAAAAAGGAATGTCCTTCGCATGAGGCATTAAACTGGCCTCCTGCCTTTCTGTGGTCATTAATTCCCTACCTTAATGATGAATTTGACCTCATTTATGGAGGTGGTAGCACATTCCGCTGACCTGATTGAACCTGTCAGGATGCGCTACCCCTCTATCAGAGCAGCTTCATTTAAACACAAAGAACAAGTTCATCTGTTGCTTGCAGTAGTCATATTCTGGTTACTCTCTAAAGCTTAGCAGGCTCAAGCCTGTTCTGTGCATGGATGGGAGACCCTTTGTGGAAAATTAGCTTCCTGCGGGAGGTAGTTTTAGTCCAGCCAGCAGGGGTTGCTCATTCCCTGACATGTACTTTAGGTTCCAAAAGTCCAAATATACAAAAATGACTTTTGCGGTGTAAGGCTTTTGATGAAGCATTAAACCCCCCCATGTAAAAATGAGTGTCCTTCGGATGAGGCATTAAACAGGCCTCCTGACTTTCTGTGGTAATTAATTCCCTACCTTTATGATGAATTTCACCTCACTTATGGAGGTGGTAGCGCAATCTGCCAGCCTTATAGAGCCTGTCAGGATGCGCTACCTTTGTGAAAAAATAGTCTGGCCAGCAGGGGGTGCTCTTTCCCTGTCATGTAACTATGGGATCAAAAGCCTTAATACAACGAGGCAGATTCTGGGCCTTGAAAAGGAGCAAATGTTTTTATGAAACCTTAATCCGGCCCTTGTAAAAAGAAACATCTTTCGGATGAGGCAATAAACTTGCCTCCTGACCTTTAGTGGTCATGAATTCCCCTCCTTAATGATGAATTTGACCTCATTTATGGAGGTGGTAGCGCATTCCGCCGGCTTTATAGGGCATGGCAGGATGCGCTACCTTTGTGCAAAAACTAGTCTGGCCAGCAGGGGGGCTCTTTCCCTGATATGTACTTATGGGTAAAATAGTCCTAATTCAACGAGGCAGATTCCAGGCCGTGAAAAGGAGCAAATGTTTTTATGAAACCTTAATCCGGCACCTGTAAAAAGGAGTGTCCTTCGCATGAGGCATTAAACTGGCCTCCTGACTTTCTGTGGTCATTAATTGCCTACCTTAATGATGAATTTGACCTCATGTATGTAGGTGGTAGCACATTCCGCTGACCTGATGGAACCTGTCAGGATGCGCTACCCCTCTATCAGAGCAGTTTCATTCAACCAAACAAAACAAGTTCAAATGTTGTTTGCAGTAGTCAGATTCTATTTGCTCTCTAAAGCTAAGCAGGCCCAAGCCTGCTCTGTGCATGGATGGGAGACCCTTTGTGGAAAACTAGCTTCCTGTGGGAGATGGTTTTAGTCCAGCCAGCAGGAGTTGCTCATTCCCTGACATGTACTTTAGGTTCCAAAAGTCCAAATATACAAAAATGATTTCTGCGGTGTAAGGTTTTTGATGAAGCATTAAACCGCCCCAAGTAAAAATGAGTGTCCTTCGGATTAGGCATTAAACAGGCCTCCTGACTTTCTGTGGTCATTAATTTCCTACCTTAATGATGAATTTGACCTCATTTATGGAGGTGGTAGCGCAATCTGCCGGCCTTATAGAGCCTCCAGGATGCGCTACCTTTGTGAAAAACTAGTCTGGCCAGCAGGGGGGGCTCATTCCCTGACATGTACCTATGGGATCAAATGTCCTAATACAACGAGGCAGATTCCAGGCCGTGAAAAGGAGCAAATGTTCTTATGAAACCTTAATCCGGCACCTGTAAAAAGGAATGTCCTCCGCATGAGGCATTAAACTGGCCTCCTGACTTTCTGTGGTCATGAATTCCCCTCCTTAATGATGAATTTGACCTCATTTATGGAGGTGGTAGCGCATTCCGCCGGCCTTATAGAGCATGGCAGGATGCGCTACCTTTGTGAAAAACTAGTCTGGCCAGCAGGGGGGGCTCTTTCCCTGATATGTACTTATGGGTAAAAAAGTCCTAATTCAACGAGGCAGATTCCAGGCCGTGAAAAGGAGCAAATGTTTTTATGAAACCTTAATCCGGCACCTGTAAAAAGGAGTGTCCTTCGCATGAGGCATTAAACTGGCCTCCTGACTTTCTGTGGTCATTAATTCCCTACCTTTTTGATGAATTTGACCTCATTTATGGAGGTGGTAGCGCAATCTGCCGGACTTATAGAGCCTGGCAGGATGCGCTACCCCTCTATCAGAGCAGTTTCATTCAACCCAAAAGGAACAAGTTCAACTGTTGTTTGCAGTAGTCAGATACTGGTTACTCTCTAAAGCTAAGCAGGCCCAAGCCTGCTCTGTGCACGGGTGGGAGACCCTTTTTGGAAAACTAGCTTCCTGCGGGAGATAGTTTTAGTCCAGCCAGCAGGGGTTGCTCATTCCCTGACATGTACTTTAGGTTCCAAAAGTCCAAATATACAAAAATGATTTCTGCGGTGTAAGGTTTTTGATGAGGCATTAAACCCCTCCATGTAAAAATAAGTGTCCTTCGGATGAGGCATTAAACAGGCCTCCTGACTTTCTGTGGTCATTAATTCCCTACCTTAATGATGAATTTGACCTCATTTATGGAGGTGGTAGCGCAATCTGCCGGCCTTATAGAGCCTCCAGGATGCGCTACCTTTGTGAAAAACTAGTCTGGCCAGCAGGGGGGGCTCTTTCCCTGACATGTACCTATGGGATCAATTGTCCTAATACAACGAGGCAGATTCCAGGCCGTGAAAAGGAGCAAATGTTCTTATGAAACCTTAATCCGGCACCTGTAAAAAGGAATGTCCTTTGCATGAGGCATTAAACTGGCCTCCTGACTTTCTGTGGTCATTAATTCCCTACCTTAATGATGAACTTGACCTCATTTATGGAGGTGGTAGCGCAATCTGCCGGCCTTATAGAGCCTGGCAGGATGCGCTACCCCTCTATCAGAACAGTTTCATTCAACCCAAAAAGAACAAGTTCAACTGTTGTTTGCAGTAGTCAGATACTGGTTACTTTCTAAAGCTAAGCAGGCCCAAGCCTGCTCTGTGCACGGGTGGGAGACCCTTTTTGGAAAACTAGCTTCCTGCGGGAGATAGTTTTAGTCCAGCCAGCAGGGGTTGCTCATTCCCTGACATGTACTTTAGGTTCCAAAAGTCCAAATATACAAAAATGATTTCTGTGGTGTAAGGTTTTTGATGAGGCATTAAACCCCTCCATGTAAAAATAAGTGTCCTTCGGATGAGGCATTAAACAGGCCTCCTGACTTTCTGTGGTCATTAATTCCCTACCTTAATGATGAATTTGACCTCATTTATGGAGGTGGTAGCGCAATCTGCCGGCCTTATAGAGCCTCCAGGATGCGCTACCTTTGTGAAAAACTAGTCTGGCCAGCAGGGGGGGCTCTTTCCCTGACATGTACCTATGGGATCAAACGTCCTAATACAACGAGGCAGATTCCAGGCCGTGAAAAGGAGCAAATGTTCTTATGAAACCTTAATCCGGCACCTGTAAAAAGGAATGTCCTTCGCATGAGGCATTAAACTGGCCTCCTGACTTTCTGTGGTCATTAATTCCCTACCTTAATGATGAATTTGACCTCATTTATGGTGGTGGTAGCACATTCCGCTGACCTGATTGAACCTGTCAGGATGCGCTACCCCTCTATCAGAGCAGCTTCATTCAAACACAGAGAACAAGATCATCTGTTGCTTGCAGTAGTCAAATTCTGGTTACTGTCTAAAGCTAAGCAGGCTCAAGCCTGTTCTGTGCATGGATGGGAGACCCTTTGTGGAAAATTAGCTTCCTGCGGGAGGTAGTTTTAGTCCAGCCAGCAGGGGTTGCTCATTCCCTGACATGTACTTTAGGTTCCAAAAGTCCAAATATACAAAAATGACTTCTGCGGTGTAAGGCTTTTGATGAAGCATTAAACCGCCCCATGTAAAAATGAGTGTCCTTCGGATGAGGCATTAAACAGGCCTCCTGACTTTCTGTGGTCATTAATTCCCTACCTTAATGATGAATTTGACCTCATTTATGGAGGTGGTAGCGCAATCTGCCGGCCTTATAGAGCCTGTCAGGATGCGCTACCTTTGTGAAAAAATAGTCTGGCCAGCAGGGGGTGCTCTTTCTCTGTCATGTACCTATGGGATCAAAAGCCCTAATACAACGAGGCAGAGTCTGGGCCTTGAAAAGGAGCAAATGTTTTTATGAAACCTTAATCCGGCCCTTGTAAAAAGAAACATCTTTCGGATGAGGCAAAAAACTGGCCTCCTGACTTTCTGTGGTCATTAATTCCCTACCTTAATGATGAATTTGACCTCATTTATGGAGGTGGTAGCGCAATCTGCCGGCCTTATAGAGCCTCCAGGATGCGCTACCTTTGTGAAAAACTAGTCTGGCCAGCAGGGGGGGCTCTTTCCCTGACATGTACCTATGGGATCAAACGTCCTAAAACAACGAGGCAGATTCCAGGCCGTGAAAAGGAGCAAATGTTCTTATGAAACCTTAATCCGGCACCTGTAAAAAGGAATGTCCTTCGCATGAGGCATTAAACTGGCCTCCTGCCTTTCTGTGGTCATTAATTCCCTACCTTAATGATGAATTTGACCTCATTTATGGAGGTGGTAGCACATTCCGCTGACCTGATTGAACCTGTCAGGATGCGCTACCCCTCTATCAGAGCAGCTTCATTTAAACACAAAGAACAAGTTCATCTGTTGCTTGCAGTAGTCATATTCTGGTTACTCTCTAAAGCTTAGCAGGCTCAAGCCTGTTCTGTGCATGGATGGGAGACCCTTTGTGGAAAATTAGCTTCCTGCGGGAGGTAGTTTTAGTCCAGCCAGCAGGGGTTGCTCATTCCCTGACATGTACTTTAGGTTCCAAAAGTCCAAATATACAAAAATGACTTTTGCGGTGTAAGGCTTTTGATGAAGCATTAAACCCCCCCATGTAAAAATGAGTGTCCTTCGGATGAGGCATTAAACAGGCCTCCTGACTTTCTGTGGTAATTAATTCCCTACCTTTATGATGAATTTCACCTCACTTATGGAGGTGGTAGCGCAATCTGCCAGCCTTATAGAGCCTGTCAGGATGCGCTACCTTTGTGAAAAAATAGTCTGGCCAGCAGGGGGTGCTCTTTCCCTGTCATGTAACTATGGGATCAAAAGCCTTAATACAACGAGGCAGATTCTGGGCCTTGAAAAGGAGCAAATGTTTTTATGAAACCTTAATCCGGCCCTTGTAAAAAGAAACATCTTTCGGATGAGGCAATAAACTTGCCTCCTGACCTTTAGTGGTCATGAATTCCCCTCCTTGATGATGAATTTGACCTCATTTATGGAGGTGGTAGCGCATTCCGCCGGCTTTATAGAGCATGGCAGGATGCGCTACCTTTGTGCAAAAACTAGTCTGGCCAGCAGGGGGGCTCTTTCCCTGATATGTACTTATGGGTAAAATAGTCCTAATTCAACGAGGCAGATTCCAGGCCGTGAAAAGGAGCAAATGTTTTTATGAAACCTTAATCCGGCACCTGTAAAAAGGAGTGTCCTTCGCATGAGGCATTAAACTGGCCTCCTGACTTTCTGTGGTCATTAATTGCCTACCTTAATGATGAATTTGACCTCATGTATGTAGGTGGTAGCACATTCCGCTGACCTGATGGAACCTGTCAGGATGCGCTACACCTCTATCAGAGCAGTTTCATTCAACCAAACAAAACAAGTTCAAATGTTGTTTGCAGTAGTCAGATTCTATTTGCTCTCTAAAGCTAAGCAGGCCCAAGCCTGCTCTGTGCATGGATGGGAGACCCTTTGTGGAAAACTAGCTTCCTGTGGGAGATGGTTTTAGTCCAGCCAGCAGGAGTTGCTCATTCCCTGACATGTACTTTAGGTTCCAAAAGTCCAAATATACAAAAATGATTTCTGCGGTGTAAGGTTTTTGATGAAGCATTAAACCGCCCCAAGTAAAAATGAGTGTCCTTCGGATTAGACATTAAACTGGCCTCCTGACTTTCTGTGGTCATTAATTCCCTACCTAATGATGAATTTGACCTCATTTATGGAGGTGGTAGCGCAATCTGCCGGCCTTATAGAGCCTCCAGGATGCGCTACCTTTGTGAAAAACTAGCCTGGCCAGCAGGGGGGGCTCTTTCCCTGACATGTACCTATGGGATCAAACGTCCTAAAACAACGAGGCAGATTCCAGGCCGTGAAAAGGAGCAAATGTTCTTATGAAACCTTAATCCGGCACCTGTAAAAAGGAATGTCCTTCGCATGAGACATTAAACAGGCCTCCTGACTTTCTGTGGTCATTAATTCCCTACCTTAATGATGAATTTGACCTCATTTATGGAGGTGGTAGCACATTCCGCTGACCTGATTGAACCTGTCAGGATGCGCTACCCCTCTATCAGAGCAGCTTCATTCAAACACAAAGAACAAGTTCATCTGTTGCTTGCAGTAGTCATATTCTGGTTACTCTCTAAAGCTTAGCAGGCTCAAGCCTGTTCTGTGCATGGATGGGAGACCCTTTGTGGAAAATTAGCTTCCTGCGGGAGGTAGTTTTAGTCCAGCCAGCAGGGGTTGCTCATTCCCTGACATGTACTTTAGGTTCCAAAAGTCCAAATATACAAAAATGACTTTTGCGGTGTAAGGCTTTTGATGAAGCATTAAACCCCCCCATGTAAAAATGAGTGTCCTTCGGATGAGGCATTAAACAGGCCTCCTGACTTTCTGTGGTAATTAATTCCCTACCTTTATGATGAATTTCACCTCACTTATGGAGGTGGTAGCGCAATCTGCCAGCCTTATAGAGCCTGTCAGGATGCGCTACCTTTGTGAAAAAATAGTCTGGCCAGCAGGGGGTGCTCTTTCCCTGTCATGTAACTATGGGATCAAAAGCCTTAATACAACGAGGCAGATTCTGGGCCTTGAAAAGGAGCAAATGTTTTTATGAAACCTTAATCCGGCCCTTGTAAAAAGAAACATCTTTCGGATGAGGCAATAAACTTGCCTCCTGACCTTTAGTGGTCATGAATTCCCTACCTTAATGATGAACTTGACCTCATTTATGGAGGTGGTAGCGCAATCTGCCGGCCTTATAGAGCCTGGCAGGATGCGCTACCCCTCTATCAGAACAGTTTCATTCAACCCAAAAAGAACAAGTTCAACTGTTGTTTGCAGTAGTCAGATACTGGTTACTTTCTAAAGCTAAGCAGGCCCAAGCCTGCTCTGTGCACGGGTGGGAGACCCTTTTTGGAAAACTAGCTTCCTGCGGGAGATAGTTTTAGTCCAGCCAGCAGGGGTTGCTCATTCCCTGACATGTACTTTAGGTTCCAAAAGTCCAAATATACAAAAATGATTTCTGTGGTGTAAGTTTTTTGATGAGGCATTAAACCCCTCCATGTAAAAATAAGTGTCCTTCGGATGAGGCATTAAACAGGCCTCCTGACTTTCTGTGGTCATTAATTCCCTACCTTAATGATGAATTTGACCTCATTTATGGAGGTGGTAGCGCAATCTGCCGGCCTTATAGAGCCTCCAGGATGCGCTACCTTTGTGAAAAACTAGTCTGGCCAGCAGGGGGGGCTCTTTCCCTGACATGTACCTATGGGATCAAACGTCCTAATACAACGAGGCAGATTCCAGGCCGTGAAAAGGAGCAAATGTTCTTATGAAACCTTAATCCGGCACCTGTAAAAAGGAATGTCCTTCGCATGAGGCATTAAACTGGCCTCCTGACTTTCTGTGGTCATTAATTCCCTACCTTAATGATGAATTTGACCTCATTTATGGTGGTGGTAGCACATTCCGCTGACCTGATTGAACCTGTCAGGATGCGCTACCCCTCTATCAGAGCAGCTTCATTCAAACACAGAGAACAAGATCATCTGTTGCTTGCAGTAGTCAAATTCTGGTTACTGTCTAAAGCTAAGCAGGCTCAAGCCTGTTCTGTGCATGGATGGGAGACCCTTTGTGGAAAATTAGCTTCCTGCGGGAGGTAGTTTTAGTCCAGCCAGCAGGGGTTGCTCATTCCCTGACATGTACTTTAGGTTCCAAAAGTCCAAATATACAAAAATGACTTCTGCGGTGTAAGGCTTTTGATGAAGCATTAAACCGCCCCATGTAAAAATGAGTGTCCTTCGGATGAGGCATTAAACAGGCCTCCTGACTTTCTGTGGTCATTAATTCCCTACCTTAATGATGAATTTGACCTCATTTATGGAGGTGGTAGCGCAATCTGCCGGCCTTATAGAGCCTGTCAGGATGCGCTACCTTTGTGAAAAAATAGTCTGGCCAGCAGGGGGTGCTCTTTCTCTGTCATGTACTTATGGGATCAAAAGCCCTAATACAACGAGGCAGAGTCTGGGCCTTGAAAAGGAGCAAATGTTTTTATGAAACCTTAATCCGGCCCTTGTAAAAAGAAACATCTTTCGGATGAGGCAAAAAACTGGCCTCCTGACCTTTAGTGGTCATGAATTCCCCTCCTTAATGATGAATTTGACCTCATTTATGGATGTGGTAGCGCATTCCGCCGGCCTTATAGAGCATGGCAGGATGCGCTACCTTTGTGCAAAAACTAGTCTGGCCAGCAGGGGGGCTCTTTCCCTGATATGTACTTATGGGTAAAAAAGTCCTAATTCAACGAGGCAGATTCCAGGCCGTGAAAAGGAGCAAATGTTTTTATGAAACCTTAATCCGGCACCTGTAAAAATAAGTGTCCTTCGCATGAGGCATTAAACTGGCCTCCTGACTTTCTGTGGTCATTAATTCCCTACCTTAATGATGAATTTGACCTCATTTATGGAGGTGGTAGCGCAATCTGCCGGCCTTATAGAGCCTCCAGGATGCGCTACCTTTGTGAAAAACTAGTCTGGCCAGCAGGGGGGGCTCTTTCCCTGACATGTACCTATGGGATCAAACGTCCTAAAACAACGAGGCAGATTCCAGGCCGTGAAAAGGAGCAAATGTTCTTATGAAACCTTAATCCGGCACCTGTAAAAAGGAATGTCCTTCGCATGAGGCATTAAACTGGCCTCCTGCCTTTCTGTGGTCATTAATTCCCTACCTTAATGAAGAATTTGACCTCATTTATGGAGGTGGTAGCACATTCCGCTGACCTGATTGAACCTGTCAGGATGCGCTACCCCTCTATCAGAGCAGCTTCATTTAAACACAAAGAACAAGTTCATCTGTTGCTTGCAGTAGTCATATTCTGGTTACTCTCTAAAGCTTAGCAGGCTCAAGCCTGTTCTGTGCATGGATGGGAGACCCTTTGTGGAAAATTAGCTTCCTGCGGGAGGTAGTTTTAGTCCAGCCAGCAGGGGTTGCTCATTCCCTGACATGTACTTTAGGTTCCAAAAGTCCAAATATACAAAAATGACTTTTGCGGTGTAAGGCTTTTGATGAAGCATTAAACCCCCCCATGTAAAAATGAGTGTCCTTCGGATGAGGCATTAAACAGGCCTCCTGACTTTCTGTGGTAATTAATTCCCTACCTTTATGATGAATTTCACCTCACTTATGGAGGTGGTAGCGCAATCTGCCAGCCTTATAGAGCCTGTCAGGATGCGCTACCTTTGTGAAAAAATAGTCTGGCCAGCAGGGGGTGCTCTTTCCCTGTCATGTAACTATGGGATCAAAAGCCTTAATACAATGAGGCAGATTCTGGGCCTTGAAAAGGAGCAAATGTTTTTATGAAACCTTAATCCGGCCCTTGTAAAAAGAAACATCTTTCGGATGAGGCAATAAACTTGCCTCCTGACCTTTAGTGGTCATGAATTCCCCTCCTTGATGATGAATTTGACCTCATTTATGGAGGTGGTAGCGCATTCCGCCGGCTTTATAGAGCATGGCAGGATGCGCTACCTTTGTGCAAAAACTAGTCTGGCCAGCAGGGGGGCTCTTTCCCTGATATGTACTTATGGGTAAAATAGTCCTAATTCAACGAGGCAGATTCCAGGCCGTGAAAAGGAGCAAATGTTTTTATGAAACCTTAATCCGGCACCTGTAAAAAGGAGTGTCCTTCGCATGAGGCATTAAACTGGCCTCCTGACTTTCTGTGGTCATTAATTGCCTACCTTAATGATGAATTTGACCTCATGTATGTAGGTGGTAGCACATTCCGCTGACCTGATGGAACCTGTCAGGATGCGCTACCCCTCTATCAGAGCAGTTTCATTCAACCAAACAAAACGAGTTCAAATGTTGTTTGCAGTAGTCAGATTCTATTTGCTCTCTAAAGCTAAGCAGGCCCAAGCCTGCTCTGTGCATGGATGGGAGACCCTTTGTGGAAAACTAGCTTCCTGTGGGAGATGGTTTTAGTCCAGCCAGCAGGGGTTGCTCATTCCCTGACATGTACTTTAGGTTCCAAAAGTCCAAATATACAAAAATGACTTCTGCGGTGTAAGGCTTTTGATGAAGCATTAAACCGCCCCATGTAAAAATGAGTGTCCTTCGGATGAGGCATTAAACAGGCCTCCTGACTTTCTGTGGTCATTAATTCCCTACCTTAATGATGAATTTGACCTCATTTATGGAGGTGGTAGCGCAATCTGCCGGCCTTATAGAGCCTGTCAGGATGCGCTACCTTTGTGAAAAAATAGTCTGGCCAGCAGGGGGTGCTCTTTCCCTGTCATGTACTTATGGGATCAAAAGCCCTAATACAACGAGGCAGAGTCTGGGCCTTGAAAAGGAGCAAATGTTTTTATGAAACCTTAATCCGGCCCTTGTAAAAAGAAACATCTTTCGGATGAGGCAAAAAACTGGCCTCCTGACCTTTAGTGGTCATGAATTCCCCTCCTTAATGATGAATTTGACCTCATTTATGGATGTGGTAGCGCATTCCGCCGGCCTTATAGAGCATGGCAGGATGCGCTACCTTTGTGCAAAAACTAGTCTGGCCAGCAGGGGGGCTCTTTCCCTGATATGTACTTATGGGTAAAAAAGTCCTAATTCAACGAGGCAGATTCCAGGCCGTGAAAAGGAGCAAATGTTTTTATGAAACCTTAATCCGGCACCTGTAAAAATAAGTGTCCTTCGCATGAGGCATTAAACTGGCCTCCTGACTTTCTGTGGTCATTAATTCCCTACCTTAATGATGAATTTGACCTCATTTATGGAGGTGGTAGCGCAATCTGCCGGCCTTATAGAGCCTCCAGGATGCGCTACCTTTGTGAAAAACTAGTCTGGCCAGCAGGGGGGGCTCTTTCCCTGACATGTACCTATGGGATCAAACGTCCTAAAACAACGAGGCAGATTCCAGGCCGTGAAAAGGAGCAAATGTTCTTATGAAACCTTAATCCGGCACCTGTAAAAAGGAATGTCCTTCGCATGAGGCATTAAACTGGCCTCCTGCCTTTCTGTGGTCATTAATTCCCTACCTTAATGATGAATTTGACCTCATTTATGGAGGTGGTAGCACATTCCGCTGACCTGATTGAACCTGTCAGGATGCGCTACCCCTCTATCAGAGCAGCTTCATTTAAACACAAAGAACAAGTTCATCTGTTGCTTGCAGTAGTCATATTCTGGTTACTCTCTAAAGCTTAGCAGGCTCAAGCCTGTTCTGTGCATGGATGGGAGACCCTTTGTGGAAAATTAGCTTCCTGCGGGAGGTAGTTTTAGTCCAGCCAGCAGGGGTTGCTCATTCCCTGACATGTACTTTAGGTTCCAAAAGTCCAAATATACAAAAATGACTTTTGCGGTGTAAGGCTTTTGATGAAGCATTAAACCCCCCCATGTAAAAATGAGTGTCCTTCGGATGAGGCATTAAACAGGCCTCCTGACTTTCTGTGGTAATTAATTCCCTACCTTTATGATGAATTTCACCTCACTTATGGAGGTGGTAGCGCAATCTGCCAGCCTTATAGAGCCTGTCAGGATGCGCTACCTTTGTGAAAAAATAGTCTGGCCAGCAGGGGGTGCTCTTTCCCTGTCATGTAACTATGGGATCAAAAGCCTTAATACAACGAGGCAGATTCTGGGCCTTGAAAAGGAGCAAATGTTTTTATGAAACCTTAATCCGGCCCTTGTAAAAAGAAACATCTTTCGGATGAGGCAATAAACTTGCCTCCTGACCTTTAGTGGTCATGAATTCCCTACCTTAATGATGAACTTGACCTCATTTATGGAGGTGGTAGCGCAATCTGCCGGCCTTATAGAGCCTGGCAGGATGCGCTACCCCTCTATCAGAACAGTTTCATTCAACCCAAAAAGAACAAGTTCAACTGTTGTTTGCAGTAGTCAGATACTGGTTACTTTCTAAAGCTAAGCAGGCCCAAGCCTGCTCTGTGCACGGGTGGGAGACCCTTTTTGGAAAACTAGCTTCCTGCGGGAGATAGTTTTAGTCCAGCCAGCAGGGGTTGCTCATTCCCTGACATGTACTTTAGGTTCCAAAAGTCCAAATATACAAAAATGATTTCTGTGGTGTAAGTTTTTTGATGAGGCATTAAACCCCTCCATGTAAAAATAAGTGTCCTTCGGATGAGGCATTAAACAGGCCTCCTGACTTTCTGTGGTCATTAATTCCCTACCTTAATGATGAATTTGACCTCATTTATGGAGGTGGTAGCGCAATCTGCCGGCCTTATAGAGCCTCCAGGATGCGCTACCTTTGTGAAAAACTAGTCTGGCCAGCAGGGGGGGCTCTTTCCCTGACATGTACCTATGGGATCAAACGTCCTAATACAACGAGGCAGATTCCAGGCCGTGAAAAGGAGCAAATGTTCTTATGAAACCTTAATCCGGCACCTGTAAAAAGGAATGTCCTTCGCATGAGGCATTAAACTGGCCTCCTGACTTTCTGTGGTCATTAATTCCCTACCTTAATGATGAATTTGACCTCATTTATGGTGGTGGTAGCACATTCCGCTGACCTGATTGAACCTGTCAGGATGCGCTACCCCTCTATCAGAGCAGCTTCATTCAAACACAGAGAACAAGATCATCTGTTGCTTGCAGTAGTCAAATTCTGGTTACTGTCTAAAGCTAAGCAGGCTCAAGCCTGTTCTGTGCATGGATGGGAGACCCTTTGTGGAAAATTAGCTTCCTGCGGGAGGTAGTTTTAGTCCAGCCAGCAGGGGTTGCTCATTCCCTGACATGTACTTTAGGTTCCAAAAGTCCAAATATACAAAAATGACTTCTGCGGTGTAAGGCTTTTGATGAAGCATTAAACCGCCCCATGTAAAAATGAGTGTCCTTCGGATGAGGCATTAAACAGGCCTCCTGACTTTCTGTGGTCATTAATTCCCTACCTTAATGATGAATTTGACCTCATTTATGGAGGTGGTAGCGCAATCTGCCGGCCTTATAGAGCCTGTCAGGATGCGCTACCTTTGTGAAAAAATAGTCTGGCCAGCAGGGGGTGCTCTTTCTCTGTCATGTACTTATGGGATCAAAAGCCCTAATACAACGAGGCAGAGTCTGGGCCTTGAAAAGGAGCAAATGTTTTTATGAAACCTTAATCCGGCCCTTGTAAAAAGAAACATCTTTCGGATGAGGCAAAAAACTGGCCTCCTGACCTTTAGTGGTCATGAATTCCCCTCCTTAATGATGAATTTGACCTCATTTATGGATGTGGTAGCGCATTCCGCCGGCCTTATAGAGCATGGCAGGATGCGCTACCTTTGTGCAAAAACTAGTCTGGCCAGCAGGGGGGCTCTTTCCCTGATATGTACTTATGGGTAAAAAAGTCCTAATTCAACGAGGCAGATTCCAGGCCGTGAAAAGGAGCAAATGTTTTTATGAAACCTTAATCCGGCACCTGTAAAAATAAGTGTCCTTCGCATGAGGCATTAAACTGGCCTCCTGACTTTCTGTGGTCATTAATTCCCTACCTTAATGATGAATTTGACCTCATTTATGGAGGTGGTAGCGCAATCTGCCGGCCTTATAGAGCCTCCAGGATGCGCTACCTTTGTGAAAAACTAGTCTGGCCAGCAGGGGGGGCTCTTTCCCTGACATGTACCTATGGGATCAAACGTCCTAAAACAACGAGGCAGATTCCAGGCCGTGAAAAGGAGCAAATGTTCTTATGAAACCTTAATCCGGCACCTGTAAAAAGGAATGTCCTTCGCATGAGGCATTAAACTGGCCTCCTGCCTTTCTGTGGTCATTAATTCCCTACCTTAATGATGAATTTGACCTCATTTATGGAGGTGGTAGCACATTCCGCTGACCTGATTGAACCTGTCAGGATGCGCTACCCCTCTATCAGAGCAGCTTCATTTAAACACAAAGAACAAGTTCATCTGTTGCTTGCAGTAGTCATATTCTGGTTACTCTCTAAAGCTTAGCAGGCTCAAGCCTGTTCTGTGCATGGATGGGAGACCCTTTGTGGAAAATTAGCTTCCTGCGGGAGGTAGTTTTAGTCCAGCCAGCAGGGGTTGCTCATTCCCTGACATGTACTTTAGGTTCCAAAAGTCCAAATATACAAAAATGACTTTTGCGGTGTAAGGCTTTTGATGAAGCATTAAACCCCCCCATGTAAAAATGAGTGTCCTTCGGATGAGGCATTAAACAGGCCTCCTGACTTTCTGTGGTAATTAATTCCCTACCTTTATGATGAATTTCACCTCACTTATGGAGATGGTAGCGCAATCTGCCAGCCTTATAGAGCCTGTCAGGATGCGCTACCTTTGTGAAAAAATAGTCTGGCCAGCAGGGGGTGCTCTTTCCCTGTCATGTAACTATGGGATCAAAAGCCTTAATACAACGAGGCAGATTCTGGGCCTTGAAAAGGAGCAAATGTTTTTATGAAACCTTAATCCGGCCCTTGTAAAAAGAAACATCTTTCGGATGAGGCAATAAACTTGCCTCCTGACCTTTAGTGGTCATGAATTCCCCTCCTTGATGATGAATTTGACCTCATTTATGGAGGTGGTAGCGCATTCCGCCGGCTTTATAGAGCATGGCAGGATGCGCTACCTTTGTGCAAAAACTAGTCTGGCCAGCAGGGGGGCTCTTTCCCTGATATGTACTTATGGGTAAAATAGTCCTAATTCAACGAGGCAGATTCCAGGCCGTGAAAAGGAGCAAATGTTTTTATGAAACCTTAATCCGGCACCTGTAAAAAGGAGTGTCCTTCGCATGAGGCATTAAACTGGCCTCCTGACTTTCTGTGGTCATTAATTCCCTACCTTTTTGATGAATTTGACCTCATTTATGGAGGTGGTAGCGCAATCTGCCGGACTTATAGAGCCTGGCAGGATGCGCTACCCCTCTATCAGAGCAGCTTCATTCAACCCAAAAGGAACAAGTTCAACTGTTGTTTGCAGTAGTCAGATACTGGTTACTTTCTAAAGCTAAGCAGGCCCAAGCCTGCTCTGTGCACGGGTGGGAGACCCTTTTTGGAAAACTAGCTTCCTGCGGGAGATAGTTTTAGTCCAGCCAGCAGGGGTTGCTCATTCCCTGACATGTACTTTAGGTTCCAAAAGTCCAAATATACAAAAATGATTTCTGCGGTGTAAGGTTTTTGATGAGGCATTAAACCCCTCCATGTAAAAATAAGTGTCCTTCGGATGAGGCATTAAACAGGCCTCCTGACTTTCTGTGGTCATTAATTCCCTACCTTAATGATGAATTTGACCTCATTTATGGAGGTGGTAGCGCAATCTGCCGGCCTTATAGAGCCTCCAGGATGCGCTACCTTTGTGAAAAACTAGTCTGGCCAGCAGGGGGGGCTCTTTCCCTGACATGTACCTATGGGATCAAACGTCCTAATACAACGAGGCAGATTCCAGGCCGTGAAAAGGAGCAAATGTTCTTATGAAACCTTAATCCGGCACCTGTAAAAAGGAATGTCCTTCGCATGAGGCATTAAACTGGCCTCCTGACTTTCTGTGGTCATTAATTCCCTACCTTAATGATGAACTTGACCTCATTTATGGAGGTGGTAGCGCAATCTGCCGGCCTTATAGAGCCTGGCAGGATGCGCTACCCCTCTATCAGAACAGTTTCATTCAACCCAAAAAGAACAAGTTCAACTGTTGTTTGCAGTAGTCAGATACTGGTTACTTTCTAAAGCTAAGCAGGCCCAAGCCTGCTCTGTGCACGGGTGGGAGACCCTTTTTGGAAAACTAGCTTCCTGCGGGAGATAGTTTTAGTCCAGCCAGCAGGGGTTGCTCATTCCCTGACATGTACTTTAGGTTCCAAAAGTCCAAATATACAAAAATGATTTCTGTGGTGTAAGGTTTTTGATGAGGCATTAAACCCCTCCATGTAAAAATAAGTGTCCTTCGGATGAGGCATTAAACAGGCCTCCTGACTTTCTGTGGTCATTAATTCCCTACCTTAATGATGAATTTGACCTCATTTATGGAGGTGGTAGCGCAATCTGCCGGCCTTATAGAGCCTCCAGGATGCGCTACCTTTGTGAAAAACTAGTCTGGCCAGCAGGGGGGGCTCTTTCCCTGACATGTACCTATGGGATCAAACGTCCTAATACAACGAGGCAGATTCCAGGCCGTGAAAAGGAGCAAATGTTCTTATGAAACCTTAATCCGGCACCTGTAAAAAGGAATGTCCTTCGCATGAGGCATTAAACTGGCCTCCTGACTTTCTGTGGTCATTAATTCCCTACCTTAATGATGAACTTTACCTCATTTATGGAGGTGGTAGCGCAATCTGCCGGCCTTATAGAGCCTGGCAGGATGCGCTACCCCTCTATCAGAACAGTTTCATTCAACCCAAAAAGAACAAGTTCAACTGTTGTTTGCAGTAGTCAGATACTGGTTACTTTCTAAAGCTAAGCAGGCCCAAGCCTGCTCTGTGCACGGGTGGGAGACCCTTTTTGGAAAACTAGCTTCCTGCGGGAGATAGTTTTAGTCCAGCCAGCAGGGGTTGCTCATTCCCTGACATGTACTTTAGGTTCCAAAAGTCCAAATATACAAAAATGATTTCTGTGGTGTAAGGTTTTTGATGAGGCATTAAACCCCTCCATGTAAAAATAAGTGTCCTTCGGATGAGGCATTAAACAGGCCTCCTGACTTTCTGTGGTCATTAATTCCCTACCTTAATGATTAATTTGACCTCATTTATGGAGGTGGTAGCGCAATCTGCCGGCCTTATAGAGCCTCCAGGATGCGCTACCTTTGTGAAAAACTAGTCTGGCCAGCAGGGGGGGCTCTTTCCCTGACATGTACCTATGGGATCAAACGTCCTAATACAACGAGGCAGATTCCAGGCCGTGAAAAGGAGCAAATGTTCTTATGAAACCTTAATCCGGCACCTGTAAAAAGGAATGTCCTTCGCATGAGGCATTAAACTGGCCTCCTGACTTTCTGTGGTCATTAATTCCCTACCTTAATGATGAATTTGACCTCATTTATGGTGGTGGTAGCACATTCCGCTGACCTGATTGAACCTGTCAGGATGCGCTACCCCTCTATCAGAGCAGCTTCATTCAAACACAGAGAACAAGATCATCTGTTGCTTGCAGTAGTCAAATTCTGGTTACTGTCTAAAGCTAAGCAGGCTCAAGCCTGTTCTGTGCATGGATGGGAGACCCTTTGTGGAAAATTAGCTTCCTGCGGGAGGTAGTTTTAGTCC
Source organism: Garra rufa (assembly GCF_049309525.1). NCBI lineage: Eukaryota > Metazoa > Chordata > Actinopteri > Cypriniformes > Cyprinidae > Garra > Garra rufa. Next base: position 5,673,249 of record NC_133368.1, on the reverse strand, counting down.
AGCCAGCAGGGGTTGCTCATTCCCTGACATGTACTTTAGGTTCCAAAAGTCCAAATATACAAAAATGACTTCTGCGGTGTAAGGCTTTTGATGAAGCATTAAACCGCCCCATGTAAAAATGAGTGTCCTTCGGATGAGGCATTAAACAGGCCTCCTGACTTTCTGTGGTCATTAATTCCCTACCTTAATGATGAATTTGACCTCATTTATGGAGGTGGTAGCGCAATCTGCCGGCCTTATAGAGCCTGTCAGGATGCGCTACCTTTGTGAAAAAATAGTCTGGCCAGCAGGGGGTGCTCTTTCTCTGTCATGTACCTATGGGATCAAAAGCCCTAATACAACGAGGCAGATTCTGGGCCTTGAAAAGGAGCAAATGTTTTTATGAAACCTTAATCCGGCCCTTGTAAAAAGAAACATCTTTCGGATGAGGCAAAAAACTGGCCTCCTGACCTTTAGTGGTCATGAATTCCCCTCCTTAATGATGAATTTGACCTCATTTATGGAGGTGGTAGCGCATTCCGCCGGCCTTATAGAGCATGGCAGGATGCGCTACCTTTGTGCAAAAACTAGTCTGGCCAGCAGGGGGGCTCTTTCCCTGATATGTACTTATGGGTAAAAAAGTCCTAATTCAACGAGGCAGATTCCAGGCCGTGAAAAGGAGCAAATGTTTTTATGAAACCTTAATCCGGCACCTGTAAAAATAAGTGTCCTTCGCATGAGGCATTAAACTGGCCTCCTGACTTTCTGTGGTCATTAATTCCCTACCTTAATGATGAATTTGACCTCATTTATGGAGGTGGTAGCGCAATCTGCCGGCCTTATAGAGCCTCCAGGATGCGCTACCTTTGTGAAAAACTAGTCTGGCCAGCAGGGGGGGCTCTTTCCCTGACATGTACCTATGGGATCAAACGTCCTAAAACAACGAGGCAGATTCCAGGCCGTGAAAAGGAGCAAATGTTCTTATGAAACCTTAATCCGGCACCTGTAAAAAGGAATGTCCTTCGCATGAGGCATTAAACTGGCCTCCTGCCTTTCTGTGGTCATTAATTCCCTACCTTAATGATGAATTTGACCTCATTTATGGAGGTGGTAGCACATTCCGCTGACCTGATTGAACCTGTCAGGATGCGCTACCCCTCTATCAGAGCAGCTTCATTTAAACACAAAGAACAAGTTCATCTGTTGCTTGCAGTAGTCATATTCTGGTTACTCTCTAAAGCTTAGCAGGCTCAAGCCTGTTCTGTGCATGGATGGGAGACCCTTTGTGGAAAATTAGCTTCCTGCGGGAGGTAGTTTTAGTCCAGCCAGCAGGGGTTGCTCATTCCCTGACATGTACTTTAGGTTCCAAAAGTCCAAATATACAAAAATGACTTTTGCGGTGTAAGGCTTTTGATGAAGCATTAAACCCCCCCATGTAAAAATGAGTGTCCTTCGGATGAGGCATTAAACAGGCCTCCTGACTTTCTGTGGTAATTAATTCCCTACCTTTATGATGAATTTCACCTCACTTATGGAGGTGGTAGCGCAATCTGCCAGCCTTATAGAGCCTGTCAGGATGCGCTACCTTTGTGAAAAAATAGTCTGGCCAGCAGGGGGTGCTCTTTCCCTGTCATGTAACTATGGGATCAAAAGCCTTAATACAACGAGGCAGATTCTGGGCCTTGAAAAGGAGCAAATGTTTTTATGAAACCTTAATCCGGCCCTTGTAAAAAGAAACATCTTTCGGATGAGGCAATAAACTTGCCTCCTGACCTTTAGTGGTCATGAATTCCCCTCCTTAATGATGAATTTGACCTCATTTATGGAGGTGGTAGTGCATTCCGCCGGCTTTATAGAGCATGGCAGGATGCGCTACCTTTGTGCAAAAACTAGTCTGGCCAGCAGGGGGGCTCTTTCCCTGATATGTACTTATGGGTAAAATAGTCCTAATTCAACGAGGCAGATTCCAGGCCGTGAAAAGGAGCAAATGTTTTTATGAAACCTTAATCCGGCACCTGTAAAAAGGAGTGTCCTTCGCATGAGGCATTAAACTGGCCTCCTGACTTTCTGTGGTCATTAATTGCCTACCTTAATGATGAATTTGACCTCATGTATGTAGGTGGTAGCACATTCCGCTGACCTGATGGAACCTGTCAGGATGCGCTACACCTCTATCAGAGCAGTTTCATTCAACCAAACAAAACAAGTTCAAATGTTGTTTGCAGTAGTCAGATTCTATTTGCTCTCTAAAGCTAAGCAGGCCCAAGCCTGCTCTGTGCATGGATGGGAGACCCTTTGTGGAAAACTAGCTTCCTGTGGGAGATGGTTTTAGTCCAGCCAGCAGGAGTTGCTCATTCCCTGACATGTACTTTAGGTTCCAAAAGTCCAAATATACAAAAATGATTTCTGTGGTGTAAGGTTTTTGATGAGGCATTAAACCCCTCCATGTAAAAATAAGTGTCCTTCGGATGAGGCATTAAACAGGCCTCCTGACTTTCTGTGGTCATTAATTCCCTACCTTAATGATGAATTTGACCTCATTTATGGAGGTGGTAGCGCAATCTGCCGGCCTTATAGAGCCTCCAGGATGCGCTACCTTTGTGAAAAACTAGTCTGGCCAGCAGGGGGGGCTCTTTCCCTGACATGTACCTATGGGATCAAACGTCCTAATACAACGAGGCAGATTCCAGGCCGTGAAAAGGAGCAAATGTTCTTATGAAACCTTAATCCGGCACCTGTAAAAAGGAATGTCCTTCGCATGAGGCATTAAACTGGCCTCCTGACTTTCTGTGGTCATTAATTCCCTACCTTAATGATGAATTTGACCTCATTTATGGTGGTGGTAGCACATTCCGCTGACCTGATTGAACCTGTCAGGATGCGCTACCCCTCTATCAGAGCAGCTTCATTCAAACACAGAGAACAAGATCATCTGTTGCTTGCAGTAGTCAAATTCTGGTTACTGTCTAAAGCTAAGCAGGCTCAAGCCTGTTCTGTGCATGGATGGGAGACCCTTTGTGGAAAATTAGCTTCCTGCGGGAGGTAGTTTTAGTCCAGCCAGCAGGGGTTGCTCATTCCCTGACATGTACTTTAGGTTCCAAAAGTCCAAATATACAAAAATGACTTCTGCGGTGTAAGGCTTTTGATGAAGCATTAAACCGCCCCATGTAAAAATGAGTGTCCTTCGGATGAGGCATTAAACAGGCCTCCTGACTTTCTGTGGTCATTAATTCCCTACCTTAATGATGAATTTGACCTCATTTATGGAGGTGGTAGCGCAATCTGCCGGCCTTATAGAGCCTGTCAGGATGCGCTACCTTTGTGAAAAAATAGTCTGGCCAGCAGGGGGTGCTCTTTCTCTGTCATGTACCTATGGGATCAAAAGCCCTAATACAACGAGGCAGATTCTGGGCCTTGAAAAGGAGCAAATGTTTTTATGAAACCTTAATCCGGCCCTTGTAAAAAGAAACATCTTTCGGATGAGGCAAAAAACTGGCCTCCTGACCTTTAGTGGTCATGAATTCCCCTCCTTAATGATGAATTTGACCTCATTTATGGAGGTGGTAGCGCATTCCGCCGGCCTTATAGAGCATGGCAGGATGCGCTACCTTTGTGCAAAAACTAGTCTGGCCAGCAGGGGGGCTCTTTCCCTGATATGTACTTATGGGTAAAAAAGTCCTAATTCAACGAGGCAGATTCCAGGCCGTGAAAAGGAGCAAATGTTTTTATGAAACCTTAATCCGGCACCTGTAAAAATAAGTGTCCTTCGCATGAGGCATTAAACTGGCCTCCTGACTTTCTGTGGTCATTAATTCCCTACCTTAATGATGAATTTGACCTCATTTATGGAGGTGGTAGCGCAATCTGCCGGCCTTATAGAGCCTCCAGGATGCGCTACCTTTGTGAAAAACTAGTCTGGCCAGCAGGGGGGGCTCTTTCCCTGACATGTACCTATGGGATCAAACGTCCTAAAACAACGAGGCAGATTCCAGGCCGTGAAAAGGAGCAAATGTTCTTATGAAACCTTAATCCGGCACCTGTAAAAAGGAATGTCCTTCGCATGAGGCATTAAACTGGCCTCCTGCCTTTCTGTGGTCATTAATTCCCTACCTTAATGATGAATTTGACCTCATTTATGGAGGTGGTAGCACATTCCGCTGACCTGATTGAACCTGTCAGGATGCGCTACCCCTCTATCAGAGCAGCTTCATTTAAACACAAAGAACAAGTTCATCTGTTGCTTGCAGTAGTCATATTCTGGTTACTCTCTAAAGCTTAGCAGGCTCAAGCCTGTTCTGTGCATGGATGGGAGACCCTTTGTGGAAAATTAGCTTCCTGCGGGAGGTAGTTTTAGTCCAGCCAGCAGGGGTTGCTCATTCCCTGACATGTACTTTAGATTCCAAAAGTCCAAATATACAAAAATGACTTTTGCGGTGTAAGGCTTTTGATGAAGCATTAAACCCCCCCATGTAAAAATGAGTGTCCTTCGGATGAGGCATTAAACAGGCCTCCTGACTTTCTGTGGTAATTAATTCCCTACCTTTATGATGAATTTCACCTCACTTATGGAGGTGGTAGCGCAATCTGCCAGCCTTATAGAGCCTGTCAGGATGCGCTACCTTTGTGAAAAAATAGTCTGGCCAGCAGGGGGTGCTCTTTCCCTGTCATGTAACTATGGGATCAAAAGCCTTAATACAACGAGGCAGATTCTGGGCCTTGAAAAGGAGCAAATGTTTTTATGAAACCTTAATCCGGCCCTTGTAAAAAGAAACATCTTTCGGATGAGGCAATAAACTTGCCTCCTGACCTTTAGTGGTCATGAATTCCCCTCCTTAATGATGAATTTGACCTCATTTATGGAGGTGGTAGTGCATTCCGCCGGCTTTATAGAGCATGGCAGGATGCGCTACCTTTGTGCAAAAACTAGTCTGGCCAGCAGGGGGGCTCTTTCCCTGATATGTACTTATGGGTAAAATAGTCCTAATTCAACGAGGCAGATTCCAGGCCGTGAAAAGGAGCAAATGTTTTTATGAAACCTTAATCCGGCACCTGTAAAAAGGAGTGTCCTTCGCATGAGGCATTAAACTGGCCTCCTGACTTTCTGTGGTCATTAATTGCCTACCTTAATGATGAATTTGACCTCATGTATGTAGGTGGTAGCACATTCCGCTGACCTGATGGAACCTGTCAGGATGCGCTACACCTCTATCAGAGCAGTTTCATTCAACCAAACAAAACAAGTTCAAATGTTGTTTGCAGTAGTCAGATTCTATTTGCTCTCTAAAGCTAAGCAGGCCCAAGCCTGCTCTGTGCATGGATGGGAGACCCTTTGTGGAAAACTAGCTTCCTGTGGGAGATGGTTTTAGTCCAGCCAGCAGGAGTTGCTCATTCCCTGACATGTACTTTAGGTTCCAAAAGTCCAAATATACAAAAATGATTTCTGCGGTGTAAGGTTTTTGATGAAGCATTAAACCGCCCCAAGTAAAAATGAGTGTCCTTCGGATTAGACATTAAACTGGCCTCCTGACTTTCTGTGGTCATTAATTCCCTACCTTAATGATGAATTTGACCTCATTTATGGAGGTGGTAGCGCAATCTGCCGGCCTTATAGAGCCTGGCAGGATGCGCTACCCCTCTATCAGAACAGTTTCATTCAACCCAAAAAGAACAAGTTCAACTGTTGTTTGCAGTAGTCAGATACTGGTTACTTTCTAAAGCTAAGCAGGCCCAAGCCTGCTCTGTGCACGGGTGGGAGACCCTTTTTGGAAAACTAGCTTCCTGCGGGAGATAGTTTTAGTCCAGCCAGCAGGGGTTGCTCATTCCCTGACATGTACTTTAGGTTCCAAAAGTCCAAATATACAAAAATGATTTCTGTGGTGTAAGGTTTTTGATGAGGCATTAAACCCCTCCATGTAAAAATAAGTGTCCTTCGGATGAGGCATTAAACAGGCCTCCTGACTTTCTGTGGTCATTAATTCCCTACCTTAATGATGAATTTGACCTCATTTATGGAGGTGGTAGCGCAATCTGCCGGCCTTATAGAGCCTCCAGGATGCGCTACCTTTGTGAAAAACTAGTCTGGCCAGCAGGGGGGGCTCTTTCCCTGACATGTACCTATGGGATCAAACGTCCTAATACAACGAGGCAGATTCCAGGCCGTGAAAAGGAGCAAATGTTCTTATGAAACCTTAATCCGGCACCTGTAAAAAGGAATGTCCTTCGCATGAGGCATTAAACTGGCCTCCTGACTTTCTGTGGTCATTAATTCCCTACCTTAATGATGAATTTGACCTCATTTATGGTGGTGGTAGCACATTCCGCTGACCTGATTGAACCTGTCAGGATGCGCTACCCCTCTATCAGAGCAGCTTCATTCAAACACAGAGAACAAGATCATCTGTTGCTTGCAGTAGTCAAATTCTGGTTACTGTCTAAAGCTAAGCAGGCTCAAGCCTGTTCTGTGCATGGATGGGAGACCCTTTGTGGAAAATTAGCTTCCTGCGGGAGGTAGTTTTAGTCCAGCCAGCAGGGGTTGCTCATTCCCTGACATGTACTTTAGGTTCCAAAAGTCCAAATATACAAAAATGACTTCTGCGGTGTAAGGCTTTTGATGAAGCATTAAACCGCCCCATGTAAAAATGAGTGTCCTTCGGATGAGGCATTAAACAGGCCTCCTGACTTTCTGTGGTCATTAATTCCCTACCTTAATGATGAATTTGACCTCATTTATGGAGGTGGTAGCGCAATCTGCCGGCCTTATAGAGCCTGTCAGGATGCGCTACCTTTGTGAAAAAATAGTCTGGCCAGCAGGGGGTGCTCTTTCTCTGTCATGTACCTATGGGATCAAAAGCCCTAATACAACGAGGCAGATTCTGGGCCTTGAAAAGGAGCAAATGTTTTTATGAAACCTTAATCCGGCCCTTGTAAAAAGAAACATCTTTCGGATGAGGCAAAAAACTGGCCTCCTGACCTTTAGTGGTCATGAATTCCCCTCCTTAATGATGAATTTGACCTCATTTATGGAGGTGGTAGCGCATTCCGCCGGCCTTATAGAGCATGGCAGGATGCGCTACCTTTGTGCAAAAACTAGTCTGGCCAGCAGGGGGGCTCTTTCCCTGATATGTACTTATGGGTAAAAAAGTCCTAATTCAACGAGGCAGATTCCAGGCCGTGAAAAGGAGCAAATGTTTTTATGAAACCTTAATCCGGCACCTGTAAAAATAAGTGTCCTTCGCATGAGGCATTAAACTGGCCTCCTGACTTTCTGTGGTCATTAATTCCCTACCTTAATGATGAATTTGACCTCATTTATGGAGGTGGTAGCGCAATCTGCCGGCCTTATAGAGCCTCCAGGATGCGCTACCTTTGTGAAAAACTAGTCTGGCCAGCAGGGGGGGCTCTTTCCCTGACATGTACCTATGGGATCAAACGTCCTAAAACAACGAGGCAGATTCCAGGCCGTGAAAAGGAGCAAATGTTCTTATGAAACCTTAATCCGGCACCTGTAAAAAGGAATGTCCTTCGCATGAGGCATTAAACTGGCCTCCTGCCTTTCTGTGGTCATTAATTCCCTACCTTAATGATGAATTTGACCTCATTTATGGAGGTGGTAGCACATTCCGCTGACCTGATTGAACCTGTCAGGATGCGCTACCCCTCTATCAGAGCAGCTTCATTTAAACACAAAGAACAAGTTCATCTGTTGCTTGCAGTAGTCATATTCTGGTTACTCTCTAAAGCTTAGCAGGCTCAAGCCTGTTCTGTGCATGGATGGGAGACCCTTTGTGGAAAATTAGCTTCCTGCGGGAGGTAGTTTTAGTCCAGCCAGCAGGGGTTGCTCATTCCCTGACATGTACTTTAGGTTCCAAAAGTCCAAATATACAAAAATGACTTTTGCGGTGTAAGGCTTTTGATGAAGCATTAAACCCCCCCATGTAAAAATGAGTGTCCTTCGGATGAGGCATTAAACAGGCCTCCTGACTTTCTGTGGTAATTAATTCCCTACCTTTATGATGAATTTCACCTCACTTATGGAGGTGGTAGCGCAATCTGCCAGCCTTATAGAGCCTGTCAGGATGCGCTACCTTTGTGAAAAAATAGTCTGGCCAGCAGGGGGTGCTCTTTCCCTGTCATGTAACTATGGGATCAAAAGCCTTAATACAACGAGGCAGATTCTGGGCCTTGAAAAGGAGCAAATGTTTTTATGAAACCTTAATCCGGCCCTTGTAAAAAGAAACATCTTTCGGATGAGGCAATAAACTTGCCTCCTGACCTTTAGTGGTCATGAATTCCCCTCCTTAATGATGAATTTGACCTCATTTATGGAGGTGGTAGTGCATTCCGCCGGCTTTATAGAGCATGGCAGGATGCGCTACCTTTGTGCAAAAACTAGTCTGGCCAGCAGGGGGGCTCTTTCCCTGATATGTACTTATGGGTAAAATAGTCCTAATTCAACGAGGCAGATTCCAGGCCGTGAAAAGGAGCAAATGTTTTTATGAAACCTTAATCCGGCACCTGTAAAAAGGAGTGTCCTTCGCATGAGGCATTAAACTGGCCTCCTGACTTTCTGTGGTCATTAATTGCCTACCTTAATGATGAATTTGACCTCATGTATGTAGGTGGTAGCACATTCCGCTGACCTGATGGAACCTGTCAGGATGCGCTACACCTCTATCAGAGCAGTTTCATTCAACCAAACAAAACAAGTTCAAATGTTGTTTGCAGTAGTCAGATTCTATTTGCTCTCTAAAGCTAAGCAGGCCCAAGCCTGCTCTGTGCATGGATGGGAGACCCTTTGTGGAAAACTAGCTTCCTGTGGGAGATGGTTTTAGTCCAGCCAGCAGGAGTTGCTCATTCCCTGACATGTACTTTAGGTTCCAAAAGTCCAAATATACAAAAATGATTTCTGCGGTGTAAGGTTTTTGATGAAGCATTAAACCGCCCCAAGTAAAAATGAGTGTCCTTCGGATTAGACATTAAACTGGCCTCCTGACTTTCTGTGGTCATTAATTCCCTACCTTAATGATGAATTTGACCTCATTTATGGAGGTGGTAGCGCAATCTGCCGGCCTTATAGAGCCTGGCAGGATGCGCTACCCCTCTATCAGAACAGTTTCATTCAACCTAAAAAGAACAAGTTCAACTGTTGTTTGCAGTAGTCAGATACTGGTTACTTTCTAAAGCTAAGCAGGCCCAAGCCTGCTCTGTGCACGGGTGGGAGACCCTTTTTGGAAAACTAGCTTCCTGCGGGAGATAGTTTTAGTCCAGCCAGCAGGGGTTGCTCATTCCCTGACATGTACTTTAGGTTCCAAAAGTCCAAATATACAAAAATGATTTCTGTGGTGTAAGGTTTTTGATGAGGCATTAAACCCCTCCATGTAAAAATAAGTGTCCTTCGGATGAGGCATTAAACAGGCCTCCTGACTTTCTGTGGTCATTAATTCCCTACCTTAATGATGAATTTGACCTCATTTATGGAGGTGGTAGCGCAATCTGCCGGCCTTATAGAGCCTCCAGGATGCGCTACCTTTGTGAAAAACTAGTCTGGCCAGCAGGGGGGGCTCTTTCCCTGACATGTACCTATGGGATCAAACGTCCTAATACAACGAGGCAGATTCCAGGCCGTGAAAAGGAGCAAATGTTCTTATGAAACCTTAATCCGGCACCTGTAAAAAGGAATGTCCTTCGCATGAGGCATTAAACTGGCCTCCTGACTTTCTGTGGTCATTAATTCCCTACCTTAATGATGAATTTGACCTCATTTATGGTGGTGGTAGCACATTCCGCTGACCTGATTGAACCTGTCAGGATGCGCTACCCCTCTATCAGAGCAGCTTCATTCAAACACAGAGAACAAGATCATCTGTTGCTTGCAGTAGTCAAATTCTGGTTACTGTCTAAAGCTAAGCAGACTCAAGCCTGTTCTGTGCATGGATGGGAGACCCTTTGTGGAAAATTAGCTTCCTGCGGGAGGTAGTTTTAGTCCAGCCAGCAGGGGTTGCTCATTCCCTGACATGTACTTTAGGTTCCAAAAGTCCAAATATACAAAAATGACTTCTGCGGTGTAAGGCTTTTGATGAAGCATTAAACCGCCCCATGTAAAAATGAGTGTCCTTCGGATGAGGCATTAAACAGGCCTCCTGACTTTCTGTGGTCATTAATTCCCTACCTTAATGATGAATTTGACCTCATTTATGGAGGTGGTAGCGCAATCTGCCGGCCTTATAGAGCCTGTCAGGATGCGCTACCTTTGTGAAAAAATAGTCTGGCCAGCAGGGGGTGCTCTTTCTCTGTCATGTACCTATGGGATCAAAAGCCCTAATACAACGAGGCAGATTCTGGGCCTTGAAAAGGAGCAAATGTTTTTATGAAACCTTAATCCGGCCCTTGTAAAAAGAAACATCTTTCGGATGAGGCAAAAAACTGGCCTCCTGACCTTTAGTGGTCATGAATTCCCCTCCTTAATGATGAATTTGACCTCATTTATGGAGGTGGTAGCGCATTCCGCCGGCCTTATAGAGCATGGCAGGATGCGCTACCTTTGTGCAAAAACTAGTCTGGCCAGCAGGGGGGCTCTTTCCCTGATATGTACTTATGGGTAAAAAAGTCCTAATTCAACGAGGCAGATTCCAGGCCGTGAAAAGGAGCAAATGTTTTTATGAAACCTTAATCCGGCACCTGTAAAAATAAGTGTCCTTCGCATGAGGCATTAAACTGGCCTCCTGACTTTCTGTGGTCATTAATTCCCTACCTTAATGATGAATTTGACCTCATTTATGGAGGTGGTAGCGCAATCTGCCGGCCTTATAGAGCCTCCAGGATGCGCTACCTTTGTGAAAAACTAGTCTGGCCAGCAGGGGGGGCTCTTTCCCTGACATGTACCTATGGGATCAAACGTCCTAAAACAACGAGGCAGATTCCAGGCCGTGAAAAGGAGCAAATGTTCTTATGAAACCTTAATCCGGCACCTGTAAAAAGGAATGTCCTTCGCATGAGGCATTAAACTGGCCTCCTGCCTTTCTGTGGTCATTAATTCCCTACCTTAATGATGAATTTGACCTCATTTATGGAGGTGGTAGCACATTCCGCTGACCTGATTGAACCTGTCAGGATGCGCTACCCCTCTATCAGAGCAGCTTCATTTAAACACAAAGAACAAGTTCATCTGTTGCTTGCAGTAGTCATATTCTGGTTACTCTCTAAAGCTTAGCAGGCTCAAGCCTGTTCTGTGCATGGATGGGAGACCCTTTGTGGAAAATTAGCTTCCTGCGGGAGGTAGTTTTAGTCCAGCCAGCAGGGGTTGCTCATTCCCTGACATGTACTTTAGGTTCCAAAAGTCCAAATATACAAAAATGACTTTTGCGGTGTAAGGCTTTTGATGAAGCATTAAACCCCCCCATGTAAAAATGAGTGTCCTTCGGATGAGGCATTAAACAGGCCTCCTGACTTTCTGTGGTAATTAATTCCCTACCTTTATGATGAATTTCACCTCACTTATGGAGGTGGTAGCGCAATCTGCCAGCCTTATAGAGCCTGTCAGGATGCGCTACCTTTGTGAAAAAATAGTCTGGCCAGCAGGGGGTGCTCTTTCCCTGTCATGTAACTATGGGATCAAAAGCCTTAATACAACGAGGCAGATTCTGGGCCTTGAAAAGGAGCAAATGTTTTTATGAAACCTTAATCCGGCCCTTGTAAAAAGAAACATCTTTCGGATGAGGCAATAAACTTGCCTCCTGACCTTTAGTGGTCATGAATTCCCCTCCTTAATGATGAATTTGACCTCATTTATGGAGGTGGTAGTGCATTCCGCCGGCTTTATAGAGCATGGCAGGATGCGCTACCTTTGTGCAAAAACTAGTCTGGCCAGCAGGGGGGCTCTTTCCCTGATATGTACTTATGGGTAAAATAGTCCTAATTCAACGAGGCAGATTCCAGGCCGTGAAAAGGAGCAAATGTTTTTATGAAACCTTAATCCGGCACCTGTAAAAAGGAGTGTCCTTCGCATGAGGCATTAAACTGGCCTCCTGACTTTCTGTGGTCATTAATTGCCTACCTTAATGATGAATTTGACCTCATGTATGTAGGTGGTAGCACATTCCGCTGACCTGATGGAACCTGTCAGGATGCGCTACACCTCTATCAGAGCAGTTTCATTCAACCAAACAAAACAAGTTCAAATGTTGTTTGCAGTAGTCAGATTCTATTTGCTCTCTAAAGCTAAGCAGCCCCAAGCCTGCTCTGTGCATGGATGGGAGACCCTTTGTGGAAAACTAGCTTCCTGTGGGAGATGGTTTTAGTCCAGCCAGCAGGAGTTGCTCATTCCCTGACATGTACTTTAGGTTCCAAAAGTCCAAATATACAAAAATGATTTCTGCGGTGTAAGGTTTTTGATGAAGCATTAAACCGCCCCAAGTAAAAATGAGTGTCCTTCGGATTAGACATTAAACTGGCCTCCTGACTTTCTGTGGTCATTAATTCCCTACCTTAATGATGAATTTGACCTCATTTATGGAGGTGGTAGCGCAATCTGCCGGCCTTATAGAGCCTCCAGGATGCGCTACCTTTGTGAAAAACTAGCCTGGCCAGCAGGGGGGGCTCTTTCCCTGACATGTACCTATGGGATCAAACGTCCTAAAACAACGAGGCAGATTCCAGGCCGTGAAAAGGAGCAAATGTTCTTATGAAACCTTAATCCGGCACCTGTAAAAAGGAATGTCCTTCGCATGAGGCATTAAACAGGCCTCCTGACTTTCTGTGGTCATTAATTCCCTACCTTAATGATGAATTTGACCTCATTTATGGAGGTGGTAGCACATTCCGCTGACCTGATTGAACCTGTCAGGATGCGCTACCCCTCTATCAGAGCAGCTTCATTCAAACACAGAGAACAAGTTCATCTGTTGTTTGCAATAGTCAGATTCTGGGTACTCTCTAAAGCTAAGCAGGCCCAAGCCTGCTCTGTGCATGGATGGGAGACCCTTTGTGGAAAACTAGCTTCCTGAGGGAGATGTTTTTAGTCCAGCCAGCAGGGGTTGCTCATTCCCTGACATGTACTTTAGGTTCCAAAAGTCCAAATATACAAAAATGATTTCTGCGGTGTAAGGTTTTTGATGAGGCATTAAACCGCTCCATGTAAAAATGAGTGTCCTTCGGATGAGGCATTAAACAGGCCTCCTGACTTTCTGTGGTCATTAATTCCCTACCTTAATGATGAATTTGACCTCATTTATGGAGGTGGTAGCGCAATCTGCCGGCCTTATAGTGCCTCCAGGATGCGCTACCTTTGTGAAAAACTAGTCTGGCCAGCAGGGGGGGCTCTTTCCCTGACATGTACCTATGGGATCAAACGTCCTAAAACAACGAGGCAGATTCCAGGCCGTGAAAAGGAGCAAATGTTCTTATGAAACCTTAATCCGGCACCTGTAAAAAGGAATGTCCTTCGCATGAGGCATTAAACTGGCCTCCTGCCTTTCTGTGGTCATTAATTCCCTACCTTAATGATGAATTTGACCTCATTTATGGAGGTGGTAGCACATTCCGCTGACCTGATTGAACCTGTCAGGATGCGCTACCCCTCTATCAGAGCAGCTTCATTTAAACACAAAGAACAAGTTCATCTGTTGCTTGCAGTAGTCATATTCTGGTTACTCTCTAAAGCTTAGCAGGCTCAAGCCTGTTCTGTGCATGGATGGGAGACCCTTTTTGGAAAACTAGCTTCCTGCGGGAGATAGTTTTAGTCCAGCCAGCAGGGGTTGCTCATTCCCTGACATGTACTTTAGGTTCCAAAAGTCCAAATATACAAAAATGATTTCTGCGGTGTAAGGTTTTTGATGAGGCATTAAACCCCTCCATGTAAAAATAAGTGTCCTTCGGATGAGGCATTAAACAGGCCTCCTGACTTTCTGTGGTCATTAATTCCCTACCTTAATGATGAATTTGACCTCATTTATGGAGGTGGTAGCGCAATCTGCCGGCCTTATAGAGCCTCCAGGATGCGCTACCTTTGTGAAAAACTAGTCTGGCCAGCAGGGGGGGCTCTTTCCCTGACATGTACCTATGGGATCAAACGTCCTAATACAACGAGGCAGATTCCAGGCCGTGAAAAGGAGCAAATGTTCTTATGAAACCTTAATCCGGCACCTGTAAAAAGGAATGTCCTTCGCATGAGGCATTAAACTGGCCTCCTGACTTTCTGTGGTCATTAATTCCCTACCTTAATGATGAACTTGACCTCATTTATGGAGGTGGTAGCGCAATCTGCCGGCCTTATAGAGCCTGGCAGGATGCGCTACCCCTCTATCAGAACAGTTTCATTCAACCCAAAAAGAACAAGTTCAACTGTTGTTTGCAGTAGTCAGATACTGGTTACTTTCTAAAGCTAAGCAGGCCCAAGCCTGCTCTGTGCACGGGTGGGAGACCCTTTTTGGAAAACTAGCTTCCTGCGGGAGATAGTTTTAGTCCAGCCAGCAGGGGTTGCTCATTCCCTGACATGTACTTTAGGTTCCAAAAGTCCAAATATACAAAAATGATTTCTGTGGTGTAAGGTTTTTGATGAGGCATTAAACCCCTCCATGTAAAAATAAGTGTCCTTCGGATGAGGCATTAAACAGGCCTCCTGACTTTCTGTGGTCATTAATTCCCTACCTTAATGATGAATTTGACCTCATTTATGGAGGTGGTAGCGCAATCTGCCGGCCTTATAGAGCCTCCAGGATGCGCTACCTTTGTGAAAAACTAGTCTGGCCAGCAGGGGGGGCTCTTTCCCTGACATGTACCTATGGGATCAAACGTCCTAATACAACGAGGCAGATTCCAGGCCGTGAAAAGGAGCAAATGTTCTTATGAAACCTTAATCCGGCACCTGTAAAAAGGAATGTCCTTCGCATGAGGCATTAAACTGGCCTCCTGACTTTCTGTGGTCATTAATTCCCTACCTTAATGATGAACTTGACCTCATTTACGGAGGTGGTAGCGCAATCTGCCGGCCTTATAGAGCCTGGCAGGATGCGCTACCCCTCTATCAGAACAGTTTCATTCAACCCAAAAAGAACAAGTTCAACTGTTGTTTGCAGTAGTCAGATACTGGTTACTTTCTAAAGCTAAGCAGGCCCAAGCCTGCTCTGTGCACGGGTGGGAGACCCTTTTTGGAAAACTAGCTTCCTGCGGGAGATAGTTTTAGTCCAGCCAGCAGGGGTTGCTCATTCCCTGACATGTACTTTAGGTTCCAAAAGTCCAAATATACAAAAATGATTTCTGTGGTGTAAGGTTTTTGATGAGGCATTAAACCCCTCCATGTAAAAATAAGTGTCCTTCGGATGAGGCATTAAACAGGCCTCCTGACTTTCTGTGGTCATTAATTCCCTACCTTAATGATGAATTTGACCTCATTTATGGAGGTGGTAGCGCAATCTGCCGGCCTTATAGAGCCTCCAGGATGCGCTACCTTTGTGAAAAACTAGTCTGGCCAGCAGGGGGGGCTCTTTCCCTGACATGTACCTATGGGATCAAACGTCCTAATACAACGAGGCAGATTCCAGGCCGTGAAAAGGAGCAAATGTTCTTATGAAACCTTAATCCGGCACCTGTAAAAAGGAATGTCCTTCGCATGAGGCATTAAACTGGCCTCCTGACTTTCTGTGGTCATTAATTCCCTACCTTAATGATGAATTTGACCTCATTTATGGTGGTGGTAGCACATTCCGCTGACCTGATTGAACCTGTCAGGATGCGCTACCCCTCTATCAGAGCAGCTTCATTCAAACACAGAGAACAAGATCATCTGTTGCTTGCAGTAGTCAAATTCTGGTTACTGTCTAAAGCTAAGCAGGCTCAAGCCTGTTCTGTGCATGGATGGGAGACCCTTTGTGGAAAATTCGCTTCCTGCGGGAGGTAGTTTTAGTCCAGCCAGCAGGGGTTGCTCATTCCCTGACATGTACTTTAGGTTCCAAAAGTCCAAATATACAAAAATGACTTCTGCGGTGTAAGGCTTTTGATGAAGCATTAAACCGCCCCATGTAAAAATGAGTGTCCTTCGGATGAGGCATTAAACAGGCCTCCTGACTTTCTGTGGTCATTAATTCCCTACCTTAATGATGAATTTGACCTCATTTATGGAGGTGGTAGCGCAATCTGCCGGCCTTATAGAGCCTGTCAGGATGCGCTACCTTTGTGAAAAAATAGTCTGGCCAGCAGGGGGTGCTCTTTCTCTGTCATGTACCTATGGGATCAAAAGCCCTAATACAACGAGGCAGATTCTGGGCCTTGAAAAGGAGCAAATGTTTTTATGAAACCTTAATCCGGCCCTTGTAAAAAGAAACATCTTTCGGATGAGGCAAAAAACTGGCCTCCTGACCTTTAGTGGTCATGAATTCCCCTCCTTAATGATGAATTTGACCTCATTTATGGAGGTGGTAGCGCATTCCGCCGGCCTTATAGAGCATGGCAGGATGCGCTACCTTTGTGCAAAAACTAGTCTGGCCAGCAGGGGGGCTCTTTCCCTGATATGTACTTATGGGTAAAAAAGTCCTAATTCAACGAGGCAGATTCCAGGCCGTGAAAAGGAGCAAATGTTTTTATGAAACCTTAATCCGGCACCTGTAAAAATAAGTGTCCTTCGCATGAGGCATTAAACTGGCCTCCTGACTTTCTGTGGTCATTAATTCCCTACCTTAATGATGAATTTGACCTCATTTATGGAGGTGGTAGCGCAATCTGCCGGCCTTATAGAGCCTCCAGGATGCGCTACCTTTGTGAAAAACTAGTCTGGCCAGCAGGGGGGGCTCTTTCCCTGACATGTACCTATGGGATCAAACGTCCTAAAACAACGAGGCAGATTCCAGGCCGTGAAAAGGAGCAAATGTTCTTATGAAACCTTAATCCGGCACCTGTAAAAAGGAATGTCCTTCGCATGAGGCATTAAACTGGCCTCCTGCCTTTCTGTGGTCATTAATTCCCTACCTTAATGATGAATTTGACCTCATTTATGGAGGTGGTAGCACATTCCGCTGACCTGATTGAACCTGTCAGGATGCGCTACCCCTCTATCAGAGCAGCTTCATTTAAACACAAAGAACAAGTTCATCTGTTGCTTGCAGTAGTCATATTCTGGTTACTCTCTAAAGCTTAGCAGGCTCAAGCCTGTTCTGTGCATGGATGGGAGACCCTTTGTGGAAAATTAGCTTCCTGCGGGAGGTAGTTTTAGTCCAGCCAGCAGGGGTTGCTCATTCCCTGACATGTACTTTAGGTTCCAAAAGTCCAAATATACAAAAATGACTTTTGCGGTGTAAGGCTTTTGATGAAGCATTAAACCCCCCCATGTAAAAATGAGTGTCCTTCGGATGAGGCATTAAACAGGCCTCCTGACTTTCTGTGGTAATTAATTCCCTACCTTTATGATGAATTTCACCTCACTTATGGAGGTGGTAGCGCAATCTGCCAGCCTTATAGAGCCTGTCAGGATGCGCTACCTTTGTGAAAAAATAGTCTGGCCAGCAGGGGGTGCTCTTTCCCTGTCATGTAACTATGGGATCAAAAGCCTTAATACAACGAGGCAGATTCTGGGCCTTGAAAAGGAGCAAATGTTTTTATGAAACCTTAATCCGGCCCTTGTAAAAAGAAACATCTTTCGGATGAGGCAATAAACTTGCCTCCTGACCTTTAGTGGTCATGAATTCCCCTCCTTAATGATGAATTTGACCTCATTTATGGAGGTGGTAGTGCATTCCGCCGGCTTTATAGAGCATGGCAGGATGCGCTACCTTTGTGCAAAAACTAGTCTGGCCAGCAGGGGGGCTCTTTCCCTGATATGTACTTATGGGTAAAATAGTCCTAATTCAACGAGGCAGATTCCAGGCCGTGAAAAGGAGCAAATGTTTTTATGAAACCTTAATCCGGCACCTGTAAAAAGGAGTGTCCTTCGCATGAGGCATTAAACTGGCCTCCTGACTTTCTGTGGTCATTAATTGCCTACCTTAATGATGAATTTGACCTCATGTATGTAGGTGGTAGCACATTCCGCTGACCTGATGGAACCTGTCAGGATGCGCTACACCTCTATCAGAGCAGTTTCATTCAACCAAACAAAACAAGTTCAAATGTTGTTTGCAGTAGTCAGATTCTATTTGCTCTCTAAAGCTAAGCAGCCCCAAGCCTGCTCTGTGCATGGATGGGAGACCCTTTGTGGAAAACTAGCTTCCTGTGGGAGATGGTTTTAGTCCAGCCAGCAGGAGTTGCTCATTCCCTGACATGTACTTTAGGTTCCAAAAGTCCAAATATACAAAAATGATTTCTGTGGTGTAAGGTTTTTGATGAAGCATTAAACCGCCCCAAGTAAAAATGAGTGTCCTTCGGATTAGACATTAAACTGGCCTCCTGACTTTCTGTGGTCATTAATTCCCTACCTTAATGATGAATTTGACCTCATTTATGGAGGTGGTAGCGCAATCTGCCGGCCTTATAGAGCCTCCAGGATGCGCTACCTTTGTGAAAAACTAGCCTGGCCAGCAGGGGGGGCTCTTTCCCTGACATGTACCTATGGGATCAAACGTCCTAAAACAACGAGGCAGATTCCAGGCCGTGAAAAGGAGCAAATGTTCTTATGAAACCTTAATCCGGCACCTGTAAAAAGGAATGTCCTTCGCATGAGGCATTAAACAGGCCTCCTGACTTTCTGTGGTCATTAATTCCCTACCTTAATGATGAATTTGACCTCATTTATGGAGGTGGTAGCACATTCCGCTGACCTGATTGAACCTGTCAGGATGCGCTACCCCTCTATCAGAGCAGCTTCATTCAAACACAGAGAACAAGTTCATCTGTTGTTTGCAATAGTCAGATTCTGGGTACTCTCTAAAGCTAAGCAGGCCCAAGCCTGCTCTGTGCATGGATGGGAGACCCTTTGTGGAAAACTAGCTTCCTGAGGGAGATGTTTTTAGTCCAGCCAGCAGGGGTTGCTCATTCCCTGACATGTACTTTAGGTTCCAAAAGTCCAAATATACAAAAATGATTTCTGCGGTGTAAGGTTTTTGATGAGGCATTAAAACGCTCCATGTAAAAATGAGTGTCCTTCGGATGAGGCATTAAACAGGCCTCCTGACTTTCTGTGGTCATTAATTCCCTACCTTAATGATGAATTTGACCTCATTTATGGAGGTGGTAGCGCAATCTGCCGGCCTTATAGTGCCTCCAGGATGCGCTACCTTTGTGAAAAACTAGTCTGGCCAGCAGGGGGGGCTCTTTCCCTGACATGTACCTATGGGATCAAACGTCCTAAAACAACGAGGCAGATTCCAGGCCGTGAAAAGGAGCAAATGTTCTTATGAAACCTTAATCCGGCACCTGTAAAAAGGAATGTCCTTCGCATGAGGCATTAAACTGGCCTCCTGCCTTTCTGTGGTCATTAATTCCCTACCTTAATGATGAATTTGACCTCATTTATGGAGGTGGTAGCACATTCCGCTGACCTGATTGAACCTGTCAGGATGCGCTATCCCTCTATCAGAGCAGCTTCATTTAAACACAAAGAACAAGTTCATCTGTTGCTTGCAGTAGTCATATTCTGGTTACTCTCTAAAGCTTAGCAGGCTCAAGCCTGTTCTGTGCATGGATGGGAGACCCTTTGTGGAAAATTAGCTTCCTGCGGGAGGTAGTTTTAGTCCAGCCAGCAGGGGTTGCTCATTCCCTGACATGTACTTTAGGTTCCAAAAGTCCAAATATACAAAAATGACTTTTGCGGTGTAAGGCTTTTGATGAAGCATTAAACCCCCCCATGTAAAAATGAGTGTCCTTCGGATGAGGCATTAAACAGGCCTCCTGACTTTCTGTGGTAATTAATTCCCTACCTTTATGATGAATTTCACCTCACTTATGGAGGTGGTAGCGCAATCTGCCAGCCTTATAGAGCCTGTCAGGATGCGCTACCTTTGTGAAAAAATAGTCTGGCCAGCAGGGGGTGCTCTTTCCCTGTCATGTAACTATGGGATCAAAAGCCTTAATACAACGAGGCAGATTCTGGGCCTTGAAAAGGAGCAAATGTTTTTATGAAACCTTAATCCGGCCCTTGTAAAAAGAAACATCTTTCGGATGAGGCAATAAACTTGCCTCCTGACCTTTAGTGGTCATGAATTCCCCTCCTTAATGATGAATTTGACCTCATTTATGGAGGTGGTAGCGCATTCCGCCGGCTTTATAGGGCATGGCAGGATGCGCTACCTTTGTGCAAAAACTAGTCTGGCCAGCAGGGGGGCTCTTTCCCTGATATGTACTTATGGGTAAAATAGTCCTAATTCAACGAGGCAGATTCCAGGCCGTGAAAAGGAGCAAATGTTTTTATGAAACCTTAATCCGGCACCTGTAAAAAGGAGTGTCCTTCGCATGAGGCATTAAACTGGCCTCCTGACTTTCTGTGGTCATTAATTGCCTACCTTAATGATGAATTTGACCTCATGTATGTAGGTGGTAGCACATTCCGCTGACCTGATGGAACCTGTCAGGATGCGCTACCCCTCTATCAGAGCAGTTTCATTCAACCAAACAAAACAAGTTCAAATGTTGTTTGCAGTAGTCAGATTCTATTTGCTCTCTAAAGCTAAGCAGGCCCAAGCCTGCTCTGTGCATGGATGGGAGACCCTTTGTGGAAAACTAGCTTCCTGTGGGAGATGGTTTTAGTCCAGCCAGCAGGAGTTGCTCATTCCCTGACATGTACTTTAGGTTCCAAAAGTCCAAATATACAAAAATGATTTCTGCGGTGTAAGGTTTTTGATGAAGCATTAAACCGCCCCAAGTAAAAATGAGTGTCCTTCGGATTAGGCATTAAACAGGCCTCCTGACTTTCTGTGGTCATTAATTTCCTACCTTAATGATGAATTTGACCTCATTTATGGAGGGGGTAGCGCAATCTGCCGGCCTTATAGAGCCTCCAGGATGCGCTACCTTTGTGAAAAACTAGTCTGGCCAGCAGGGGGGGCTCTTTCCCTGACATGTACCTATGGGATCAAACGTCCTAATACAACGAGGCAGATTCCAGGCCGTAAAAAGGAGCAAATGTTCTTATGAAACCTTAATCCGGCACCTGTAAAAAGGAATGTCCTCCGCATGAGGCATTAAACTGGCCTCCTGACTTTCTGTGGTCATGAATTCCCCTCCTTAATGATGAATTTGACCTCATTTATGGAGGTGGTAGCGCATTCCGCCGGCCTTATAGAGCATGGCAGGATGCGCTACCTTTGTGAAAAACTAGTCTGGCCAGCAGGGGGGGCTCTTTCCCTGATATGTACTTATGGGTAAAAAAGTCCTAATTCAACGAGGCAGATTCCAGGCCGTGAAAAGGAGCAAATGTTTTTATGAAACCTTAATCCGGCACCTGTAAAAAGGAGTGTCCTTCGCATGAGGCATTAAACTGGCCTCCTGACTTTCTGTGGTCATTAATTCCCTACCTTTTTGATGAATTTGACCTCATTTATGGAGGTGGTAGCGCAATCTGCCGGACTTATAGAGCCTGGCAGGATGCGCTACCCCTCTATCAGAGCAGTTTCATTCAACCCAAAAGGAACAAGTTCAACTGTTGTTTGCAGTAGTCAGATACTGGTTACTCTCTAAAGCTAAGCAGGCCCAAGCCTGCTCTGTGCACGGGTGGGAGACCCTTTTTGGAAAACTAGCTTCCTGCGGGAGATAGTTTTAGTCCAGCCAGCAGGGGTTGCTCATTCCCTGACATGTACTTTAGGTTCCAAAAGTCCAAATATACAAAAATGATTTCTGCGGTGTAAGGTTTTTGATGAGGCATTAAACCCCTCCATGTAAAAATAAGTGTCCTTCGGATGAGGCATTAAACAGGCCTCCTGACTTTCTGTGGTCATTAATTCCCTACCTTAATGATGAATTTGACCTCATTTATGGAGGTGGTAGCGCAATCTGCCGGCCTTATAGAGCCTCCAGGATGCGCTACCTTTTTGAAAAACTAGTCTGGCCAGCAGGGGGGGCTCTTTCCCTGACATGTACCTATGGGATCAAACGTCCTAATACAACGAGGCAGATTCCAGGCCGTGAAAAGGAGCAAATGTTCTTATGAAACCTTAATCCGGCACCTGTAAAAAGGAATGTCCTTCGCATGAGGCATTAAACTGGCCTCCTGACTTTCTGTGGTCATTAATTCCCTACCTTAATGATGAACTTGACCTCATTTATGGAGGTGGTAGCGCAATCTGCCGGCCTTATAGAGCCTGGCAGGATGCGCTACCCCTCTATCAGAACAGTTTCATTCAACCCAAAAAGAACAAGTTCAACTGTTGTTTGCAGTAGTCAGATACTGGTTACTTTCTAAAGCTAAGCAGGCCCAAGCCTGCTCTGTGCACGGGTGGGAGACCCTTTTTGGAAAACTAGCTTCCTGCGGGAGATAGTTTTAGTCCAGCCAGCAGGGGTTGCTCATTCCCTGACATGTACTTTAGGTTCCAAAAGTCCAAATATACAAAAATGATTTCTGTGGTGTAAGGTTTTTGATGAGGCATTAAACCCCTCCATGTAAAAATAAGTGTCCTTCGGATGAGGCATTAAACAGGCCTCCTGACTTTCTGTGGTCATTAATTCCCTACCTTAATGATGAATTTGACCTCATTTATGGAGGTGGTAGCGCAATCTGCCGGCCTTATAGAGCCTCCAGGATGCGCTACCTTTGTGAAAAACTAGTCTGGCCAGCAGGGGGGGCTCTTTCCCTGACATGTACCTATGGGATCAAACGTCCTAATACAACGAGGCAGATTCCAGGCCGTGAAAAGGAGCAAATGTTCTTATGAAACCTTAATCCGGCACCTGTAAAAAGGAATGTCCTTCGCATGAGGCATTAAACTGGCCTCCTGACTTTCTGTGGTCATTAATTCCCTACCTTAATGATGAACTTGACCTCATTTATGGAGGTGGTAGCGCAATCTGCCGGCCTTATAGAGCCTGGCAGGATGCGCTACCCCTCTATCAGAACAGTTTCATTCAACCCAAAAAGAACAAGTTCAACTGTTGTTTGCAGTAGTCAGATACTGGTTACTTTCTAAAGCTAAGCAGGCCCAAGCCTGCTCTGTGCACGGGTGGGAGACCCTTTTTGGAAAACTAGCTTCCTGCGGGAGATAGTTTTAGTCCAGCCAGCAGGGGTTGCTCATTCCCTGACATGTACTTTAGGTTCCAAAAGTCCAAATATACAAAAATGATTTCTGTGGTGTAAGGTTTTTGATGAGGCATTAAACCCCTCCATGTAAAAATAAGTGTCCTTCGGATGAGGCATTAAACAGGCCTCCTGACTTTCTGTGGTCATTAATTCCCTACCTTAATGATGAATTTGACCTCATTTATGGAGGTGGTAGCGCAATCTGCCGGCCTTATAGAGCCTCCAGGATGCGCTACCTTTGTGAAAAACTAGTCTGGCCAGCAGGGGGGGCTCTTTCCCTGACATGTACCTATGGGATCAAACGTCCTAATACAACGAGGCAGATTCCAGGCCGTGAAAAGGAGCAAATGTTCTTATGAAACCTTAATCCGGCACCTGTAAAAAGGAATGTCCTTCGCATGAGGCATTAAACTGGCCTCCTGACTTTCTGTGGTCATTAATTCCCTACCTTAATGATGAATTTGACCTCATTTATGGTGGTGGTAGCACATTCCGCTGACCTGATTGAACCTGTCAGGATGCGCTACCCCTCTATCAGAGCAGCTTCATTCAAACACAGAGAACAAGATCATCTGTTGCTTGCAGTAGTCAAATTCTGGTTACTGTCTAAAGCTAAGCAGGCTCAAGCCTGTTCTGTGCATGGATGGGAGACCCTTTGTGGAAAATTCGCTTCCTGCGGGAGGTAGTTTTAGTCCAGCCAGCAGGGGTTGCTCATTCCCTGACATGTACTTTAGGTTCCAAAAGTCCAAATATACAAAAATGACTTCTGCGGTGTAAGGCTTTTGATGAAGCATTAAACCGCCCCATGTAAAAATGAGTGTCCTTCGGATGAGGCATTAAACAGGCCTCCTGACTTTCTGTGGTCATTAATTCCCTACCTTAATGATGAATTTGACCTCATTTATGGAGGTGGTAGCGCAATCTGCCGGCCTTATAGAGCCTGTCAGGATGCGCTACCTTTGTGAAAAAATAGTCTGGCCAGCAGGGGGTGCTCTTTCTCTGTCATGTACCTATGGGATCAAAAGCCCTAATACAACGAGGCAGATTCTGGGCCTTGAAAAGGAGCAAATGTTTTTATGAAACCTTAATCCGGCCCTTGTAAAAAGAAACATCTTTCGGATGAGGCAAAAAACTGGCCTCCTGACCTTTAGTGGTCATGAATTCCCCTCCTTAATGATGAATTTGACCTCATTTATGGAGGTGGTAGCGCATTCCGCCGGCCTTATAGAGCATGGCAGGATGCGCTACCTTTGTGCAAAAACTAGTCTGGCCAGCAGGGGGGCTCTTTCCCTGATATGTACTTATGGGTAAAAAAGTCCTAATTCAACGAGGCAGATTCCAGGCCGTGAAAAGGAGCAAATGTTTTTATGAAACCTTAATCCGGCACCTGTAAAAATAAGTGTCCTTCGCATGAGGCATTAAACTGGCCTCCTGACTTTCTGTGGTCATTAATTCCCTACCTTAATGATGAATTTGACCTCATTTATGGAGGTGGTAGCGCAATCTGCCGGCCTTATAGAGCCTCCAGGATGCGCTACCTTTGTGAAAAACTAGTCTGGCCAGCAGGGGGGGCTCTTTCCCTGACATGTACCTATGGGATCAAACGTCCTAAAACAACGAGGCAGATTCCAGGCCGTGAAAAGGAGCAAATGTTCTTATGAAACCTTAATCCGGCACCTGTAAAAAGGAATGTCCTTCGCATGAGGCATTAAACTGGCCTCCTGCCTTTCTGTGGTCATTAATTCCCTACCTTAATGATGAATTTGACCTCATTTATGGAGGTGGTAGCACATTCCGCTGACCTGATTGAACCTGTCAGGATGCGCTACCCCTCTATCAGAGCAGCTTCATTTAAACACAAAGAACAAGTTCATCTGTTGCTTGCAGTAGTCATATTCTGGTTACTCTCTAAAGCTTAGCAGGCTCAAGCCTGTTCTGTGCATGGATGTGCATGGACCCTTTGTGGAAAATTAGCTTCCTGCGGGAGGTAGTTTTAGTCCAGCCAGCAGGGGTTGCTCATTCCCTGACATGTACTTTAGGTTCCAAAAGTCCAAATATACAAAAATGACTTTTGCGGTGTAAGGCTTTTGATGAAGCATTAAACCCCCCCATGTAAAAATGAGTGTCCTTCGGATGAGGCATTAAACAGGCCTCCTGACTTTCTGTGGTAATTAATTCCCTACCTTTATGATGAATTTCACCTCACTTATGGAGGTGGTAGCGCAATCTGCCAGCCTTATAGAGCCTGTCAGGATGCGCTACCTTTGTGAAAAAATAGTCTGGCCAGCAGGGGGTGCTCTTTCCCTGTCATGTAACTATGGGATCAAAAGCCTTAATACAATGAGGCAGATTCTGGGCCTTGAAAAGGAGCAAATGTTTTTATGAAACCTTAATCCGGCCCTTGTAAAAAGAAACATCTTTCGGATGAGGCAATAAACTTGCCTCCTGACCTTTAGTGGTCATGAATTCCCCTCCTTGATGATGAATTTGACCTCATTTATGGAGGTGGTAGCGCATTCCGCCGGCTTTATAGAGCATGGCAGGATGCGCTACCTTTGTGCAAAAACTAGTCTGGCCAGCAGGGGGGCTCTTTCCCTGATATGTACTTATGGGTAAAATAGTCCTAATTCAACGAGGCAGATTCCAGGCCGTGAAAAGGAGCAAATGTTTTTATGAAACCTTAATCCGGCACCTGTAAAAAGGAGTGTCCTTCGCATGAGGCATTAAACTGGCCTCCTGACTTTCTGTGGTCATTAATTGCCTACCTTAATGATGAATTTGACCTCATGTATGTAGGTGGTAGCACATTCCGCTGACCTGATGGAACCTGTCAGGATGCGCTACCCCTCTATCAGAGCAGTTTCATTCAACCAAACAAAACAAGTTCAAATGTTGTTTGCAGTAGTCAGATTCTATTTGCTCTCTAAAGCTAAGCAGGCCCAAGCCTGCTCTGTGCATGGATGGGAGACCCTTTGTGGAAAACTAGCTTCCTGTGGGAGATGGTTTTAGTCCAGCCAGCAGGAGTTGCTCATTCCCTGACATGTACTTTAGGTTCCAAAAGTCCAAATATACAAAAATGATTTCTGCGGTGTAAGGTTTTTGATGAAGCATTAAACCGCCCCAAGTAAAAATGAGTGTCCTTCGGATTAGGCATTAAACTGGCCTCCTGACTTTCTGTGGTCATTAATTCCCTACCTTAATGATGAATTTGACCTCATTTATGGAGGTGGTAGCGCAATCTGCCGGCCTTATAGAGCCTCCAGGATGCGCTACCTTTGTGAAAAACTAGCCTGGCCAGCAGGGGGGGGCTCTTTCCCTGACATGTACCTATGGGATCAAACGTCCTAAAACAACGAGGCAGATTCCAGGCCGTGAAAAGGAGCAAATGTTCTTATGAAACCTTAATCCGGCACCTGTAAAAAGGAATGTCCTTCGCATGAGGCATTAAACAGGCCTCCTGACTTTCTGTGGTCATTAATTCCCTACCTTAATGATGAATTTGACCTCATTTATGGAGGTGGTAGCACATTCCGCTGACCTGATTGAACCTGTCAGGATGCGCTACCCCTCTATCAGAGCAGCTTCATTCAAACACAGAGAACAAGTTCATCTGTTGTTTGCAATAGTCAGATTCTGCTTACTCTCTAATGCTAAGCAGGCTCAAGGCTGTTCTGTGCTTTGATGGGAGACCCATTGTGGAAAATTAGCTTCCTGGGGGAGGTATTTTTAGTCCAGCCAGCAGGGGTTGCTCATTCCCTGACATGTACTTTAGGTTCCAAAAGTCCAAATATACAAAAATGACTTCTGCGGTGTAAGGGTTTTGAGGAAGCATTAAACCGCCCCATGTAAAAATGAGTGTCCTTCGGATGAGGCATTAAACAGGCCTCCTGACTTTCCGTGGTCATTAATTCCCTACCTTTATGATGAATTTCACCTCACTTATGGAGGTGGTAGCGCAATCTGCCAGCCTTATAGAGCCTGTCAGGATGCGCTACCTTTGTGAAAAAATAGTCTGGCCAGCAGGGGGTGCTCTTTCCCTGTCATGTAACTATGGGATCAAAAGCCTTAATACAACGAGGCAGATTCTGGGCCTTGAAAAGGAGCAAATGTTTTTATGAAACCTTAATCCGGCCCTTGTAAAAAGAAACATCTTTCGGATGAGGCAATAAACTTGCCTCCTGACCTTTAGTGGTCATGAATTCCCCTCCTTAATGATGAATTTGACCTCATTTATGGAGGTGGTAGCGCATTCTGCCGGCCTTATAGAGCATGGCAGGATGCGCTACCTTTGTGCAAAAACTAGTCTGGCCAGCAGGGGGGCTCTTTCCCTGATATGTACTTATGGGTAAAAAAGTCCTAATTCAACGAGGCAGATTCCAGGCCGTGAAAAGGAGCAAATGTTTTTATGAAACCTTAATCCGGCACCTGTAAAAAGGAGTGTCCTTCGCATGAGGCATTAAACTGGCCTACTGACTTTCTGTGGTCATTAATTGCCTACCTTAATGATGAATTTGACCTCATGTATGTAGGTGGTAGCACATTCCGCTGGCCTGATGGAACCTGTCAGGATGCGCTATCCCTCTATCAGAGCAGTTTCATTCAACCCAAAAAGAACAAGTTCAACTGTTGTTTGCAGTAGTCAGATTCTGGTTACTTTCTAAAGCTAAGCAGGCCCAAGCCTGCTCTGTGCACGGGTGGGAGACCCTTTTTGGAAAACTAGCTTCCTGCGGGAGATAGTTTTAGTCCAGCCAGCAGGGGTTGCTCATTCCCTGACATGTACTTTAGGTTCCAAAAGTCCAAATATACAAAAATGATTTCTGTGGTGTAAGGTTTTTGATGAGGCATTAAACCCCTCCAAGTAAAAATAAGTGTCCTTCGGATGAGGCATTAAACAGGCCTCCTGACTTTCTGTGGTCATTAATTCCCTACCTTAATGATGAATTTGACCTCATTTATGGAGGTGGTAGCGCAATCTGCCGGCCTTATAGAGCCTCCAGGATGCGCTACCTTTGTGAAAAACTAGTCTGGCCAGCAGGGGGGGCTCTTTCCCTGACATGTACCTATGGGATCAAACGTCCTAATACAACGAGGCAGATTCCAGGCCGTGAAAAGGAGCAAATGTTCTTATGAAACCTTAATCCGGCCCTTGTAAAAAGAAACATCTTTCGGATGAGGCATTAAACTGGCCTCCTGACTTTCTGTGGTCGTTAATTCCCTACCTTAATGATGAATTTGACCTCATTTATGGTGGTGGTAGCACATTCCGCTGACCTGATTGAACCTGTCAGGATGCGCTACCCCTCTATCAGAGCAGCTTCATTCAAACACAGAGAACAAGATCATCTGTTGCTTGCAGTGGTCAAATTCTGGTTACTGTCTAAAGCTAAGCAGGCTCAAGCCTGTTCTGTGCATGGATGGGAGACCCTTTGTGGAAAATTAGCTTCCTGCGGGAGGTAGTTTTAGTCCAGCCAGCAGGGGTTGCTCATTCCCTGACATGTACTTTAGGTTCCAAAAGTCCAAATATACAAAAATGACTTCTGCGGTGTAAGGTTTTTGATGAAGCATTAAACCGCCCCAAGTAAAAATGAGTGTCCTTCGGATTAGGCATTAAACAGGCCTCCTGACTTTCTGTGGTCATTAATTTCCTACCTTAATGATGAATTTGACCTCATTTATGGAGGGGGTAGCGCAATCTGCCGGCCTTATAGAGCCTCCAGGATGCGCTACCTTTGTGAAAAACTAGTCTGGC